>NW_011888817.1:8409109-8434400 GCF_000151845.1 Pteropus vampyrus
CTCTTCCTCTGTATTCTTTGCTAAATTCTCCTCTCTTTTCCAACCTCTAAATGTTGGAGCTCCCCATGACCCAGTCATTGGACCATTTCTTTTCTTTTCTTTTTTTTAACACCTACAGCACCTGGTCTTTCTAGGTGGTCTCCCATCCAATTACTAACCAGGCTCGACCCTGCTCAGCTTCCAAGATCAGACGAGAATGGACACATTCAGGGTGGCATGGCCATAGACGTTGGACCACTTCTTACCTACATTCTCTTCCTAGGTGATGTCATCCAATTCCATGGCTTTAAATTCCATTTCTAATCTGACAAACCCAGATTTGTATCATCACTTCTTACCTCTCCCCTGACTTCCAGACGAGGAATTCCACTGCCTGCTAAAATGACCGCTTGGCTGTCTAAATAAGCATCTCAAATTTAACCTAATCAACGTGGAATCTTGATTTTCTTTGCAAAGCTGACTCCTTTCTCACCCTCCCAATCTCATTAATGACAGCTCCATTTATCTAGTTGGTCAAAAATATGGTATCCTTCCTGATTCTTCTCCTTCTTTTAGGTCTCCTCTCTTCAATCTATCAGCAATGCTATCAGCTCTGTTTTCAAAATACATCCCTACTTTGCACACTTCTACACCCCCACAGTTACCATGCTAGTGCCAGCCACTGTCGCCTCTCTCCTGGATTATTTAATTTGGCTCCTAACTGCTTTCACCTTTGTGCCCCTCTAGTGTATTCTCCACTCAGCGACCAGAGTGATACATTTAAAACTTGTCACTTGTCTGCTTAACCCTTCATTCCCAAACACATCAAGCACATGTTCGCCTCAGGACCTTTACCTCTGCCAAGAATATTCTTCCAGTGATTCACATGATTCAAGTCATTTCTCAAATGTCACCTGATCAGAGTGGCCCTCCCCCAACCAATGTATCAAAAATAGCCCTTCTAGTCACTCTATCCCTAAGCCTGCTTTGTTTTTCTTATAGCAGTTATCATTCCTTGATATATTTTATATTTATTACTTGTGATAATCTATCTCTCCTCACTAGAATGTAAGCTCTATAAGGGTAAAGACTTTTATGTTTTGTTTATTAATGTGTTCCCAATACCTAGAAACCTTGGCATATAGTAGTCCTTGGCCCATAGGAGGTATTCAATAAGTATTTGTGGAAGTAATGAATACTGCATATTTTTATTTACTTCAGAAAACCCAGTAAAGTCTAGTCAAAAAAAAAAAAATCATACTAAAGTACCTATAGTAGGTTGAATGGTGGCTTCCCCAAAAGAGACGTCCACCTCTGGAAACTGTAAATGTGACCTTATTTGGAAAAAGCCTTTACAGATGTAATTAGGTTAAGGATGTTGAGACAAGATTATCCTAAATACAATGATGAATGTGCTTATAAGAGACACACAGAACAGAGATAGACAGAGAAGAGGAAAAGGCCATGTAAAGACAGAGGCAGAGATTGGAGTTACTCAGCTACAAGCCAAGGAGCACGTGGAGCCACCAGAAGCTGGAAGAGGGAAGGGAGGATTCCCCGCAACAGAGCATGGTCGTGCCACCTGGATTTTGAACTTCTGGCCTTCAGAACTGTGAGAGAAAAAATTTGTTGTTTTAAGCCATTAAGATCGTCATAATTTGTTAATGGCAATTCTAGGAAACCAATACACTACCAGACTATTAAGAGAATTCAATAAGGAGGATGACTATGACAGGATAAATATGACAAAGTCAATTGTTTTTCTTTATGTTCTCAATAAGTAATTAGAAAAAATAATTTAAGAGAGCCTATATTTTCTAATTTTTCTAAATTAATTTCAAATCTGAGTAGAAAAAGACAGAAGTGACTTTAGAAGAACATCTAACTACTCGGAATTCCAGAAAGAGAATAGAAAGAGAGAAGACATGTTAGTCCTTCAGAGATTGTCTAGTAACACTGACCTTCATGGGGAGGGAGTCAGGGTCTCAATCTGGTCATTCCCAGAATGCAAATTTTCTCTGTCCTCCCTGTCTCCATCCAGATATCAATTTGGACAGGCATCCCCTGTTAGATCACAAAGGGTATCTCTCTCTCACACACACACACACACACACACACACACACACACACACACACACGCGCGCGCGCACGCGCGCGCGCCAACAAACCAGCCTTGCATTTATATAACTAATAGAGATGGCTCTAGGAATCCTTACCTGAGCAGCTCAGCCCCTATGTGACTTTCTGCGTCCATCTATGCTAAGAAGCAAACTGCAGTTTAAAAATAGCAACCTCTCTTGCCAAACCAAAAGTTAAGGTCTGTCTCACCAGGCAATCTTCTACATTATTAATGGCTAAGGGACCATTAAAACCAGCCTGGTCCTGCCCGTCCCTCAGCCTGGAAAAATAGAAAACTCAGCTAAAGGTGTTATCAGGACCCAAACTCAAAATGCCTTGGCTTGCCCCTCCCCTTATTTACAGCAACCTCGAGCTCAGAGCCACTCATCTAGTGGACTACCAAACTCAAATCAAGCACCAGTCTCCTGAGCCTTTTTCACTTGACTATTTAGGAAGGCTCATCTGACTGTGGATGATCTGCACGGAAAAGGACAGTCAGTGTGACGATGTCAGCAGCGGTGTGCTGGTGTCTAAGAACCAGCTGTCAGGGGTAAAAAGACAGCTCTGACTTGTAGCATTTACCAGTTTCCTTGGTGCAAATACTCTCCCTGTCTGATTTCCAACTCGACATTAACCTGAAAATTGAACACCCTGTTGTCAGGAGCTGAGGTGAGCAGACGTCAGCACCTCACAGTAAGCTGGGGGCCCTTCCTGAGGACATGCAGACCAGGTTTCTGACACTCCAGGTCAAGTCTTGCCTCCATCTCACCTGGGCAGGACCCTGTTATTAAAAAAAAAAAAAAGAAAAGTTACTGGTAGGGATTTCTATTGAGGAAATGTGAGCAGAATGGACAGAAGCTTGGGAGCCTCAAAGTCTCAAAGTCTTGGTTTCCAGAAGCAGTCCACCACTTATGACCCAAGCTGCCAATTAAGCAACTTCACCAATCTGGGCCTCAGTTACCTCACCTGTAAAGTCAGGATATTGATACCGGACAACATTGTTGTGAGAAATAAATGAGATAATATTTATGAAGTACTTGATAGTCAATATGCCTTCCTTTCATACATTACCGTGAATTTATGATATAATGTTAGGTGCAAAAATCAGAACACGGAACTCCTCCTATGCTTAGTTGTCAGGGAGGCACCGTTTGTCTGAGGTGGAGGTGGGGAGGTTAACAGAGAAGGCTATGAGGGACCTTTCTAGGGTGATGAAAATATTCTTTATTTTGAGAAAGGTGTGGATTACAGCGGTATGTGACTTTGTCAAAGCTCATCTAACTATTCACTTACAACCTGAGGATTGGATTCTATGGAAATTATACCTCTTAAAATGAAAAAAAAAGGGGGGAGGAAAGGAGCATAATTATAGATTATGAGTGACTTTAAAAAGCATACGAGTTAACAAGTGGATATGAGAAAGAGTTAGGTGAGCAGGCTCGCCAAGCCAGGCTAAAACCCTCCTTCTGGCCCTGCCTGGAGATGGCTCAAATCTCTTTCTCCAGCATGGAAGTGTCCAGGCAACTAACTGCTGGTCACAGTGAACAGGGGAGTCCTGGGCTTAGGCAAAGGTACTATGTTGTCAGGCCATACCACCTAACATCTCTCCATCAGGCCACTGCTCCAAGACCACCTGCTAAGGGAACCAGAAATCAGTGTCTAGTCAAGGTTTTCATTGTGCAAGGGAAGCTCAATCCAGTCCATGTGACTCAGCTGGAAAATCTCACCCAGTAGAACTGGCTGTTGGACCAAGTTTATCCGTCACACATGGTAATCGACACAAGCATGCCTTTGAAGATTATTAAGCAATCCCTTCCTGCTTCCTGGATTCCTACAGCCAGTGCCCCATGTACTGTGCTGAATTTGCCCCCCCCCAATCTGTTGGCATCTGTGATCTGACCAGAGACAGTTGCCAAGATACTAAAGGCTTAGGAAACCCAAAAGAAACCTGTCTTACAATATTAACAGAAAAAAAAAAAAAAAAGAATGCCGGAAACATCCTCCCCAACAAAAAACAATAAAATCTGGCCTCTTTTGTCTATACTCTTTCCTACCGACAACAAACAAAAAATCCCAAAACAAATGAAAAAAAACTGCCACAAACAAGTAAGAAAGCAGCAGCTACTTCAAGATGAAAATAAGTAATTAGTAAGATGACCAGAACTTCTTTTTCTTGTCATTCAGAAGATAATTGGCCTAAGAGCCTAGCAGATATAAATTCTTTCATATCGTGTTCCCATTTCATTTCCATGGATTTTAATCTGGATACCAAAAGATGGACAAAAGAGTTCAATATTAAGATGTATCTTTTAAAAGAGTCTAATGTGGTTTATTTAGTTATCTTCTGTGTGTGAACAATTAATATAGAAATGTCTAAACATCTATTTATATCAAACTTAAAATTTTTTTACAGTAAAGAATAAAAGAGCAATTAGATGTTATCTCTTTTTATCTGTAAGAATAATATGTTTATAATGTTTCTCTATTTTTCTTGGAAAGTAATAAAAAAATTACATAATACTAATTTGGGAAAAGTATCTCAACAGGGGTTTTTGTGCAGACTGATGCCAAAAAAAAAATATTTCTTACTTTAGGATACAGTTTGTGATGCTCTATATCTAAAAAAATGCAATTCCAAATAAAAACAGCTTGACTTGCAGATTGGATATTGCAGAATATAAATGCACTAGTGCTTTTAAAATAAGAAACTTGTAAACAAGTTGGCCACATATACTGATTTAATTTTGTTGGCGAACACACTTTCAATTCATCTGTTTCAAAAATACCCCAGATAGAATTTTCAATAGTCAATCTGCTATAAAAATCCATCCGGTGACGCTTTGGAAAATATTATTTTTAAATGACTTGCTTTTAATTTTCCTTTGAAAGTACATGTGTGACAATTTATGCTAGAAATTGACACCATGATACGAATGCTTGAGTAAGCACCAAAGTTGCTTGAATTTTCTCCAGGGCAAGCTAAATTAGATCCTGTGTTATCAGAGGTTACTCAGCTTAAGCAATGTGTTGGTTTTAATCCACTTTCCAGTGTTTCTTTCTGCCCCAAAACATTCTGATGGGTAACACACCAAAGCACAATAAAAGAAACAAAAGATAACTCCAGGTATTATGTACAGCCAGCATTCTCTGTCGTTCGGAAATAGAAATACATTAAGCATATTTGGGAGGAGAAAAGTATCTTGACACGAATTACACTCATAATTAGTAAACGGGAATAGCAGTAAAAAGACTTTACATGGTTAGAGTCACAGGTTAAAGAGGTCTTGGAAAGTATTTTAGTTTGTTGCAGAAGGATCTTTGTTCCTGGTGAAAACAATTGGTACTGGCTAACTTTCAGAGCCTCCCATTCAGGGCTATTGAGTGTAATCTGAACAGCCATTTTGTCATCATTATGATACTGGATTCCTAAATGAGGGAAAGGGGTTGGATGCTTACACCAGTGATGCTTACACCAGGCATGCGGTGGGGTTGGGGACCAGTGCACTAGAGATGGAGGGGTCACTTGGCTATGCATAAAATGTACCATTTCACCCTTACTTCACTTTGGGCTAAATCAAATTAACATTCATAAGCTGAATGTTACTACCTGCCTTTGAAAAACTGTTCTACCTAATATTTTACTCAAGGCACTTACAATACAAATGCTAGCAAATGGTTCTCATAATTTAATTCACTATCAGTCTTTCAAAAAGATTACAACTACATTTTACTTTTAACGTTTGTTTCTTTATAAAACTTTTTATATTGCCACATTTTAACTTTACATAATATACTATGCTTTCCAAAATTGTGATGAAGTGTTAGAATATATGAACCATCAGTAGGCACTAAAGCATTCTTTATTGCTCTATTATAACACAATCAAAATTTAGGGGAAAAAGTGAAGCTAATACTAAGAAATTGACCCAGAAGGAAAAAAGAGGAAGAAAAAGAAAAGAAAGGAAAGAGAGAGAAATTAAGATAATAGAGGCCAGACTGAGAGCATCTAACAAGCATTCCAGGAGTTGAGAATGTGTGAATGGCAATAGGACAATACTTGAAGAAATAAGGGCTGCCGGTTTTTCCAGAAAAGAAAAAAGACATTAGCATTCAGATTGAAAGAACCCAAATACTGAGCAACTTCAATAAGAATAAGTCATCAGGAACATCAAACTGATAGCAGCAGTAACCTCTGAAAGGGCTGGGGTCAGCATGATTTTAGCCTTAGCTCTAATGTATACATTTTTTATAAGGAGACTAGGTCTGTGTCTTTCACATGCAGCCAGGAACTATTTTTAAAAGAGCCTAACCAGACTTAAATGTTCAGTTTCTAACTGGGAAGCCAATAAGTTGGAAGCCAGAGAAAGAAGTCTTGAGTGAGCAGCCACTTGGATCACCGCATAGGGTATCTGCCTGCAAGATGCCAAAGCCCAGGGAAGGAGACAGAGCCACAGAAAGTACACTGTGAAAACTCTCAAAATAGATGGAGACATCAACTGCTGGCGGCAGCGGCTCCTGTTCACGGTGTGCTGATGATAATGCCAGCCGCTTAACAAGCAGTAGCAGATCTAAAACTCATGACAACTCAGCAAGGAGGCTGGCCTATTGTTATTTCCATGCTATAGATAAAGAATTTAAGGCTTAGACAGTAAGTCGCTTGCTTGAGGATAAGGTCACATGTTAAAATCTCAAGAGCTGACACTTATTGAATGCTCACTACAAAGCAGGCAGTGGTCTAAGAATTTGTTATATGCATATATTAACTCATTTAACCCTCACGAAAATCCTATAAGGCAGTACTAATTCACTCCATTTTACAGGTGAGGAAACTGAAGTCCTGATGTGTTAAGACTCTTATCCAAACAAGTAAGTGGTCGAGCTAGGATTTGAACTTCATCTGAATAGAGTCTGTCTTTAATTTCATAATATTTTGCATATGCAGTGAGGATACAGAAGAGGATAAGAAATAATCCACATTCAAGGATGAGGGGTTCAGGATGGAGCAAGGCAGGACATTTTTGAGTGGGTCTTAAAGGATGAATAGGATTTGCCAAGCAGAGCTAGGTAGAAAAGAGCATTCTAACAGAAGACAAAGCATGACGAAGGTGGCAGGGTTGAATGTGGCCTGGAGAGAGTGAGAAGAAGGGAATTGTGTGCAGGCCAGGAGTGTCTCATTCAGGAGAGGGTCTCTGATGGTCTCTTAAGTGCTTGAGTTTTAATCTCAGATCATGAAAAAGTAACCCACCTGTCCTCAGTTTCCTCATCTGTTTAATGGAGATGATAATAGGACCTACCTCAAGGGGTTAATTGGAAGGATGAAATGAGATACTACACCCAAAGCATTTGCACACTGCCTGGCACATGGTGTCAGCACATGTCAGTTATAATTATTAATCATCACATAGGAAAGTATAGCTGCCCTCTTACATTTCTGTATTAGGTACAAGTCTTTGTTTCAAGTGATAGAAACCCAGTTCAGACAAATGTTTTTTGCTTTGTTTTGGAAGACTCACATAGCCATGGAAAGTGCCAGGGTCTAGCCTGCAATAGTTAAAGGGATAGCTGGATTCAAGGGCTCAGACACTGGCAAGTCTCTCATCTTTTCCTGAATTTTACTGTTTGAATATTTATTAGGGTCATGGTGGCCAGTGGCTATAGAATCGCCTATCTTTACCACCCAGCAGGAAGTCAGAGTCATTCTCTCCAGCTCTGAGTCTAAACAAACTTTGCGGAAGCTCTGATAAAACACACCCAGGGAGGTGGGGACCTGTAATACTGGGGAGCACCCATTTGAAACATATGGTACATGTAGGGGAGAGAGAGACAAGACCACCTCCTGGAAGAATGAAGTATAGTTCTAGACAGGCAAAACAACAGAGTATACTCAAACTTTATTCGCTCCCCGCAAAAGTACATTCTTGCATATACTGCTTTTTGCATAGTAAGAGTCAATATCCGTTGTTTCCCAAGATTTAATATCACAACCAGACTGTGTGTGTGTGTGTGTGCATGCCTGTGGAAAACTTTTTTTTCTCTTCAGAATCTTGTAACATCTTCTTTTTGTTCCTATTCTGAAATTTCCTGCCAACGTAACTTGGCATGGACCAAGCTTCATCTAATTTTCTGGGAATTTAGTGCACCTCACTATGGTAACGAATGTTCTTCAGAGTTTGAATAGTTTCTTTGAGGATTTCCTCCCCTGTTTCCTCTGTTCTGTCTGGAACTCCCGAAGCTCAAGTCCTAGACTGGTACTCTAATTTTCTGATAATTTCTGTTCTATTTTCCATCTCTTTGTCATTCTGCTCTACTTTCTGTGACATTCCCATAACTTTATATCCAACTCTTTCGTTCTAATTTTCATTGCTATTATAATTTAAATTCCAAGAGCTGTTTTATATGTGTGTAAAACATCATTTGACACAGGAAAAAAAGGTCTGAACTTCTTAAAGTATCTCTATGTACAAAATAAAGAGTAAAATTCTTTCTATGGGATTGGTTTTCACAGTATCAAGTCCAGGTCAAGAAGCTGGTTTTCACCTTAACATAATTAATAGCTAAAACCAAGATGCCTTCATGCAATTGCCCAAAGTGCTGATTTTACTGGCTTTCATAGAGCTAGTCAACAGTGCATTTTGAACCAAAAGAAACATCACATTTGGAAGCAATGGAAATGGGAAAGATGTCATTTTATACCAATACTGTGCCATTAATAGGCACATAGACATGTCGATGATTTAGCTTCAATCCAGAAAACTGTTAAACACAATAAAGCTTTTACTATAAATTGATGACTTTACAGACCTCTGCTGCTGTTATATTTATATAGAATCAGTTAGAATTCCCAAAGAAAAATGTCTAGAAGAATATCTGAATTTCCAAGACAATCTGCTGGGGGTGAAATAGTCAAAGTGGTAACAAATACTTTGAAACAAACGAGATATTTTGGAAACACTGTGTAGGTCTGAAAGTGCAGACAGGAAGATGTACAGCTCTACATCAAGAATTCCTTCTAGGAAACCAAAGAATCAGGTATTACTTATTCATGAAAAAGATTTCCTATGTAAGCATGTGGAATTTTGCCTATAGATTTGAATTTTGCATTAAATGAGGTTATCAAAAATGATGACCCTAAATAATACAAGCTGGTACAATCTCTTCTGTTTAGAATCAGAAACCATTTCTGATATTTCACATGGGCTTCTAAGGGACAAGTTTATAACTTAAATAAGTTATAAATTGTTTAATAATAATTCTTACTTTTCCAACTCGTTGAAGGTCCTTTTTGTCTTTTTTAAAGGTTTTGTTCATGTGACATTTTTTGGAGAGCCTGCTTCAGCTTAATCAACAATTTAAAAGATGGCATGAAAATAATTAACTGGTACAGAAAAAGTTCATAAATTCAAGGCAAAATTCAACTTTGGGAAACTTAGATAGAAAATGATATGTTGGTGGTATGTGGAACAGGAGAGGGATCTGAAGGTTTAACTCTTCCAAGACAGAATGTCAACGAGTCTCCAGTTCCTAGCATGACTCTCACTCATAGGCCAAGGCCACCTGGTTCTAGCCTTTCTGAGCTTTGGGGATACACAGCAGTGAAATTAGGTGGCTTCTTAGCTGCGCCCTGGCTGGCTTTAGATTCTACTCAATCACTTCTCATTTTAGTGAGAAGGATCGCATATTAAACTGTGTGTGCATATTTAACTGGAAATAGTGATTTTTCCGAACTCTTTTTAAATCAGAGAATCTTTTCCTCATTGGGAAACCACTCAGAAGTCCAATATATTAAAAAGAAAAAATAGAGTTGCTTTGATTGCGATGAGAATGAGGTGCTCTTCACATGGATTGTTTTTTATTTCTGAGTTCATTAATCTATAGACCAAGGTTTCATTTGACTCAATTTGTCTCAATTAATTGGCAGCAATAACATATCTTTTCTTGGCCAGGCCCTGTGCTAGTTCCTGTGAAGGCAGATGCAGACAACAAAGTCTCTGTCTTCAGAGTGCTCACGGTCCAATGGCAGAGACAGACATGTATATAAAGAATTCCGAGGCTTTAGACCACTGAAGTGAGAAATGGAGGGAGAATGAGGAGGGGACTATCCTTCAGTTGCTCCTAATGGAAATCCATTCAAACCAGCTTAAGAAGAAAATACGGGAGTGAAAGAGCTTATTAGAATGATGAGTGCATGTTATGAGTTCCCAGGGCAAGACATGAAAGCAGGAGGCCCTGGACCCAGAGACCAGCAAAGCCACTCATCTGTTTGCAGCTGTCCGCTGGCAGTCACACAGGCCTTGTTTTTATTCTAGTCACTTTGGAGTCATTCTTGATATTTGTTTTCTACACCTCTTTGCAATCTGTCAGTAAGTTCTGTTGGCTTTACCTTCAAAATATACCCAGAATGTGACCCTTCTCAGCAACTCCACCACTATCTCTGGTCCAAGCCACCATCACCTTGTGCCTGGAATCTTGCAGTAGCCTCCTAACAGGTCTCCCTGCTTCTGCCCCTGCAGCTACCATACTGATCATGCTTTAAAGGGCAAGTCAGATCATGTCGCTCCTCTGCTCAGAACTTCCCCATGGCTTTTCTCACTCAGGACGCCCTGCAGATCCAGCCCCTGTGGCTTCTTTGACTTCATTCGTCTCCTACTATCTCTCCCTCTCTTGCTCACTCTGCTCCTGCCACAGCGGCGACCATCTCAGGGACTCTGTTCTTACTGTTCCTTCTCCCTGGACTGTTCTTCCCCAGAAGCTGCATGACTTGCTTCCTTTCTTCCTTCTTGGTAAAGACTTCCTGGACACCTTTAGCTAACATTTCAATACTTGCCCTCCTCTGCCCCTACACTTCCTATTCTACTCCCCAGCTTTTTTTCTCCTCATCTCCTATCGCCTTCAAAATTAATATGTTATTTGTCTTGCTTATTGTCTCTCCCCCACTAAAATATACCTTCCAAGAGAGCCAGATTTTTTCTTTCATTGTTCATCGATGTATTCCCAGCACACAGAATATTGCCTGACACATTGTTGTTGCTCAGTAGATATTTACTAAGCCAAAAAAGTCTGCCTCCCTCTTTTCTTTCCGTAGTCTGTCTTTTCTCCTTCTTCTTCCTCTCCCCCTTCTCCCTCTCCTTCTTGCTTTCTCGAGCATCTGGTGATAAATCACTGGGTCAGTTCTGGAACTCTGACAAACTCCAAATTTTCAGCACAAGAACTCTGATTGGCCCAGTTCAAGTCAGGTGTTCATCCCTGAACCAGTTAGCTGTGGTCACTGGGTGGGATTATATGCGCACACCCTTCTCTGGAGTAGGGGTCAGTTCCCAGAGAATATGGGCTGGAGAGACAGCCCAAAATGAATCTGTGAATATGAAAAACCAACCTAAAATTTATCTAGAAAGCATTAGTTACCATCTCAATTTTTTTAAACCAAGGGGAAGAACTTTGAATTTTTGGTTCCTTTTATATTTGTGGCAAAATGCCAGTCATATTTCCTGCCACATTCGACTTCCCCCACTTACTTAGCCTGCCCCAGGTCCCATAGTCCTTCCTGCTGCTGTTTCGGCCAGAGAGGAGCAGCTGGGATGGATCACTCACTGGTGGTGGGCTCCAGGTCAGAAAGATTCTGCTGTAGAGTCAGGGGCCTGGCTGGACCAGGGAAATCCCAAACTGTGATGGGAAGGCAGCCACTAACTGTGAGTGTAGACATTGGTCTAGAGAGAGAAGGCCCAAGAGCATAGCAGAGACAAGAGACAGCATTACCTCAGAGAGAGGGAAATAGAGAAGCTGTCTGACAGCTTTCCAGCTCTTCCTTTCACTCAGCGACCATTTGTTCAGCCCGTTTCCTGCTTGGAACTGTGCTAGTCACTAGGATGTGGATAAAAAAGACAGAGGAGGGCCTTGCCTTGAGGGGAAGAAAACATGAAATGATAGTCCAATGGATAATTAATTCGTTAATTCTAAGCGTACTTACCCATGGGAATTAATGACAAGACGAATTTATTATTTACAAGTGCGCCAGAGGTAAAATAGAGTGGGCTATAAAGACCTATGACATGGGATGACACCCAATCTGGGGCCTCAGGCAAAGTTTTTCTTCTGGGACCTCAAAGATAAGTAGGAGTTAGCCAGGCAAAGCAGGAGGGGGAAGATTATTCTAGAAAGAACTGGGCTGTGTAATGAAATGACCCTGAGGCAATAAAGAGTATGGTGCATTCAAGTGACTGAGGGGAGTCCAGTGTGGCTGGAGCACAGTGTGCAAGAGGAGATAAGTGTGAGATGGGACAGAACTGGTGGGCGGGGCCAAATCAAACCACACCTATATCTGTGGTAAGGAGTTTAAATTTTATTTCAAGTGCGGTGGGAAGCATTATTTCAAGGGTTCTACGCAGGGGAGCAGCATGAGGTCACCCTGGAGGCAGGTCTAGAAGTGCGGACATGGAAAAACATTCAAGACAGATTCTTAAAGATAAAAAGGCAGGTTGCCAAATGAAACACACAGAGCTATCTCAGTTACCAAAAAAACAAGCAAACAAAATACAAGACTGAATGAAAACACAAAGCCAGAGGTCTGAAAGGACACCCATATAATTAAAAGCACAATTTTCTCTTTCAGGGAGCAGTGGACTTGGAATTGGTGAAATTAAGCACTGCTTTGTGCTCAGTTTTGTTTGAATTTTACAGTGATAATAAAGTATGTGTATTGCTTGTTCAATCAAATAACTCACCAAATAAATAAATAAATAAATAAATAAATAAATAAATAGATAGATAGATAGATAGATAAATAAATAAATAAATATCTTGCTTTAATAAAAGCAAATAACAAATAGGTTGGTTTTCCCATAAGCAGACCCCAAGATGAAGATTCTTGTACAGGTGATTTATTAGGGAAGGGCTCCTAGGGAAACTGTAAGGGAGTGTGAGAAACAGGACAGGGAAGGGGAAGAGGGCAAACGAGGATTTGATTTCAGACAAAATCATGAGGAGGCGACTAGCACCTGCCTGATCCTACCAGGAAATTATGGAGTGGAAGTACTGAGTTGTTTGGAGTTCAAGGCAAAGGAGCTGGGTTTTTCATTCCATTCTGGTCAGTCATCAGCTAAAGCATACCCACAGGGTGGGGTGTGAGGTATGGGGCGAGGGCTGGAACTTCAACTCCAGGTTCTTCCAGCTCTCTGGAGAACAAAGCAGCTCCAGCAGCTGACTCCAGTCTTCTGAAGGAGGTTCTCGGGGTTGGGCCACTGGAAACTAAACCATCAGCATCGAAACCAGGAGAGAGACGCACAGAAATGATAGAAGGGGTCCAGAAGAGTCTGGGCTGAGCATCAGCAGTGTCCACTGCAACATTAAAAAAAAAATATTTTAATTGGTAATATGTGCACATGGTTAAACAAAAAACAGTACGAAGTGAATAGTCTGTCCCTAGCTATTTTTGCTTGGCCTCAGAACTATGTTACCAGAGATATTCTGTGCATGTGCAAGCATGAATGTACATTTCCTACCCTCTTTAAAAAAGAAAAATGAGTCAAATAATAACATCCTATTCCTCATTTTTCTTATTTCACATGTTGGAGATGGTACCACAGCAATACATTTGGACACGCCCAGTGAGCCAGTGACTGCATAGTATTACATTGTATGAATAGAACTTACTTTAAGCATTCTTTTATTGAGGGACATTTAGATTATATACCTACCTAGTCTTTACTACAACACACAAAACTGCAATGAATATTCTTTGCATATGTCTTTGTGTGTATATATATTTGTAAGTCAAATTTGTAGAAGTAGAATTGTTTGATCCAAGGTTATACGCAGTTAAATTTTTAAAGCGAATATTAACAAATTGCCTTCCATAGGCCTGATACTGAATGAGACTTCCCATCAAAAATTATGAAAATGCTGACAGGTTATTTAATTCAGATTAGGGCAACATCTATAGAAGTCTTTTACTTCTTTTCATTTGGAGCTTCTGTCTTCCTAGGCATTGAAGCAAAAAGCAGATTACAGTTTATGAAAAGAGAAAAAAGAACTTTAGGTATAAGATGATTCATCTGAAGTAATGTTTTTAAAAATAACTGCAGAGTGGTGAGTGGATATGGAGGGCAATTGGGGCTGGGGGCTGAGTTAGGAGATGACGGGTGGTCTTGGGAAGAGAAGATGGTGGTTGGTGGCAATGACTGTTTGAAGAGAAGTAGAGGGATTCCTGGAATGACTGGGGTCCTTCCCGCAGTGTCCCCAGATCATTTCACAATCCCTCCTTTTTTTTTTTTTTACAACTTACACATACTTTATTCACTTGATTGAAAGCCTTCTTATGGCACACATGACGTTTCATACAGTCGATCTCAACGTTATTCACACTGACTTTAGTTACTTCAGTGAGTTGTATTTGGATTTTCTATATTCAAGACTGTGCTCAGTTGCTGCTGTTGCCACTGGTTTGTTTTCTTTCAGAATCAAGGTGGGTGCTTCCATATGAAATCTTATTTTCTTGGCTTTGCACAATTATAACTACAATGGAACCAGCTTCCTGAAGTCACCAAGATGAATCCGCCTATTCCAACATCACATGATCTTCTAATTCTTCCTTCCCCTTCCCCGGCTCTGGTGCAGCAGCCGTGGGGGATGAGTCTGTGCCTCCATCTCCATCCTCAATCCCTGCTCCTTCCATTTTTAGTTGCTCTCGGTTGGATGGAGCTCAGTTTCTCCCAACCAAAGGGCCTTCACGTGGTCCTTATCAAAGACTTTGATGTCCTTGGAGCAACTGCTATCTGACATTGACTTCTTCAGACACATCTAACCACAGTAACAGTCCAAGACAAACAGAGAAGGAAACCATTTGTAGTTGAGCACCTACTAGGCCCTTGACATCTATTACTAAATTGGTCTGCAGTGGTGTGGTTAGTCCTCAACTTCCACATCCATTCCACACCCAGGTGATGTGTCCAAGCTAATCATGGTGATTCCATCCTAGCCAGTGATAGCTCAGGAATGGTCACGGGACCCAATTCTGTCCAATAGGAGCAGAGAAGGCCCTGCCGGATGGCTTCTGGGAAATGTTTTCTTTTAAGAGAGAACCACAGAATGGTATGGATTATCCCCTTTACCTAAACACTGTGGTGCTTGAATGTGAGCGCTGGAATTACAGCCCTAACTTTCAACAAGACTGAGGATGAAGTAAACACCAAAACTGGCCCAGCAGAGAGACAGCCAGAACTTGGGTCCTGATAGCATTGTGGAGTTAACAGCCAACCCAGAAGCCATCCTACCTCTGAACCTTCTTTGATGTGAAATAATAAATGTCCTATCGCTTAAGCCAGCTTAGAGTTGGGTTTTCTGCTGGGTGCAACAGAAGGCATTGCAACTGATTCATGTTAATATTATCAACTGTCCCTCACCATACAGTCTTCACAAGGTATGCTGGTGATAAAACATTTACTATACTTTACCTGAGGATACATACTGTTATGATGTTGTTTGGCAGATAGATGGCTGAGACGTGTCGTGACTATAACATGCAAGACCTTGGCCTTTTGAATATGAAAGGGCATAGTGAAGGCAAGAAATTACTGTTCTCGAACAGTAAAACAGCACTATAGGCACATGACCCAGAATGATACTTGTGAACTTCATGCATTGTCAAGGTTCTGTGGTCATAGTGCAGTGTAATTACTTCTAACTTGCACGATGTGATTGTCAGTCTTTTAAACTTGCACAATGTGATAATCAGTCTTTTAATTCTTTCACGCTACCAAAAATTATTTAAAATTAAAATGTGAAGCAAACACAAAAGATCAAGAATAAATCACTGCTACATAACGATGTTGTGAATGAGAAATGGAGACCCAAAGAGCTCAGTGTCAGACCCTGGCCTTGAACTCAGGCCCATTTGCCTCCAAAATCTGGCCTCTTTCCAGTACAAACTGAAGGCACAACCTCCCAAGTTCAACTACATAAAGTCATAATAGAATGGCCAGAGTTTTCTGAAGACTTGTTGCACTGATCTGCCTATCACTCCTTCCCTATATTTTGGAGATAAAAACTTCCTTTTTTTATAAGGAACCATTCTGTGCGTTTACTGATTCTAACCCATCTATTCCTGGGTAATAAAGGTGGACACATGACCATATCTTGCTCCACAGGGTGTCCTATTAGCCTAATCTCAGGGATTGGATCAGAGAAAGAATGGGTCCTTGCCCCTGAGTCAAACAGAGACTTCCAGAGAGATTTCCTCTCAGAGCTTTTGGAGAAAATTGTCTCTTTCCCCTGAGTTTCTAAGCTAAATTGTGGACTGCTGGAGGCCATCGTACTTTCCACACAGACAGCCTGTAAAGCAAGAGGAATAGAAGATGTCATTGGAGGTCCTGGATCCAGCCATACCTGAAGCCAATTGTGTCATAGTTTGTTTTCTAATCTAATTTTTCTTCAGCTTATTTGATCTGAGTTTCTGTCTTTTTTAAGAGAATCATCCTATCATACAGCCTCCAATACTGACACATATGCTTTCTGAGTTTCTCACATACATAAAGTTGCTCTACGTGGAACACAGGGTCAGTACTAAAAATTTACTCGAGATCTTTGTGATGCCAATCATTTTGCATAGGTACCACTTGAGAGTTTTGTAGACAGAGCAAAAGGAACTGAATGGCAGTCAGGAAAGTGATATTAGGCAGAGAGGAGAGGGGAAGGGTATTGTTTACAATCAGTGTCATGTAGGGTTAATTACATAGGCTTTGGGGTAGTGATTTGGTTTGAATCCCATCCATCTCTATCACTTAATCTCTGTATGGCCCTGAGCAATTCACTTTCTCTGTCTAAACCTCAGTTTCCTCAACTGCAAAATTGGACTGATAATAGTGGCAATCCCATCTATTTGTTTGGGGGATTAATGAAATAATGCACATAAGCCAAGACTCATTTCATTTCTAAGTGACAAGAGTCTCAAATTGAACTATCTTTAACCATAAAAAAGAATTTATTGGCTCATGTAACTGAAATGTCTGCGAGAAATTGCTTCAGGCATAGCTGGGTCCAGGGGCTCAAAGGATGACATAAAAAAAACCTCTCTAGGTTCTGTTTGTTTGCTCTGGCTCCATTCTCAAACAAGCCATCACTCTGTGTTTCATCGCAGCTACTAACCTAGACCAAAGCATCAACATTTCTACCTTAATGACTGTAACAGTCTCCTAACTGGTCTGTCTCCCTTCTTCCTATATTCCTACCCTCACTCCCAGTGTCATCTCACAGAGAGAGTGACCTTTAAAAAATGTGAAACAGCTCATATGATTCCTCTGCCCAAAACCTTCCAAGAGTTTCTCGAAGTAAAATCCAAATCCCTCTCTATGACCCACAAAGCCCCTGAAGACTGGCTGCTGCCCAACCCCCTGAACTCACCTCCTGCTTCCTCACCCTACTGCACTGGCCCTTTGCCCATTTTTTCTGGTGTGTGTGGGGGGTGTCCCTCTGCCAGAAACTCACCCCTGTGGCTTGCTCCCTAATTTCATACATAACTCAATTCCCTTGAATCATCTCTCCCAGGCTTCCATCCTCACTATTCCAAGTCCAGTAGGAAAAAGAGAGCTCTCTTACCCAAGAGTTTGGACATGAGGCCAGAGGCAGCTTTCATTGGCCCATATTACACTGGGGCACATCCCTGAACCAAATACTGTTGCCAAGGGGCTGCGATGATCTGATTGGTTAGGCTCATGTCACATGCCTAGCTGGAGCTAATGGAAGTGAGGGCTGAGTGGAGGAAGGCAATTCCCCAGAGAGAAATTGAGGTCCTGTTACCGGAGGGTGAAGTAATGCTGGGCAGCAAAAATAACAGATGTCTATTTTTTGCATTTTTACAGTGCCTGACAAACGAAGTGCTTGAGAGAAAAAAGAAAAAAGCCAGCTTGCACTGCCTGTAAGAAACCCCCCACCCCACCCCAGCTCTCCTTCATTGACATTCATTTAACACATTTTTATTGTTATCACTCAATTGCAGGCACCAGGTCCATAAGGACCCTGCTACTCTCTTGAATCAAAAATGTAATAATGTAATAGATTATAAGACTTGTCTAAAACAGTGCCTGGCATTCATTCAGCAATATTTATTGGGCTTTAATTATCATTGGAGAGGAGCTCAGATCACAGCTGTGAGCATCTTAGGTGGTCTCTAATCTTCTGGGGCTTACAGTCTAGTAGAAAAAGAGACAGTGAAAAAGAAAGTAAGTGGATATACAAGCCACTCATAAAGCTGATACTATCTAGGGAGAAATATCAAGGGGCCTGGGTCTCTTCTTTACTGAATAGCCTTTTGTATCTTTGGGATTGGGTATTGTGTGTGAGTGTTTTTTAAATAACGAGTCATTATTTTAAAAGTAGTGGCGTAAGGAAATACACTATACCCATTAGAATGGCTAAAGTAAAAAGACTGGCTATGCCAAATGCTCAGGAGGATGTGCAACTACCGGAACGCTCATACATTGCTGGTGAGAATGTAAAAAGTGTAACCACTTTAGAGAACAGTTTGGCAGTTTCTTATAAAATTAAACATACAACTATTCTGTGACCCAGCAATTCCACTCCTTTACCCAAGAGAAATTGTCATGTTCACAAAAAGATTTGCATAAAGCTGTTCATAAGGCATCCATCAACAGCAAAATGAATAAATTATGGTAGATTTATATAATGAAATACTACTCAATTTTTAAAAATTGCTAATAAACACAACAATATGGCTGACTTTCAAGATTATGCTGAAAGAAGCCAGACTCGGGAAAAAAAAAACAACAACCGTATTGTTGCTTTACTTTATATTAAGTTCTAGAACAGGCAAAACTTAGGATGACAAATAGGAACAGTGGTCGCCTGGGGTGGGGATGGGATTCATTGAGAAGGAGTTCCAGGGAACTTTCTGGGCGGCTGGAAGTTCTATCTGGATAAAGATGTGAGTTATACGGGTGTTTTCATTTGTTGACGTATGGAACGACATGTTTAAGTTCTCTCTGTGCATTTCGTTGAAAGAAAATTATACCTCAATTTAGAAAAAAAAGTATCTGAATAGGGAAAGTTACTACATACAACGGAAATGTGCGACAGGATACTTCCGCCAGGGTGCGGGTGGAACGGAGAGAGATCAGGGAGGGCCCTACGGAGAATGTGAGATTTCAGGCTTGACAACAAATTGTCGGTGCAAAGTGGGATGGGGGGAGGGGTCAACTAACATTCACCGTGTTCCTGCGGCGTTCGTATTTGTTTTCGTATTTAAAACAAACTTTAAATACGAAAGTGACCCTTCGATATCAGCATTTTGGCTTCCATTTTATAAGTGAGGAAACTGAGGTTCAGGAAGGTCAGAGGACTTGCTCAAGGCCAACAACTAGGACGTGACAGGAGCCGGGTTTTAGGGTTGCATATTTGGTGTCGGTTTACCGAAACATAACCTGAAACCGTACCCGCAGTCTCTCCAGGTTGGGAGCGCTGGAGCAAAGGAATGTTGTAAAGAACAAAAGAAGGGCTGGGCTGGAGAGCTCGCACCTCCCACTTGCCCAGGCACTAGTTTCCAAGTCTCCAGAGAGAGTGGGGTGGGGATAGGGGCACCAAGGTCCGACTCCACTCTGCTGAGTCAGCAGCTCCCAAAACCCAGCAGGACACAGCGCTCCGCGCTGGAACAAAGAAAGGCGGTGGGATTGGGAGGCGGAGCCCGATCCGGGGGAGAGCGGGCGGAGAGCGGCGGGGGCCAGCGCGGAGTGGGGCAGGGCCCCCAAGGGGCAAAAGATGGACACGGAGAAACCCGGCGAGCGAGAAGTGGTGAAAGGCGGGGACTCAGCGGAGTGGGGCCGGGCCCATCCCAGGAACACGGTGGGGCTGGGTGGGGCTCCCTGGAACCCGGGAGAGGCAAGGAGGGGTGGGGAGGGAGGCGGGGCTCGAGTTCGGGAATAGATGGGTGGGGAGTGACAGGGTCCGGGAAGGACTCTATAGGCTCCAACAGGACGGCTGGAGGGGGCGGAGCCGGAGCGAGGGGTATCGGGCAGGGAGCTGGGGAAGTGGGGGGAGGGAGCGGGGGAGGGGGCATAGAGGGTGGGGCGTGAGGCGGGTCGTAGACTTTGAGCGACCGATTGGCTGCTGGTGATTCTTGCGCGCCGCTTGCTCGGCAGCCCCGTCTGCTGGTCTCCGCCAGTCCTAGAGCAAGTGTTTCCCTTGTTTGTGTACTGTTTCCTCTTCTGTGAGATGAGGATGACTGCTCTTGTTTCTCAGGGTTGTTGGAGGGTAGATTGAGAGAATGGAAGTGGAGGCGAAAGCTTATTGTCATCCCTTTAACTAACATGTATTCAGTCCTTGCTAGGAAGAACTGTCTTAATAGCTGTATTTATACTTCATACACACATTTCCATTTATTCCACACAACAATCTACAAAAATAGGTACTATTATCGTCCCCATTTGACAGCTGAGAAAACTGAGGCTCAGAAGACCTTATGTGGCATGCTAGTACACGGCTAGTAAGTGGCAGAGCACCTAAACCTGAAGTCTAAGACCTTATGGGAAGACCCTGAGACTACATGGGGAGGGGTACAGCTGAGCTTAGTCTTATGGCCGATGCCACCAAGAGACTGGGTGTCTTGGACTCTCAGTCCAGAATAGCCACCCAGTAAATATTGCCAGGTGACTCCAGTTGATGCTATGTGGAGCAGAATAACCCAGCAGAGTCCTGCCTGAATTCCTGGCCCACAAAATTGTGAGATATTAAAATGTTTTAAGCCACTAAGTTTTGGGTTGGTTCGTTATGCAGCAATAGAGAACTGGAACAGAGGAAACAAGCCCCTTGGGGAGCCAGAGCAAGGATGCTGACTGGGCAACCACCAGGACTCAAGAGGGCAGGCAAGTGATACTCTGATGGGGAAAGGAAAGCAATGAGAGCCTCATTTGCATCTTGGCAGGGCATTGGCTGGAGGGACAGGCAGTCACTGGCCACCTCACCTCTCCTTGGCTGAGCCAAGGCTGAGTAAGTCCTTGGTGATCCGTGACATTGGCCTCACAGTGGAAGTGTTGATTTACTTCACACTGATGATACGGGTCAGAAAGGGAACCAAAAAAATGAGTTCGGTGATGCATGACTTTTTACAAACCCTGTGCAACAGAAACAGAGAGAGAGAGGGAGAGAGGAGAGGTGGATAATGGGTGCATTTTACCTGTATAAAACAGGCTTGGAGAGAGAAAGTGATTAGCCTTTGAGGCAAACAAAGGTCCAGCTATGGAACTGTGGCCTGGCCAAGTTGGAGAGATTAGAGGCCCTGGAAAACATCCTGGTGGTGGCAACCACAGCTGGTGAGTGGGTGGTCACCAGCACATGTGCAGTAACCCTGGAGGAGGGGCTATGGTGCCCTCTGCCAGGATGTCTCATATATCTTTCCCAGGGAGATGAAGGTGAGGGATGTGGGAGCCCAGGTCCCTTATAATCCAGGGAATTAGGTCAATGTTCTTACTATGCCCAAGGAGAGCATGAAATGCTGTAGGACCCAGGCTAAAAAGCAGAATCTCCTTAGGTGGGAGAGCGAGGACATTAGAGTCAGAAACCAGGAGTCCGGTCACTGCTGTGTGACTTGGTGAGGGAATGGGAAATTTGCCTCATTATTCCTCATTTGTAAAAAGAGAATAACCACAATATCTACCCTGCTATTCTTTTATTCCTTCATTTATTCATTCATTCATTCACTTACTCAACAAACACCCATTGAGTGCCACAGGACCAGGCTGGATACTCAAGGTGCACTCCCAGTAGTGGTGTGCCCATAAGGTCCAGACCCCTGGCCAGTCCTTGCAGGCCATGGGGGAGGGAGAGATGATTGTCCCCAGACCTGGAACAGTTTTCTTTTCTTTTCCAGGGGCTCTGTTTTCACCTCTAGGCAATGGGAGTGCTTATCACAGTGGAGGCGTAGAGAGACTTCATGGAGCCTCTGAGCAAAGGCAGTAGGGAGGCGAGCGGATCATGAGATGGAGAGAAGTCAGGAGATGGTGGCTGGGTCTCAGGGCCAAGTTCTGTGACATTGAGATGGGCCTTTGCCCATCGCTATCCCAGGAGGGTAGGCTGGGGCTGCAGAGGATGATGGAGGAAGCGAGGGCTGGCAGGAAAGTCTAAGCAGCCCTCAGGGCTGCCCCAAGCCAAGGAGGCTTCTGTAAGCCCCACTGGGAGTCAGAGCTGAGACTCGGGTCCCTCTTGACTGCTTCAGAGTGTGATCTGGCAAGGAGGCCTCAGGCCAACCAAAATATAATGAGTTCTTCCTCTGTGTACAGATTTTACTATTTCCAGAGCCCTTATCCTTACTCTTTATGGCCCAAACATGTACATCATTAGGATCATTTTACAGATGGGAATATTGAGGCTCAGAGTAATAGGTCAACTTTCCTAAAGCGACCCATTAAACTAGGACAAGAACTCACCTTCCTGGTCACTTCCAGTGCTCTATCTCATCCCGACTCCTCCCATCTCTCCATTGACCTTCTCCCAACCCAATGCCCCACCTACCCTTTTCTTGAGGCCCTGAAACCTCCCCATCCACATTCATGGTGATCCAAGAGCTGTCATCTTTCAAGAGGAATGAGGTTCCAGGGAAGGGCAAGGATTCAGAGGTGTGCAGGCTGGAGTCAAATTCTACTGCATCACACTCTGGCTCCAGGCAGCCAGAGAGGACACAGTTCTGTGTTCAAATATGTCTTCCTCCTCCCCCAGCTCCCTCTACCCCTCAAACACCAATGCCTGGGGCTAGGGGAACTCAAACTTCATCTTTTACATTCACTACCACCTGTGATCTTCATAGAACCCTTCCCAGTGAGGCGTTTTATGAGTGAAGCAACTGAACTTCTAAGAAATTATAAGACCTGGCCAAGATTACCCAGATAGCAAGTGCTAGAGCCTGGACACAAACCCTGGTCTGTCTAACTCCAGAGCCCAGGACCAATTCGAGGCTGAGACCAAGAAAGGGGAGGGAGAAGGAGGGCACTGGTTGGGCAGAAGAATGACCAGGCGTCCAGGCATTCAGGGGCGCCTGGATAGGGCAGCCCTGCTGACTAGCAGGGACGGTGGTCTCCCAATCTAGATATCTGATGGCCACGCAGATGCAGCGCCAGCCAGCAGGTGTCGCTGTGGTAGCTATGTTCCCTAGTGTTCTGCTGGAAGGAGGCAGAGTACTCAAGATCAAAATTAAGATTGTGAAAACGAGGAAGGGATAGCAATGGAAAAACAGGGTGTGTATCTCTGCTGGAGATGGTGGGGCAGATGGAGGATATCACTTATGAAAAAGGTTCCTCCAGGCGCTCAACAAACAGGTGTTGTCTTTCCACTTAGCACCTGTGAAATCTTACTTAATTTCTCTATGCCTCAGTTTCCTCATTTATAAAATGGTAACACAGTAGCTGCTTTACAGGGGCACTGTGAGGGTTAGAGTTATGTAAGTCTGGTACGTTATAAGGACTCATGAGTGTTTAGGGTTGATTCTTTTCGTCCCATCAGCAACAACCTGCCCTACTGGCCCCAGGGCTTTACTTCCCATCACCCTCACACACCCCCGGTCATGCCCAGGACACAGCCAGGTTACCAAGAAGGTGGACAGAGATGCATTAAAAGCGTGTTCACCAGGAGGGTGAGAGATTTAGGAAGTCAGTGTCTTTGGCAGGTGACATCACTGCTTGAACTTCAGTTTCCTTGTCTATGAAACAGTGACAATATCCATGAACAAGCCAGTAGTGTATGTTAACTCCCTAGCCCAGTGCCTGGCACAGTAGCCACAGGACTAGGGGCTGGGGAGTCCCTGCTGTCTCACAAATCACCCACCGATCTGCATTCTTCGTTTGACATTCGGGAGCCTTTGATGGCAGAATAGGGTCTTTGCGCCCTCACAGTATTTCTGAGAGCCAGAAGACCATCCCATATGTAAGTGGGGAGAGGTTGCTAGCCAATGAAAGAATCTCTGTTCTAGGCTGGGATCTCCAGGAAGTCATGTGGTGAGTCCTGCCCCATGGAGCTGGGACAGCTGTCTTGGCAAATGGAAAACAAATTAATAATTAATCAGTGCTCTGTTTTCTAAAATGGGACCTGGATGAGGGCGGTCATTTTAAAAGTTGAGAGCCGCTAGTCTAGTTTCATTCCTCTTTTTACCCCAACGCCATTTTATCAGCAGAGATGTTGAGGCCCGAGTTTGGAGCCTCAAGATCACAGTCACGGATGCGGCCTGTGGTTTGGTAAGACTGGGAGTCAGTCACATCTATCTTTGTACCCTGGCACCAGAACACCGACATATAGAGGTGGCAACAGATATCCATGGAAATGAACCTATTGGGTCTGATTATACGAGGTCCCCCAGCAGGCTTCTTTCATAAATATTTGTCAAGTGTCTACTATGTCCCAGGCACCACACACTCTCCGCCAATGAACAGATCAGATCCTCATTTCCCCAGTGCTTCAAGTTTTTGCTTTTGAATCCAGGGCACAGGAAAGGGTGGAGGGAAGGAGATTGACAGTCTATTTCTTCTAAGCACCTGTTTGGTTTCTTAAAAATAGTATATCAGTAATCAGAGTCCCTGTAGGGGTTTTAAAGTATGTCCGCAAATTCTTTGACAATCCTCCTCTCAAAAGGTGGAGACTAATTGTTAACCACTTCGGTGTGGACCAGACTTAGTGACTCACTTCTAATGAGCAGAATGTGGTGGAAGGTGGAAGTGATCACAGTGTGTGGCTTCTGATATTGGGGCTTCCTAGTCTCTCTCTCCCTCTGCCTCTCCCTTCCCTGTCTACATTCACCTCTTGGTGACTTTTTTCATTGTCATGACTTGAAATACCATCCCAACACCAGTGATTCCAAACTTTCTATCTTCAGCCTATAACTCTCAACTGTCTACTTGACATCTCCACTTGACAGTCTAAAAGGCATCTCTAACTTAACATGTCCCAAACCAATATGTTGAAATCTGCTCCTAAACCATCTCCTACTGCTGTCATCCCCATCTCAAGGGCAGCTCCATCTTCCTTGCCAAATACATGGGGTCCTCTTCAGTTCTCTTTAACTTACATCCTACATCCAATCCCAGCAACTTCTGTTGGTCTTACCCTTAAAATGTATTGAAATCCAGCCATTTCTCACCTCCTCCACTGCTGCCATCCTGACTGAACCACCTCTTACCTGTATTAACTTGGTCTCCCTGTTAGCTCCTGACCT
>NW_011888817.1:8435945-8447056 GCF_000151845.1 Pteropus vampyrus
GGTACCTTTGCAACTGAGCAGTTATTAAAGATGGTCTGTCACACCTGGATTATTCCAGTGTGCAGAGGTTGCTGGGAGGTGGCCCCAGAATGGCAGGAGCTGGGGGAGCTTCACTGGGCTTGATGAGAAAACCAGCTTGGCTGGTCTGTGATGGATTTGGACCCAGGTACACCTGACTCCTGCATTTCATGCTCATCACTACAGTATTAGCCCTCCCAAATTTACACACATAGAGTTCATGGTCACACATGTACCCCCAAGAATACACATTTACACAGAAAAGTAAGAAACCCCAAGCTTCTAGACACTTCTTTCTGCTTTCCTCCTCCAACCCAACCTTCCAGCCCTGCAAGTTATCTCTAAAGGACAGCTCTAATTGAGCTTCTTTTCTAGCTTCTGCTCAAAATCCTTTGATGGTTCCCACTGTCATCACATCCAGCCGATGCACCGTTTTGACATTCAAGGCTGCTGTAACCTGGATACAACACCTTCCCTGTGGAAGGCAGAATGACGGCCCCCAAAGGTGTCCACATTCGAATCCCTGGAACCTATGAATGTATTGCATGGCAAAAGGGACTTTGCAGATGTGATTATAGACTTTGAGAAGGGAAGACTTTCCTGGATTATTTGGGTGGGCCCAGTCTAATGACACAGGTCTTTAAAAGTGGAGAGAGCCTTTCCTAGCTGCGGTTAGAGAGAAATGTGATGATGAAGGAAATATCAGAGAGATATGACATTCCTGGCTTTGAAGATAGAGGAAGGGTGGCCACCAGCTAAAATATGAGGGCAGCATCTAGAAGCTAGAAAAGGCAAGGAAATGGATTCTCTCCTAGAGCCTCCATAAAGAAATGCAGCCCTCCAAACATCTTGACTAGCCCAGTGACACCCATGTTGAAGTTCAGTAAGATAATTACTTCGTATTGTTTTAAGACAGTATAGCTGTGGTAATTTGCCAGAGCAAGAGGAAACTAATACATTTGCCATTGAAGCTTCCTCCAACCAGTTCATCTCCGGCTAGTCTAACTGCAGATACCAGGTGTTTTCCTCCCTCCACACCTTTGTTCATTCTGTGGCCTGTTCAGAATACTCAGATCGCCTCTCTCCTGAGCTCCTATTTACGATTGCCTTTCACTCTACGCTGTCCTCAGCATCGAACACCTGCTATCAGTATTCACCGCTCTACCTGCCCATCCTGTGGGCTCCTTGAAGGCAATGTTTGTGATTTGTTTTCCTCTGGACTCCAAGGCCAGGAGTGGTCCATAGAGGTTTGCACAAGGGACCTGAGGTATCCTTACATAGAACCTCCGGTTCTAAGCCCCTAACTGCATCAGAACCACCTGGGGATCTCTACAAAACCCCTAATTCTACCAAATCACCATGGAAGCACGGGAGGCAGCTCCACATGTATTATTGGGTGAAGATTTCTGAGATTCAAAGTTAAGTGAAAAAACAAGGAGTTGAAGAGTGAGTAGAATGTTGCCATTTGTGTAAAAAAGGGGAAAATAAATATTTACATAATTCTAGAAGAATTGAGTATCTTTGGAAAGATATAAAAAATAAGAGGACATGACCTCCTGGAACTTTCTAAATTCTGAACCACATGTACGTATTACCTGTTTACAAAAGTAAAAAAAATTTTAAAATTCAAAATACCGATTCTGGTGTAGCACCAGAAAGAATCCAGGATGTCCTAGATGGGGCACAGGGATTTGTGTCTAAAGCACTGTCTGCCAGCTCATTTTAAGTCAGGAACTGAACTGTCAGGAAGAAGGCAGAGCCAAGATTCCAAGAATATTTGGAAACATAAACTGAAAACACAGTTAATCAGAAAAATAAATAGAAAGCTCTCCAAGGGATTGTGAAGCCGGTCTGGGAACCCACCGCTTTAGTCTCACCTCTGCATCTTATAGATGAGGAAAGAGGGAGAGCGACGTGCCCAGAGCTACACGGCCAGTCGGAGGCACAGGCCACTGCTCCCAGGAATGTTTGATAGCGGCAATGATATGGACTTCCAGCCCCTGCCCACCTTCATGTAGGGACACTGCTGACTCACAGGGTAGGAGGACAGGAAGACAGAGAAGAAAACACCAGCTTTAATCAACCCACCTGCACAGAAACCAGGGGAACACTCCCTGCTTTGCAAAGTCCCAGGGAGAACTTGGTCTCCTTGCAAAAACTGTCTTATAAAAACAAAAGGCTTCAAAGCACCAGTGGCTAAACCCTTTTGAGTAGAAAGGGGGCTAGGGGAGTGGGGGAGAGATGACAGCTGGCTTAGGGTGGGGGAAGGGAGGGCTGGAGGCAGGAGTTGATCCAGTGGTGGGGCAGCAGCAAAGCCTGAAGGGAACTACACCCTTCTTAACCTGCACCCGTCAGCTAACTGGGCTGAGCATCTGGGGCCTCAGAGCCTGTAGTGACCAGAGAACCCCTGGGGCTGGTTCTTGGCACAGCACTGCAGTTGGGATGGTAGGGTAGAGTCTCAGCTCAGGATATTTTGGCCTTAGACAAAAGGAAATCCTAGTTTGGAGGGTGGAGAGTATGGAACAAAGTGGTCACCATGAACAGGCTCAGCTGTGCTAACCGTCTGCACTTCCTTCCAGTTCTCTGGTGCCTCCCACCCTCCTTCCTAACCTAGGGCCACTCCTGTTTCACAGGCTGGGAAGCTGACACCTGGTCCTCCTGCTCTTGGACTCACCAGCCCGGGCATAGTCCACAGGGTGCTCAGGGGTATCTGTGGAAGGAGGTGGGGAGAATGAGCTCACCTCTGTTTGCTCTCAATGAAAGGTGCTGGCCCTCCCAACCACCTACCATGACCCACAGCCCCATTCTGCCTCTAGAACTCCTGGACATTGGTGTGGTCATAAACGCTAGTGATCTGTGAGCACTGGTGACCAGGTAGTGCTGACCAGCCCTTTTCCTCTCTGAAACCACAGGTCTTCCAACCGGGGAAGTAAATGGAGCTATCAGGGGTTGGTGGAGTCGCTGAGGGGGAAGGGGAATCATGGGTGTAGCAGCTTCAGGGACCTGGAAGGGAACGTGGTGACTGAGTTGTGGTCCCCCTTTCCTGGAGAAAGCTTGAAAGGTTTGCCAAGACAGAAGCCAAGTCTAGGAAGGGTTCCCTGTGGGTCAGGTTGAATTCAGGGCTCTGGGCTCCATACATCTAGTTCCCAACAAGAGAACGGGTATATTGCTTTAAGAGAGGTGTTGGCAAGTGGTGGCGATGATGTGTAAATGTGGTGTATTCTAGAGTGTCCAAGCTGGAAGGGGGCTTGAAAATGGAATTTTCATGGATTCTAGAGTGTCCACGCTGGAAGGGGGCTTGAAAATGGAATTCAGAGGCCAGACGCTGGGTTTTGGAGGCTGAAACTACAGAAAGTACACTGTGTTCAAGGCCTGCCTTCACCAAAAGCCTAGCTGTGTGGCCTCAAGCAAATTGCTTCACATCTCCGGGCCTCAGTTTCCATATCTGCAAAATAGGAATCGTAATCCCAGTCTAACGCAGGGAATTGAGAGCCAAATGAGAAGGCTAGAAAGAGCCTCATTTATTAAGGGATTATTTTAATTATTTGAGGTGGGAAAACTGAGAACCAGAGAGGGCAAAAGCCTTGCCGGATGTCACACAGAGAGTCAGTGATAGAGCTGCAATTAGAACCCAGGACTCCTGTCCCTAGTTCATGGTAACTTTCCCCAGAGCTGGTGAATGAGTGTGGTGAGATGGGGTGAGTCTGTCGGTCCTGCTTTTACTCTCTGGACAGTGGACAGGATGCCGGGTGATGGGTGAAAAGGGAGAGGCTGGAGAAGAGAGGGAGCCCCAGTACACGCCAAGGCTGAGATTAAAAAAAAAAATACAAACCCCGGAATTCCCCTCCCTCACCCCGCCCCGCCCCACCCCTGAAGTCCGGGCTGCGAAGGGCCAAGTCCAAGTCCACCGCAGACCCAGATCAAGCAGCACAGGCTGCGGTCGGTCCGCGAGCCGCCAGGGGGCGCGCCTGCCATCCTGGTCAGAGCTCATGGCAGCGGCTGTCAGTCTAGCCACAAAGCAAGTGACGCCAGGGTGGGCGCGAGGAAGAAGCTACCCCGACCTGGAGAAAACAAAGGCAGATTAGGAAAGTGGACCCCAAAAATGAGGATGTGGAGAGATCGGCTGCCTTACCCATCCCTCCTTTCCAACACTAACGCACTGGTCTCCCCACCCCACCCTGTTAGGTGCCATGACCCACGTGTACAGAGGCTGCAGTTGTAAATGCGACGTCTTCTGGGGAGCCTGGTATCCGTAGGAGTCAAAGCCACCAATGAAGTCAACTGCGGAAAGTGAAGAGGCACATAATTAGGGAGGGGTCTGTTGGGGGCGTTATGGGAGACTGGGCCCTGAAAAGGAAGAATCTGAGGTGCAGATCCCATACAGGGCCTTAGGGGTGGGGCCTGAGGGATGGGATGAGTCCGTGGGGGCCAGGACTCCGAGAAGTTCTCCACCAGGAGAGGGCCAAGGCCCTAAGGGGATAGAGAGCCTAGAGGGTGGGGCATCCTTAAGGGAGTGGGCTCTTGGTGACAGGGCTCGAGCCACGTAAGGAGGTTAGACCTGCGGGGGAGTGGGGTCGGGGAAGGACTCTGGGAACACCTGTACCTGGCAGGGGCAGGCCTCACCGAGCCCCTCCACCAAAGGCAGGGCCTAAGAAGGGAGAGTAGGAGGCAGTACTAGGGCCGTGGACTGGGCACCTGGACGTTTAGGCCTCAGCCCCAAACGGAAAGGCTATGCAAATTCCACACACCCCTGCCGCCTCTTCTTCCCCACCGTGAGGGGCCAACCCAGGGCTCCCTACCGCCGAGGCGGCTCAGGCCCCTGTCCAGGGTGCTGAAGGCGCAGGACTGCGCGCGGCTAGGCTTCCCCACTTCCCTCGGGGCACCGCACACTCACAGCTGTCCTCCTCTTCCAGGAACACTTTGCTCACGTAGCAGGCGAACACGAAGCCAAACAGCTGGGGGAGGAAGGGAACAAGAAGAAGGAAGCTCTTCCTCCACCCCTTTCCTGGCCTTGCCCACCCTGACTGGAGGGGCGGTGTGTGCTAAGATGCAGGCAAACTCATAACAACTTCAAGTTAATGACTGGGCCTTAAAGTGAAACAAATTTTATTCCAGTCTCCCTCTGGGAGTTTGACTTTGAATAAGTAATTCTTTTACTTCTCCAAGCCTCAGTTTCCCCAGTTAGATCTGGGTAATACCTTACTGGCTTGTTAAGAGGAAAGAGGATTATGTGACTTTGCCTGTGTAAAGTGCCTAGGACAGGGCTGCCCCATCCCTTCTAAAAATGGGAACTATTACTATCTTATTGTATTCTCACAACTCCTTGAGGTTGATACTGTCATTTCTTTTTGTGTGTAAGGAAACAAGCTTGGAGAGGGCAAGTGACTTGTCCAATGTCACACAATGTCACACGGGTATATTGGAAATTTAAACTCAGGACTGACTCACGGTCTGATGCCTCATCCTATTCATTAACCTGCTCACTCCCTGAATGGAGGCTATGGCAGGAGTGAAGTAAGTACAGATATGGAAACAGAGGCAGGCTGGAAGACCTAGGTTCCACCCTTCTTAACTAAGGCTAAACAAAGGGGTTTGTGGACACCACTTCTGGGAGTGTTGTGAGGTGGGGGGACAGGAGGACTCACAGCCAGAAAGATCTGCAAGGCGCTGCTGAGGGCTTCAATGTAGGGATAGTCAAGCAGGCAACCAGTGACGGAGATGACATGATGGTCCTCCAGGGCCAGGCGGGAGTTCAGGACAGGTGTCACCAGACAGCCCGGCCCATTCTCCATCCACCAGGAGCGGTGCAGGGATGTGTTGAAGGTCATGATGAAGTCCCGGTCCTGGAGGCGGAGGGGCCTAGGATACTGAGCCCGGTGGGGGGGATCCTCCCCAAGTCCCAGGAGACTTTATATAAAGCCTTCTTCACATCTGAACTGCTGTAGCAGCCTCCTCTCCCCTGGCTTGATTTGTGAAGGGTTTGGGGGAGTCTGTATCTGCAAATCTACTTTTGGCCAGTAGGTGGCGCTTGAAGACCATGCATGCCTCGCTCCCCCATCTGCGATGGAAGGGGCTGGTGCTGACCCACAGAAGCCCTAGAATTTCAGGGCTGGAAATGACACTAACAGTGACCTAATACAATTTTCCAGCCATTGGTGAAATCCACAGCAAAGGCCTCTTCATGGCCCATTCAGACTCTCTACTGCTGTCCTTGTGTGTGACCCTGGGCAAACTTCTCACCTCTTTGGTCCTCAGTTTCCCCATTTGAAATGGAGAAGAGGCTGGCCTACATCAGATGTTGTTATCCATGGTGTGCATCCGTGTGTTCATCAATCTATTAACTCATACAGACTTCTAACAAACACTCACTTCCTGCTTTCCAGGTGCCAAGCACTGAGGTGTGTGATTTCATTTATCCCCCTCAGCAACCACAGGAAATTGGAATTGTTCTTATCTGTACTTACTAGCTGAGGAACCTGAAGCTCAGAGAGGGTAAGTTACTTGCCCAGGGTCACACAGCTGGAAACTGTTAGAGATTTGAATCTAGTAGAGTCAAACTAAAGCCATTGCCCTCATTCATATATTTTGCCTTCTTCATATCTGAAAATAGAAGCTATGCCCTCTGGGTTTGCTCTTTTCCAAGCCAAATATTCCCACTTTCTTCGATATTTCTCCACATGACATGGTCTGTTCAATTTTCCCTCGAACAAACTCTACCTAATCTCATTCTCTTATGAAAAATATTGATTAGCAGTGGACTCAAATCTCTGTGCTCTAAGCAGTACAAAGTGTACAGAATTTTCACCTCCCTTGCACTGAACATGCGTGGAGCCTAAGAGTAGCTTTCTGGGTCACCACATACTGTTGGTTTCTACTGAACTTGTGATCAACTGGGACCCCAGCCCATCTTCACACAGATTGCTCTTCAGACGTATCTGTTTCATCATTTGTGTCTGAGAAAGGGCAGAGGAAGCCAGAAACAAAAATGTGGGGTGGGGGATGGGGGCACAGATTATTTGGGTGTGTAAAGGGAGGTTTCTTCAAGAGATGATACCCCAGATCCACACCACATGGGGCACCCTTGGGTGGGGGATGGGAAAGGTCAGGCTCTGCCCTCGGGCACTACCAGGCCTGAGGCTTACCTGGGACAGCTGTCCAACCTCCAGGTAGAAGCAGATGATAAACGCATTCCAGCCAACCCAGAGCACCAGCCAGGCTGCATACTGGGGAAAGCACAGGTGGGGTCAGGGCGGGGCCTGAGGGAGTGGGTTTGGGGTATGTCCGTGGAGACAGAGCTCAGGGACAAGGGAGCAGAGGGAATTATGACAATACCTCACTCACAGAGCACTTTCTAGTTTACAAATCATTTTTATATCCATCTAGTCCTTACAATAGCTCTGCAGGGAAGGCACTGACTACCCCCTCTTCAGAGGTAACTAATTTAAGGCCTAGAGGGGATCTTTGCTCTCCGAGATCACACAGCTAGAAAGAAGTGGACCTAGCACTCAAACCCAAGTCCTTGGGTGGCTAATCCTATCCATTCTACAGAGAACGGTCACCAGACATGGCAAAGACCTGGAGAGGAGCTGGCTATTTCCACCAGTGGCCACCGCCTGGCAGACAGGGCTGTTTACATGGGTGCCTGGGCTTCCCGAGAACTGGAGAGAAGGGTTCTCTTATCTCTTTCAAGTGACAGAAAGCTCTGGAGGACCCTGTTCACTGGGCTTCTGGGAGCTGAGCCTGTGGGAGGTGGGGAGAAGTCCTAGAATGAGTGGGAGTGAACTCTGGTGGTAGCAGGACATTGTGTGTCATTGCTATTGTGGGTGTCAATCATTTATGTAGCAAATCCACTGAAAAGCCTTTTCCCTCAGGAGAGGTGTGTGAATAGGTCACCGAGGAAGAGCAGGGGACAAAGGTGAGCCTAGCTGATAACAGGAGTTTAACAGAGACTATTGAGAACCAGGGCTTGGAGAGGAAGCAGGAGAAAGGAGCCAGGGACACAACCCACTCCTGGAATGGGTGCGTAGGCACTGGCCTCCAAGCCACAGTAGCCGTTCTAGACCACATTTTCGATGAACACAATGAGACAAAAGCTAAGCCTTTCTGAAGCAACCTGAGAAACTAAACAAGACAAGGCTCTTTCCTCCCACTGGCTTTCTGAGACAGCGTGGTGATGTGGCAGGAGCCTCTGCTTCGGATCTGAAGCTCTAGTCCTGGCTCTGCCACTTGTTAGCTTTGTGATCTTAGGAAGCCTTTTAACTTTTCTGAACCTCATTTCCACATCTGGAAAATGGAGATGGTACACTATATCTAGCAGAGCTGTAGTAAAGATCTGATGGTGTACGAAATAGCAGTGTGCCAGGCACATGGCAGGCACTCACTAAATGATATATCTGGTTAATATTTAGATTTTTCCCTAGGAAGTCCTTTAGGAAAAATATCAACCTTGTCTCTGCTGATTGAAGAAACATTGGGATTGGGGCATTCACACCACTAGCCAGGCTGGAGGCAAGACAGAGCTGGGGTCTGGGTACCCGGGGGGCGGGGGTGGGTGGGGCAGTTCTGGTTGGAGAAGCGGGGAATGGGTGAGGGTGAGGAGAAGGGGTTGGCTTGGAAGGGGCCAAGTGGGCCATACCAGAATGAGGTACCGGGAGCGGTACTGCACCGTGCCAAAGATGCCCAGGATGACCGCCATGATGTGCAGGAAGTTGGCTAGGATAGGAGCCCATTGGTAGCCCAGGAAGTCAAAGATCTGCCGCTCCAGTGCAGCCACCTGTGGGAAAGAGCAGACTGAGGCCACTGTCACCCCCTAAAAGGGAAGGACAGGGACTCTTCCTTGACCTTATAGAGGAGGCGATACCGGTTACCATGGTGATGAGGCACCATGACCTGATTGTGCACAGTTCTCAGAGCCATCCCAGCCCTGCGGTACCAAAGGGATATGGGAAGTGGGGGCAAATCTGTGTGAGGGAGGAGGCGCTGAGCCCAGATCATCACTTTGGGGTGCGCTGAAGGGAGATGGGAGCCAGGGTTCAGAACACTGCCTCCCTACCAGCTTGAGCTCTTACACCTTGCCCATGTGGGGCTCTCAGTTGGTGGAGCCAGAATCCAGATCGCTTTTCCCAGATCTGGCCAAAGGCTGAGTCCTGGCTCTGGAGGGCCCAGGGAAGCCTCTAAGCCTGAGTCACCTCTTCCAAGGTCCCCTACCCGGAGATCGCCCTGGCCTATGGGATCCATGGGCCACAGAGAAAGGGATTTTTTTTCACTCCCCATCCCCAAGGGAGCTGTAGTAGATTGCAAAATTGGTCTCAATTCTTCCTTTCTCTGTTTTCATGCTCTTTGGTGTGCCCTCAGACACTAACTCTGTGCTGGGTCATGTGACTGGCTTTGCCAACGAAACTTCAGCAAACTCGATGCAAGTGAAGGCTTGAAAAATGCTTGTGAACTGGAGTTTGCCCACTTGCTATACTTGTAACACAGAGAATATCTTGTAAAAGAGTCTAAGCTGACCTGCTGGAGGATGAGAGGCCATATGGAGGGGCACTGAGGCACCCCAGCTGACAGCTCCTCAACCATCAGAATGAGGTTGAGTAGATCATTCAGACGCTAGCCATAGACCATAGACACATGGCCCAGACCAGAAGAATCTCCTAGCTGACCCACAGAATCATGGGCTAAATAAAAGTGTCCTTTCAAACCATGATGATTTGGAATAATTTGTTATGCAGCAAACGTTAACTGATGTAGCATGCAATCAACACTCTCTTTCCAGCAGCCCCCGGTTCCATCTTTCAGCTGATACTCTTAGGAAGAAAGGTGCCAAAGACACTTATTGGTATAATATCCCTTCCTCTGGTGACAGAACCTATCTCTTTGTTTTGGAAGCTGCCTCCCAGGCACTCAGTCCATGGGAGGCACAGGGTGGGGATGAGACTACTTTTAATTTCCATGGTGGGCTTGTGACCCAGGCCTAACCAAATAATCCACACACGGTGATCTGTTCGGGAGTGGGCACTCACCCTGTGCCCTGTTCCTGAGAGTCGCCAAAGCTAAGGGACAGAGAGAGAGTGAGGGAGGAAGATAAAAAAAGCAAGGAGAATGCTTTGTTACATCATTTTAGGTCTAGCCGTGCCTAAAACAAATTTCTCCTCCTTGTACTTGTGATTTCTGTCACTTGCAACCAAGAGTCCTGACTAAAATAGAAGGGGGAGACAAGGGTCTGGCTGGGGAGGGAGAGGGAAGATTCTGAAAAAGTGAGACGATCCCAGAAGCCTTGTTCTTAGCAGGGAGGCAGGAGGAGGTGGAGCTGATGCTATCACACAGATGGCAAGGCTGGGCAGAGACCCAGGAAGCTGCAGGCCCAACCCTGGCACCCACCCACCTGGCGCCGGCCTGCCTCTTGTGGTGACTCCCCTCCCAGGGCCCTATAAAGAGCTTTCCAAGTTCATCTCTCATTGGATATGCCTTGGTAGAAGGGCAAAGCTGAGAACATTATCTCATTTTGAAGGAGATCATGAGTCTCAGAGAGGGGAAGTGACTTGCCCAAGGTCACACAGCAGGTTAGTGGCAGAACCAGGCAACCATCCTGGCTTTCTCTGCCACCTGTCCCATCTTGGCACCAACACACAACCTTTCCCAGTTGGCGCTGGCCTGGGAGTGTGGTTCTAGCTGAAGGTCTGACACTGATTCTTGAGTGACCTTAAGTAGGCCACCTCCTGCTGGGTCTTAGGTTTCTCTTCTATATATAGAGGCTGCTGGACTAACTGACCTCTAAGGGCCCTTTGGTTTTGACTTCAATGGCCTGCTGACCTTGGGGGAGAAACTCCCCAGGCTTTTCCCCACCCCTCCCCCCCAAAGCTCCTGCCCCGCTTCATTTTTCTCTTTTCCATACTGACTCTGCTAGGCCTTAGGGAGCCCTGGTGGTCTGGAGTCCAGCTTGATGATCTCAACTCTTCTGGTACCTGGTCCTGGCAAGGAGGTTACCACCAGAAGACACAGGGCTGTGACAGAGTTGCCCAGGCTCATAGTGTATCTGGGAAGACACCCTGCCTGGATATGCCTGTCTATAAAATGAGACAGTATTTCCACCTCCA
>NW_011888817.1:8448386-8460508 GCF_000151845.1 Pteropus vampyrus
CGGTCTCCTGGCAGAGGGAGGCTGGCCACCACCCTGTCAAGTGCTTTCTCTAAAATACAAATCTGGTCCAGTCACTGTCATCAAAGCAGCCCAGAGAGCTTGGAGTAATTAATCCCTACAGCCTCTGCCAAAGTTCTTTCTTCTTTCTTTAATTCAGATATTTATATAAATACCCAAATACCTCAGGTCCTTCCCTGAGGGGGTCCCTCCATCCTTTATATGTTGCACACGGGGTCTTACTTTCTTTACAGTCTTCTAGTGACTGTTTCTCTTCTGTCATCCCATCCTCCATCCTCACATCCACGTATCTATCCTCCCAACATCCAGGCCCAACGCTGGGGCTGGTATCCTCTGGGGTCCTTGAGCTGCTTGCAGAACTGTACAACCCTGTGGCTTTGCCACCCTCTTCCACTGCTGTCCTCCTCATCCACTGGCTGCTGGGTCTTGCCCATTCTTTGAAAGCAAGTTTCATCCCTGCATCATCCTGGTTGACTTTGACATTTGGGGCCACTCTATCCAGCACCCCAACCTCTCAGTCTCTCACACTCCTCCCCCATGACCTTCCCTTCTATTCTTCCTCATCTATCACCACCCCTTAGGCTATGTCATCACCTGTAACTGCTCTGCCTCCAAAGTCACCATTTTGACAACCCCACTCGGAGCATCCCAGCTGGCTTCCCAACACCCTTCACGATGATGAACCTAGTCTGGTGCATCAGGCCCCCAGCCCCGAGCCCTCTACTCTCTCCCATTACGTGGTTCTTCGCATCCTGACTCATGGTCTGCTGGGATCGCACAACCCCTCACGTCAGCATCCGCTTTGCCTGCAATCCAAACTCTCACACTCCTCTGTGTCAAGAAAAGCTCACACCTGATACACCCAGTAAATAGTTTTCTCAGTGCTTGCAAAGCAACCAAGTGCTGCTGGAGGAAAGCACTCCACCAGGCAGACTGGTCCACTGCAGACCTGGCATCGTGGACTTCAAGAGGTACCCTGATGCTGTGCCACAACCCGAATAGGCTTCTCTGGGAAACTCACTCTCCCTGATGACTATTTCAGATCTCACTGTCCTCTACCCTCCTAGGACCCCTCCACCCTCGCTCTCAGGGAGGACCTGGCCTCCCTTTCCCCGACCTGCTATATTTGAGGCACTGACCCTCCTCCCACCCAAGGCCAATGCCTCCTCCTGCACGCTGAACCCCATCTTTTCCTGCCTTCTCAGGAGACCACACCATCCATGGTTCCTTCTCTCTTGTAAACCCACCCTCTCCCCTGCCCAGAATCTTTCTAACTGGCTCTGAAACATGCTCAAGCCCCTCTTGTTAAAAAAAAAAAGGCCCCCCCGCTCTGCTCCAGCTAATGCCTTATCTATCTCAATGCTCATATCCAAAACTGTTCAAGGTCTCCACAGCCTCCTGGCCACTAGCGCCTCTGCTCACCTGCTACCACAATTTGGTCCAGTGGTTAGAAGCAGAGCCTGGGTTAGAATCCTGGTGCCACTGGTCTTTATACAACTCTGTTAAGGCAAGTCACTTAACCTCCCCGTGCCTCAGTTTTCTTGCCAACAAAATGGGTATGATTCACAATTCCTCCCTCATATGGTTGTGAGGAGAATATTAAAATTATATTCCATTGCAGGACTCCCTGCCTTGCCCCTTGCTTTATTTTTCCATGGCACTTATCCTCGACTCACACACTACTCATTCCTCACTTACTGTCTGTCTCCTGCATTGGAAGGCGAACTCCACAAGAGCAGGGATTTCTGCCTGAGAGGTTCATTGCTGTATTTTTAGTGGCAAGGGCTGTGCCTGGCACACCGAAGATGCTAAAGTTAAACTCATTCTCCACCCTCCCTGGCCACTCCCCTAGTTCCGTGCAGCCCACTCTCCCACGTGCTCAGGCCCCTAAATATCAGAGTACTTCGAGGCAATATGCAGCCCTTCTCCACGCTCCACTTGTCTCAGCAAACACAGGCCCACCAGAGCTTCAGTGACTACCTGCTCATGTCTCAGGCTTTAGCCCCTATATAACCCGCTACTCATTGCATGGCTCATCATGAACTTAATATGCCTAAACCCAGTCTACTTCCAGTGTTTTGGGGTCTTATGATGTGGCCAGCTACATGAGTTGGAAAGCTAAACTTTAGGTCCTGGTCTCCCTTCTGCTCCCTCACCTCCATCCCTGGCCTGTCATCAAGTCCTGGCTCTCTGATCTTCTGAATCTCTCACATCTGGGCACTTTTCTCCCTCCACTGTCCTCTCTCACCTGGCCATTGCAATACCGGTATCCCCACCACCCCACCTACAGCTAACTAGGCCCTCTCTTTCCAGAGTGAAGCCTCTGGGAGGCTCCCCTGCTGCCCCTCCCCTTGGCCTTAACTCCCCACCCCCACCCTAATTATTTATTTATCGGGTAGCTGCCAGCTGAGGGGGATGCAGTTGCCATGGGAACCTTCAGCCCCGAGTCAGGGCTGCCTCTGTTCTCAGTAGGAGGCTCTTGTCTGTCTAGCCGCCAACCTCAGGAGCCCAACACTAGGTGGGGGGGGGTGAGTAGGGGGGCAAGGGAATGAATAATGTAGATGGGCCCACCCCAGGAAGCTGGCTAGGGGAGAGGGTAGGGAGGGGCCTGGACTTAGGGCCATAGAACCCATAAGAAGTCTCTTGTGCCCAAGCCCTTGCCAGCTAATTCGGCAAGTCAACTACTTTCCCGGCCAAAATTCCATCCTTGTTACCCAGGAGTTAGACACAGAAGTCAGGCTGTCTGGGGAATGATGAGGGAGGGGTCCCTGAAGTTTTAGGAGAATGGTTTGGTCCAGCCTGATACTGTCTCTTTTACTGACTTTAGTTCACAGAGGGCAGAGTTGGGAAGAGCTCCCAATTTGGGGTCCAACCCCAGCTCAGTCCTGGTGTGACCTCGAGAGTTACTCACCCGCTCTGAGCCTAGGAAAATACCCTCAGGATTCAGACAGTGCATGTAAAAGCTCTCAGCCTGGTGCCTGGCACACTCTCGGTGTTCAATATACGGCAACAGCCTTTGCTTCATCCTCAAACTCCAGTTCCCCTCTTCCCAATGGATTTCTGAGGCAGCTGACAAAATTAAAGTCGACTCAGGCCCTCATCCGTGAAATGAGGGAGTGGGATTGAAGCCACAGCCAGCAGAGCTGGAAGGACCCCTGGAGAGCTGCTGGTCCAACCCCCTCATTAGGGAGGTGAACAAACCGACAGCAGAGATGACAGCAGAGACGGGGCAGTGACTTGTCTAAGGGGAAGGTCTCAATCTCCCTGAGCTCCGCTCCCATCTCCAGGGTCCATCTGGGGTCAATGCCATTTGAGCATGAGTTGAAATAAATACCCAATGGAGATTAAAAGGAGTACAGTCACAGAGACCCAATAGTCTTTGTCAGGATCAGGGAAGAAGGGCCTCGTAAGGACTCAATTCACTGAACAAATATTTCTTGAGCACTTACTATGTTCCGGGCCTTGTGCAGGGTATATGGCGATGAACAAGCTGGTGTGGCTCCTACCTCAGAGAACGCAAGTCTAGAGACAGATACCATAGTTCTCTGGGAGCTGATGATAGGTCTTCTCTGCCAGGTTTCCCCACTGTGTATAGTGACCTGTGGGGACTTCTTCCTACCCCACTACACACACACACACACACACGCACGCACACCCTTTCCTTTCCAGGGCTCCCATAGCCCTTCTGCCTCTCTCTGTTTCAGCCTGGATCCCACTGGAAAATGGCCAAAGCTGTAAGTGTTAAGTGAAAAAAACAAGCTGCAGAACAATATGACTCCATTTGTGTAAAAGCAAAAAGCCAGAGGCGGGGGTAGGGAGAGAGAGTGGGAGGAAAAGTGTGTTACTGTAAATGCAGAATCAAGAACCAGGGAAACACAACAAATGGTTATGAGTTCTCTTTAGGGATTAGGAACAGGGAGACAGGAAGACTTTTAAATATACACACTTGCGTATTTCTAGAATTTTTTACGACAAAGTTATATTTTTTGAAAAAATGTTTTTAAACGTTGATGCATCGCTTAGACCATGTTAAAGAGGTAGTGGAGTGGCTCAGAGGTTCAGAGGTCTCCTTCCCTGATGCGAATGTGCTGTAGGACCCTGGGCTGGTTTCCTCCTCTGGGCCTCAGTGTTCTCATCTGTACCATGGAGCCGTCTGTAGCTCCCTATCACTCTCTAGGCCTGATGTCGCTGCAGCCTGCCTGCCTGCAGGGGGACTGGCCTTGGAGTCCTGTGACCTCTGCTGAGAGCCAAATGTCCCTTTCCCTCAGAAGCTGGTTCTGTGGGCCCCTCATACAGCCTGTCCCCAGGTTCTGCCTGGATCATCACAGCCCTGCTTCCCCTCCCTGACTATACCCAAACTATTACCACCCTCCAGGTTCTGCCAGCCAAGGGTGCCCTCTCCCCACAGCCCTAGTGCAGCCACCTCAACATGCAGGTTCCCTTTTTACAGAGGGGGCTCAAAGCAGTCACCTGAGTCTCCTGAAGTCACTTAGACAGGAAGTGACTGAACCAAGATCTGAGTCCTTATCTCTACACCCACTGTTCTTCCCACCCACCAGCCATCTCTCCAGAGACAAGGGTCTAGGAAGGGACAGAGCGGAGGTGGGGCACAGTCTGCTCTGGATCAAAGGGCCTCTCATGAGTCACCCAGCCTGGCCTCCAGTGGGCAGCGATGTAACAACTAACATTTATTAATCCCCTATTAGTGTCAGACACTATTCTGAGCACTTCACATCTGTTCATTCGTTTATTCTACAAACAGTTCTCAAGTGCCTTTTGTGTGCTAAGGCACTTGCTGAGAACTCAGTGGTGAAAAGAGACGATCCAGCTCCTGTCTTCATGGATGACAGTCCTGTCTGTTCCTTCCTTCGTGCAGGTACCAGGACACCTACCTGCCCCAGCCCAGACAGCAGGGGAAGAGGGAAGAGGGTCAGGAAGAGGGGAAATTCTTTCCCATTAGAAAATAAAATTCTCCCAGGATATTAATACCCTCTCTCAATGGGTCTTAGAACTGTAGGATCATTTATTGAGCACCGACTGTACATTATCCTTCACACTCATGTCACCTCTCTTAATCCTACCCCCATCGATAGATAAGGAAACTGAAGTGAAGGGGCTTGCCCAAGGACACATGCAAGATCTGAGGCTCCAACCAGTTTGGGGCCAAGCCCTCACTCTTCTCTACTTCATGGCTCCCTGAGATTTGTTCCCAAGCCTGTTTGCATGCCCTGGCATTTGAGAATCTCACCCCTTACAGTCCTGCTGGAGGGAGCCTTCTCCTCTTGAGGGATAATCTCTCTTCCCCACCCCATCCTACTCCCTCTTTATCAAGACAGCTCCCCATGCCCCCAAGCCCCTAAACTGCCATCTGTCTGCCCTCACACTCTCCTGCTCTGGCCCAGCCCTCATCTTCTGTAGGGCCTGGGGAACCAGAGAGCAGCTGGTCACCACCTTCCGGGTAATTAGCCCTTGGAGACCAGCTTGGAGATGTTAGGGAGGCCCAGGACTATCTGGCCAGCCCTGGTCCTGTCAGAAGCCACTTGGGCTTGGCCTCGGTCTCCATGGCAACCCCACCCCAGTGACTGCTGACCCATCCCCAGCTAGGGGCCTCCTCAGGCCCCTTCTGGGCAGATCTATCCCACTTCACCTCTGAGCTGGCAGCTCCATTAGAACTGAGGGGCTTGGTAGTGGTTAATTAGCATACATCTACATTAATTTGCATAAACCCTGGGCTTAGCAGCCCAGGGTGATACCAAGGTCAGTCAGTCTAAAATCAAAGGGTCCCTCCATCTCTTGGGGCCTATCTCCTCATCCACCATCTGGTCCAAACCCACAGCGAGAGGCAGTGTGAGCTGTGAAGAGAAGGGCCTTCAGGCCAGTGACCGACTCAGCCCCCTCCTCTGTAGAATGAAGACAGATGCCTACTTCTCATAGGTGTTGAGAAGACCCATAAGTCGTCGCAATCATTCCCGAGGCGAGGTCCTGCCCTGTCCCCTCCCATCCCCAATCTCCACTCCTGAAGCTCCTTGCTTTCTGCTCGTGGGGAAGGCCCCTCTTACAGGCCCAGAAAAGCCCACAGGAGCCCGGGAGAATCTGCTCCTCAGTGTGGTGCTATTGTGCCAGCTCCTCCCACCAGGCCCTTCACTTCTAATTTCTGGGTTCTGGCAGGAAGTGGATTGGAAGCTGGAGGCTACCAGCTTTGGCCTTTCATCGGCACCTCTGGGCATTGTGCTGGTGCATTGCTGGGGGGCAGAGGGTATCTGACCTGGCTCTGGCCCCCTGCACCACCCACTCCTTTGGAAAACCATGAGAGGCGGTTCAGGGTAATGGGGCAGAGGGGGCGCTCTGGAGTCAGACTGCTTGGGTTCACCATCCACATGTGCCTCGAGACACAATAGAGATAACAGTCTTCACAATTCCTGGAGTTGGTATGAAAATTAAATGATAATGTATGTCAGGTACTGATAAAGTAAACATTCCATGAATGTTAACTATCACCATTAAAATAATGACAGTAATGAGAAAAAAACCTGAAATCACCTGGAGGGTCAAGGAAGGGTTTACAGAGGTGGCGATATTGAAATATGGCCATGAACTGACGAATAATGAAATAATAACGAAACTCTGGAAACACTCTGGCCAGCCCTCAGGGCACACAGTAGATTATGGCACCCCCACATGGTGGGACACAACGCAGCCATTACAATGGGATGTGGAAAGAGGGCCAAGCTGTGCAGTGTAAACAGGCAGTCTGCAGAGCCACGGAGTACTATGATCCTATTTTTGAACAAAAGAAAGAAGAAAAAGAATCACCAAACTCTTAACTCTAGAGAGTGGATTAGGGGGGTAGTCCTTGAGAGTCAACCAGAGATATTTCTGTAAGATTTTATACTCAGGGGCAATACTTTTATAAGAAAACAAAATAAAAAAGAAATTAATTGGGGACAAATGAGTATGGGCAAAAAAACACACACAAAAAACTCCTGAGATGTGGGAGGCCAACAGTCCCAGTTTGCTTGGGACTGTGCAGTTTCTCTAGTGTATTTAAAGGATAAAACCCAAAAGTCCAGGGCACTCTGGGACAAGTTGGTCGTCCCGCCCCAGACGTGGGAGGGTATGGACAACTTGGGGGCCTGGGGGTGGCTCTAGATGGATGAAGTGAGAGGTGGCAGGGTGGGCAAGACCTGCAATTGGGCCTCAGACCCAGAGCTTTATCCCACTGGCCCCTAGGGTTGAGCAGATGGATGTGGAAGCTGGGTGCTTCGGGCACAGTTCTCTAGCTGGGAGAGAAGGACGGGCTGGAGGTGGGTGATAAGGTGGAAAGGCTGAGCCTTCCTTGGATGGCTGAGAGCAGGGCCCAGAATCCCTCTCCATGCTCGGGGTCACACTCCTCTAGGACCACCACCTTCATAATGATGTCCACTCTACGTCTGCCTGTGTCTCCATGTCCAAGTTGTTGTGCATCCCCAGTCCTAGGCTTCAGAGGCTGAGACCCCCAGCAGGCTCTGGAGTGGCAGCGAAGGCCTGGGAAGAGGGTATCCCCGCCCCCAAAGAGGAGCACTTCAGACAGGGATGGAGGGGAAGACAACCCAGGCGGAGAAAACCCAGCAAAAGCCAGGCTCTCCCAGGAGATGCCGGCTGCAGACAAATGGACATTTGGATAAATATAAAGGTGATTAATCCGATCCCCCCATTAAGTACAATGAAACGACACCATATAATTAAGCCAAAAAACTCATGGCGGAAAGCCCATTAATGGAATAGGCACTTAGGCAGGGAGAATTAATTAAGGAGGCAGTGTGAAAGTTTCAAGAGTGGTTATAACAATGGAGGGAGAGTGGAAAAGACCAGAAGGTAGACAAAAATAATCAGTGTTAACATCTGCCCAGCACGGGACTGAGGTCTGAGCAGTTACCAGCTCAGGCTCTGGGAGTCAGGCAGTCCTGGGATGGAGGCCCAGCTCTCGCTTACAAGCTGTGGGATCTGGGAAACTTCCTGGAGCCTCAGTTTCCTCAACTATAAAATAGGAATACTACTAATAATAATATCTGGGGTTGTGTGAGGGTTCGATGAGGTAATGTGGGTAAAGAACTTCGCATATAGTAAATGCTCAGTAAATTATCATTAACTGGACAAGTCACTTTCCCTTTCTGGATCTTAATTTCTCACTAGCAAAAATGGGATGATAACGTCCTGTATTCTTCACAGAGAAATTGAAGGATCAAATAAGATCACAACGATGAAAGCAATGTATATAGTCTAATGTGCTTTTTAAACTGAAAAGTACTGTGCCCACATCTGCCATTATTAGCATAATTATTAAGTCCTTGGTCTCATATCAAGGTCAGATTCTGCTGCTTGTTTCCTGAGAAGCTGTACAGTGTAGTGGTTAAAAGTGTGACCTAGGAGCAAGACTGTCTGGGTTTGAATTATACCGTTAACACTTATTAGCTGTGTGACCTTCAGCAAGTCACTTAACTTCTCTGTGCTTTAATGTCTCTGTCTGTAAAATGGGGATAATGATAATAGGACCTATCTCATGGGGTTGTCATGAAGCCTAAATGAGGGAATATGTGTAAAATGCTCAGAACACTGCCTGGCCTAGAGCCACGGGTAAAAAGCCACGTTAGCTGTGATAATTGTTACCCACAGTGAAGATTCTGGACCCAGGTCCCCCATATGTTCTGAAGGAGAGAAAACCACAGTTGTCCTGGTGTGCGAGGCCCCTTCAAGGCCAGGTAGCGTTTTCCCCACCCACCCCATCTGGTCTGGCAGCTGCCTGGCCCCTCTTGGCCCCTTGCTCCATCCTTGCTCTCCTCATTCACCCACCAAGCAAGCATTCATTCTGACTCCACGCCAGACTTGCGCTGGCTGCACAGATGACAGTGTTGTACAAGCCCAGAGAGCAAGGATTTGACCTCGGAGACTTTCATCGAGCCTGCCCTGTACACAGTGCCTTATGCCCATTTCACTTACTCAGCTCTTTGAGTGGTGTTATTTCCATACGTAGAATGGAGGCCCAGGGAGCAAAGTAACAGACTCCAGCTTGCACAGCAGGTACGTGGCAGAGGCAGGATTCAAACAGAGACCTGTGGGCTCTGAAGCCTGCCCACAACCATCGCAGATTTCCCCACTAATTCTTCTGGTCCATGAATGGCTGCTGGGCCCTCAGAGCATCCCCACCATGGCCTTGACTCTCTCAGTGATGAAACTGGCAACCCTCCCAAGGGATCCATTAGTGCCACCAGTGACGCTGAGATGTGTTCTGCTCAAATCCATCGTTTACTAGCCATGTGACCTTCGGCAAGTATCTAAATCCCCCTAAGCTTCAGTTTCCTCATCTATAAAAAGGAAAAGATCAAAACCTACCTTTCGGAGTTGATATTAAAGATGCAGAGCATGGCACTTGGCACAGAAGTGACATCTGATAACTGCCATTCTTTCATCAACTCTGAGCCCAATCCTTCTCCCCACTCCCCATCCTTGCTCCTGGAGATTTGTGTTCTGACTTAGCTCAGCTCTGCTGAAGCTTTCTCATTCCCGGCTTCCTTCGGGGAAGCTTTCTTTCATTCTTTCTGGAGGCATTTCGTCCTTGCTAATGAGACAAAACAGAGAGAGCTCTTCCTGCAGCCCTTTTGCTATCTCCTCAAGCAAGGTGACCTGCCCGCCTTCACAGCAACCCAGAAACCTCCTGTGTAAGTGCACAGTTTGCTGGGCCTCAGGGCCCCCTCAAAAGGTTCCCTTGAAGCTGACCTGGGACTCCCTCATACCGGGCCAGCCCAGCTGGATTGGCCTTTGAGAGCAGTCAGGCCTTGCCTGCAGCAGAAGCAGTCCGATGGGATAGCAGATGAGATGCTGCCGTAGCAAACCCTCCTCACTTTCCATGCCTCCTCCCGACACTGGCTTTTCCTTGCTGGGCTCTGGCGTGGGTCTGGGATAGTGGGTCTGACTCAGAATTTTGTTGTTGAGACCTTTTGGGGCCTCCATTTCCTCATCTGTAAAATGGGGACTATAATCCCTACTCTACTTGTCTCCTGGGTTGGTGGTAGATCCAATGGGATAACTGACATTGGGGAATCATCAAGCTCTCCTTTACAGAGGAGACCCCAGGATTCATACTTCCTCTTCCAACTAGGCCAAGAGAAGCAGCACAGCAAAGTCCAGGCCCCATCTCCTTCCCACCTGAGCATCCCCAACAGCAAAGTCCAGGAAGTCAGCTGCAAAAGAGGACTCTTCTGGGAATCTATTTTATCTTCAAAGAACACGTATCCAAAATTCTACTCTGAAATAGAGCCTCCTCTTTAGTTCATTTTCCCCCAAATCAGGATAGAATCGATGCTCTGTAGAGATGCATGACATCTTTATCCTGTGGCTTAATGTCCTCCTCCCCTCAACCTGGCAGGTACAAGAACTGCAATATTAGAAGCCACCAGAAAGGGTGTGAATACCACCTCTACCATTTATCCACAGACCACATGGCTAGTAAGTCACTCAGCATGGCTGAGACTGTTTACTCCTCTGAAATGGGGATAATTTATACTAGAATCCAAGTCTGTGGCTCAAGGCCAGGGTAAGGCTGAGAGGAGTAGGTGAGGAGAATGGGTCAAAGCCTGGGGTCAGGGACATGGACAGCCGGAGACACTGTAGGAGGGTCTTGTGAAGACTAGCTCTATCGGCCATGATTAGACCTATATTCGTACCTCACTTATTGAATGTCAATCACAATACTAGACGTTGGAGATACAGTGGCAAGCAAATGCAAAAGAGACACAGCTCCTTTCATGAAATAAACACTCAAAAAATTGGGAACAGAAAGGAACTTTCTCAACCTGGTAAAGGGCACGTACGAAAAACCTACAGCTAACAATACACTTCATGGCGAAAGACTGAAGTGTTCCCCTAAATTCAAGAACAAGACAAGAATGTCCACTCCCCTCACTTCTGTTCAACACTGGATTGAAGGTTTTAGTCAGGACAATTAGGCAAGAAAAAGAAATCAAACTCATCTGGATTAGAAAGGAAGAAGTAAAACTAGCTCTATTTGCGGATGACATGATCTTGAATTCAGAAAAACCTAAAGAATCCACCAAAAACTCAGAGTTACTAAATTAGATCAGCAAGGTTGCAAGATCCAAGATCAGTATACAAAAATCAGTTGTATTTCTATATACTAACAATGAACAACCCAAACTCAGATCAAGAAAACAATTCCATTTATGATGACATTAAAAAGAATAAAGTACTTAGGTTCAAGACTCCTATTCTGAAAACTATAAAATATTGTTGAAAGAAATTAAATAAATGGAAAGACATCTAGTGTTCATGCATTGGAAGACTTAATATTGTTAAGATGGCAATACTCTCGATATGATCTACAGATTCAATGCAACCTCTGTCAAAATTCCAACTACCTTTTTGCGGAAATGAATAAAGTGGTCCTAAAATTCACATGGAAGTGCAAGGGACCTAGAATAGCCAAAATAATCTTGAAAAAGAACAAAGTTGGAGGACTTACACTTTTTGATTTCAAAACTTATAATAACACTACATTAAGATAGTGTGGTATTGACATAAGGTTAGACATATAGATCAATGGAATAGAATTGGGAGTCTAAAACCCAAACATTTAAAGCTAACTGATTTTCAACAAGGGAGCCAAGATCATTCAATAGAGAAAGCATAGTCTTTTCAACAAATTGTGCTAAAACACCTCGATATCTATATGAAAATAATAAAGTTGGACTTCTATCTCATACCAAATACAAAAACTAACTCAAAATAGATCACAAATCTAAATGTAAAGGCTAAAAGTATAAAACTCTCAGAAGGGACCAATGGTGTAAATGTGAGTGACTTTGGAATAGGGATGTCTTAGATGTGACACAAAAGCACAAGTAGCCAAAGAAAAAACAGATAAATTGGACATCATCAAAATAGAAAACTTCTGAACATCAAAGGATATTATCAAAATGACGCTGAGATGTGTTCTGCTCAAATCCATCGTTTACTAGCCATGTGACCTTCGGCAAGTATCTAAATCCCCCTAAGCCTCAGTTTCCTCATCTATAAAAAGGAAAAGATTAAAACCTACCTTTCGGAGTTGA
>NW_011888817.1:8461568-8479409 GCF_000151845.1 Pteropus vampyrus
ACAAATCTAAATGTAAAGGCTAAAAGTATAAAACTCTCAGAAGGGACCAATGGTGTAAATGCGAGTGACTTTGGAATAGGGATGTCTTAGATGTGACACCAAAAGCACAAGTAGCCAAAGAAAAAACAGATAAATTGGACATCATCAAAATAGAAAACTTCTGAACATCAAAGGATATTATCAAGAAAATGATTAGTCAACCCACAGTATAGGAAAAAATATTTCAAGTTACAGATGTGATAAATGTCCTGAATTCAGAATATGTAAGAACTCCTACCATTCAATGATTAAATGATAAATAACCCTATTAAAAAAAATGGGCAAAGAGTATGAACAGAAATTTCTCCAAAGATAAAAAAGTGGTCAATAAACACATGAAAAGATGTTCAACATCATTAGTCGTTAGGGAAACACAAATCAAAACCACAATAACACTTTACACCCACAAGGGTAGCTAAAAATAGAAAACACACATAATGACAACTTTATTCACAGCAGCCAAAACGTGGAAACAACCCAAACGTTCATCAACTGGTTAATGGTTAAAATTGTGATACGTCCATACATCGAATATTATTCAGCCATAAAAAGGAATGACATGCTGATACATGCTACATGGATGAACCGTAAAAACATTATGCTAAGTGAAAGAAGCGAGTCATAAAGGACCACATATTGTAAGATTTTACTTATATGAATGTCCGGAATAGGCAAATCTAGAGACACAGGAAGTAGATTAGTGGTAGCCAAGGGCTGGCAGGAAGGGAAATGGGGAATGACTGCTAATGGGTTTGAGGTTTCTTTATTCGAGGGGTGGGTGAAATGTTCTAGAGTTAGACCGTGGTGCTCAACTCTGTGAACGTACTAAAAAAATCACCTAAGTATACACTTTAAAATGGCAAAATTTTATGGTATGTGAATTATACCTCAAAAAAAAAAAAAAAAAAAACCAAAAAAACAAAAGAGGAGGAGAAATAGCAGCCTAGACACAGCACTTGCCCTCATGGAGCTTACATTCAGTGGGGGTTGAGGGAAAGGGAACCACACACACAGATACACAAACACACACACACACACACACATACAGAGCAAAATTACTGTTGCGCTAAGTGCTCTGAAGGAGGGGGTGCCAAGAATGAGAACTATGATGGGAGTGGTCAAAGACTTCCTGAAGGAAGTGATCTAAAGAAAGAGGGGTTACCAAGGCACGGTGGAGAGAGAAGGTTCCCGCAGAGGAAAGAGTATGTGCAAAGGTCCTGTGGTGGGAAGAAGCTTGGCAAGTAGAAGGATCCAGAAAAACCCCTGTGGCTAGGGCAGGGGGAGTGAGAGGGAACAGGGCACCAGAGAGAAGGGCTGGAAGGGCTTCTGTGTCCTGTGGCCCGATGCCAACGTAGCAGGGATAGAGGCTGGGCAAGGAAAGCAGCTGGCAACTGGAGAGGAGGCACTACACCCCGCTTTGGGTCAAGCATCATACTGGCAGTATGATGCACTTACTGCGGGGTCACGTGCTCCCAATAAACATCTGGAAGGAGTCGGGAGGTGACTTCTCCTGGCTGAGCCACTCTTCATGTGACCTGATAGAGGAAAATATCCAATTCTCTGACTTACTTAGTGGCACATCTTGTAATGAAGCTCCCAGGAAGAAAATACTGATGAAAACCAGCCTCACTGCTATGGCAACAGCAACCACTTCAGACTTCCCTCTTGACTAAAGGCCAGGTGGGGAAGTCTGCCTAGCAACAGTGGTGGGCACCAGGAGCCCCTCCTCTGGGACTTCAAGATCTCCCTTCCATTAATGTCCCAGCTTTGGCTCAGATCCCAGCTTTCCCGATTCTTCCAGTGGAGAATCACAGCAGCCACCAACATCCGGACAGCCCTTCACAGCTCAGTTTATGATTTATACCACTACTGTAATGTGGGATTATTAGCCCCACTGGACAGATGAAGACACTGAGGTTCAGAGAGGCGAAGGGGGGTGGTGCCTGCCGGCCTGGTCTCCTTCCCTCTGTACTGCCCCTACTCTCCTGTACGGTAAAGGTCTATTTATCTGTGCAGGTCTCCTGCTCTGATTCATCTGTGGCATTAGGGAACAAATGAATGAAACTGGAATGTCATCCCCCCGACCCTGTCACCCTCTTCCTTTCCTGGTAATCTACTAGTTCTGGGGGATAGGGGTGCCCTCAAGAAAGGGCTGGGGGAGGGGTCATTTGGGGCCTATGAGCGATGGAGAAGTGAGGAATGTAGGAGAAGCCCTGTACGGAGGTCCAGCCTTGGCCCCTGAGGGGGTACCCCCCACCCCAGGTGACTGGGCTGAAGTTTTCCCTTCAAAATGCCTGTCTCTGAACTTTAACACTAGTATTAGTAACGACGGTTAATATTTTGCGCATTTACTCTGTGTCAGGCTTTGTGCCAGGCTTTGTGCCAGGTGCTCTGCATGAGCCATCTCATTTAGCCCTAATGACCATAAGTGAGGGATGGGTCACTGCTCGTTCTAGAGAGGAGGGCGCAGCCTGAGATCTCTGAGCTGGAGAGTGGGCAGAGCTGTGGCAAACCAGGTGGCTCTGACCTCAGGGCCCTGGCTCTTAGATACTGCAGTCCCCAGGAGAGGGTTTCCTCCTCACCTCCCGTTCCCCACCCCCCCAGGCTGGCTGGAAAGATTAAAGGGAGGAAAGAGGAGCTTCTCAGAGGGAGTGGAGCTGCTTCCTGCAATCGTTTCCTGGCCCTGGGCCAGAAGACTGCTGGCAGAACCTGTTGGAGGAAGAGGTGCACTGTGGAAGCAAGGATGGAGGGTGGGCCCCTCCCAAGCACTGTACCCCTGCCTGATCTCCAGGCCTGGGGTTACAGGAGGAAGGAAAAGGAGGACACGGTTCCTAAAGTGCCTACTATGTGCATATGCTGAGCATAGCACTTTAAAGGTGGCATTTCATTTTATCCCCAGACTGACACTAAGAGATAATGGCTAACACTTATTATATGCCAAGTATCTCTTGAATGCTCAGCAGGCTTTGATTCATTTAATCCTCCCAGAAAACATGCCAGGGAGAGACTGAGATCATCCTTGCTTTGCACATGGGAAAACTGAAGCATAATGAAGAGAAGTAACATGGCCAAGGTCATACAGCTGATAGCAATTTGAACCAGGTCCTCTGGCCCCAGGATCCATGAGGAACAGACTTACAGTCCTGCTAAGGGAGTGGTGTCCTCATTTTCCAGTGTGGGGGAGAGTAAGGCCATTTCTTGAGGTCACCAGGTGTCAGAATGGAGTTTGAGCCCCATCTCCTGGGAATGTCCGTGATATTATGACCTCCTAGACTGATGGGCATCTTTGTCACTGCTCTCCACCAGCTCCTGCTTGGAAATATGAACCATGGGAATGGCTCTAGCAGCAGACTTGCCCACAGCCACCCAGAACTGAACAGAAGAGCAGACCACTTCCGCCCACCTAGGGGAGTGTATTTTTTGTTCACGGTATTTTTGTTTGAAATCACATGCCCAACTGCGATCCTTTCCAGAAATGACATCAGCCCGCTTCCTTGAACAGTCCATGAAGGGCCCCGATGCCAGGCATTGGATCGGACCCAGCAGGACACAGCCTCTCCCCGCCCCCCATCACCACCACCTCCCTGGGCCTTCATGTACGTGTCTGTCCAAAGGGTTGGAGGGATGTTCTCTGGGGACCCTCCTGGCTCCCAAATTCTAGGGTCCTCTGCCTGGGAGCTTCCCACTCAGCAAACAGTCATGACCATGTGCCAACTACACACACTGCCCTCCAGGGGCCTGATCCTGATTGTCAGCCGGAAGTACAGCGGCCACCACCCTCTGAGCATTGACTACATGTCTGATGCTGTGCTGTGTTCTTTTCCTGGCTTCTCTCATTGAGTTTGCTCAGTAGCCCTAAGAGGCAGGTACAATTATCTCCATTTTACAGATGAAAAAACTTGGCTCAGAGAAGCTGAGCAACTTGACTGTGCTCACACGCCTAGAGAGCAGCAGAAGCAGGACGTTTTACCATTGCCTAGTGCACACCTTGATAAACTGCCCCCCCACACCTGTCTTGTCCCATCAGACCCTAGGTGCCAACCAGTCCGGCCTGTCACAGCTGAGAACCACAGTGTGATGCCCAGGATGGGCTCCAGACAGCCTCTCATTTTGGTGGGGGATTCCCGTGTCCCTGGTGACCTATCTTGGGGATGACAGCTAGTAGCAGCTTGGGGACAACTGCCTACTCAGATGGCTCACGGGGCTGCTGACAGCAGACAGGCAGTGACAGCTGGAATCGTCCGAGGCAGATCAGAAACCTGGGAGCCTCTGCCTACACCCTACACGAAGTCCTGACCCTTTTCTAACATCAGGCCAAGAGTGCAAATAGAGCACCATGTGTCTAAGTATTTAAGGTACAAACCAAGCTAACGAGCACTTAAATAAAATATGTTTTATCTCCTTACTTAGACATAATGGTCTGGAAGGCCAGGCGTGAATTTAAATTTCCCAAACTTCTTCGAGTTCTGTGCTAGAAGACAGAAGCATCCTGCAGGCTTTCCTTCTGCCTCTCTTCTGAGCAGGGGCCTCATACACAGGTCTGGACACGTGTGTAGGCAACATCCACAATGCCCCTCTCCCCCACACACTTGGCCTTTGTCTCTGGGACCTGGGACACATATACTGTCCCTCTGGAGAAGCCCTGGCAGGTCCTGCAAGTGGGCTTGAGGCTGAGTGGACGGGGGACTCTAGGATCTGTCGTGAGCAAACTGGTAAATCCTCACTGGAGACACGTTCTCAAAGCACAGTCTCAGGCCACACAGGCGTCTGGACTCTGGGAGCAGCACGGGGGATGGAGAGAGCTTGGGATTCAGTGTCCAGAATCCTGGTAGAGCACAGCACTACCACGTGCCTGCTGTGACTGTGGTCCAAGTGAATTCCCCTCTTGGGTCCTATTTGCTCATCTGTAAAACAGAGATGACAGTTTCTGCCTGGTAGGGTTGCAGTGAAGAGTAAATGCAATCAGGTCTGCACAAAGGTTCGTGCCTTGCTTGCAGACTGTTCAACTCCACACTGACCATCGTCTCTAGGAAGCCCTCTCTGTAACACCCAGATCCTTCACCATCTTCTCTTGTATAGCACTGGCCATGTCCCAACACAATCACTGGGCCCACATGGCTGACACCCCTGCACCTAGCACAGTGCCTGGACTAGAGTAAGCACCAATGAATATCTGACTGGCTGAGTAAATGAAGAAGCTTTGTGATTATTTACCCGGGCTTTCTGTTTGCTTATGGGGTTCATTCAAGCATCACACATTCACCGAGGGCCTGGCTCTGAGGTCCAGACAGCTCAGATACCTCTCCAGGCCTCACAGAGCTCACAGTCTAGGGAGAGAGAATCTATGTGGAAATAGATTCCAACACTGTGAAGCTGTAACGGAGGCAGTGGGTTGCCAGAGTCTGAAGGAAGATGTCAGTGGGTGGTGGGGGTGCAGGAGTACAGAGAAGCTCTAAAGAGGAAATAATGGGTTAGCTGGTCTTAAAGAGATACAGAATGGAAAGGACTTCCAGAGACTAGAACTTCTCATGCAAAGGCACCGAGGTGTGAAGTGCAGCTGTCATGCTTATATCAATATGGCCAGAACTCAGGGACTGGAGGTGGTGAGCATTAGGGTTGTCAGGTCAGCCAGACAGCCCAGTGTCCCACTGGTTAGACCATAATTCTCGATGCGTGGTCCCCAGTCCAGCTGCAGCAGAAGCACCTTGGAACTTGTTAGAAATGCAGATTCTCAGACCTACTAAATCAGAAGCTTGGGGCAAGATCCAAAAATGTATATTTTAATAAGCCCTCTAGCTCAGGGGTCCCCAACCTGCAGGCTGTGGACTGGTACTTGTCCGTCCGTACCTGTTAGGAAATGGGCCGTATAGCAGGTAAGCAGAGGGCTAGCAAGCAAGTGAAGCTTCATCTGTATTTGCAACACCGCCTCAGCTCCACTTCATATCATCAGGCATTAGATTCTCATAGGAGCACCAGTCTCTAGTGCCAAAAAGGTTGGGGACTGCTGCTCTAGCTGATTCTGATGCACGCTAAAGTTTGAAATCGCCCCGCCCCTGCCCCATTAGACTTTCTCCTGAAGGCAAGGAGGAGCCATGGACAGGTTGTAAACAGAGAGGAGGGAGGATCAGAAAGGTACCAACAGTCTGGTGAGGGGCTGATAAAAAAACCCACATCTGAGAGTTGGTCCCATGTGGACTCTCACCTCCAGCTGGACAGAGTTGCTGTGTGCAGCAAACAAACTGTCTTTCCTTGTCAGGGAAGGGACCACTGGGAAGTCAGAGACCCCTGCTGGGCACAAGGCCTGTTGCCAGAGTGACCACCTGTCACTGGGAAAAAGGGGGCAGCGCCTTATAGAGGGTCAGTGAAGGGGAGCCGGTTATCATGGCAACCTCTCCTCAGGTGGGACAGGGTAGGAAAAGAAGAAGCTTGGTTATTCCCAGGTACCCCATCTCCACTCCCAGGAGGAAGCCCCACTGACCCCACAGTCCTCCTCTGACTACATCTAGCCCATCATCCCCTCTTCTGTCCATTTGGGCCCCAGGTGGCAGTTGCCTCCCCTCCTCATCATGAAACCACATTCTCCTTGTCACAGCCAAAGGGCTGGGGGGCTGTCTCCTTGGTTACAGCTGGGGCTCCAGTATCCATGGTGACTTTCTCTCAAGAGGCCAAGACCCTCATCTGCCAGGCCTTCACTTTCCTTTGCCAAGGCTGGTTCTGGGGGCAGTGGCCCCTGTCTGGGGGCTCTCCCACTCTCTCTTCAGCTGACACAGTGAGAAAGAGGAACAAAAAGATGGCCCAACACGGAATGTCAGAACAACTCGGACTCAAACTCGGAAGCTTAGAAGAGAGCAAACCACACCCTCGAACCTGATAGAGCACAAAGCACGAGGGTTCTAGAGTCTGGAAAGCCTGGGTTTGAGTCCTGCACCCACGCTGTGTAATCTTGGGCAGGTTTTGTCACTTTCTGAGCCTCGGTTTCCTCCCCTGTGCATAGGAGATGATATTAGTATCGACTGCCCAGGGTTCCTGCACCAGTAAGTGAGGAAACACATCTGAAGTGAGAAGCACAGTGCCTGGCACCTCCCTGTGACTTTCTTGCCTTCCTGTTACTCGGAGAGGAGGGAGGAGCGTTATTCCTGGGCGACCTCTCTCTGATGGTGGGACACGTGGTGGGGAAAAGCAGTGGCTCTGGGGTCAGAAACATTCCATAAACATTGACTGCTGGTTCTGCTACTATTACTACTCATCACCTGGCCATGAATGGAGCCCTGCCTGGTAAATTGCTTCCTCCCGGCAATTTACATTTCCTATTGTCATTGTAGTCTTCATTCACTACAATCTGACACTGGGATGTTTTCTAGAAAGCAGGATTCATGAGCTTCGTAGTTTTCCTGCAACACCAGGCCCAGGCCCTGGCAGGGAGCACCCAAGAAGCTCAGCATGGAAGGGACTTGGAAATCATCTACTCTTAACTTAGTATGCAAGGCAGAAAGCCCTCCTCCCTATGCTTATCAAGCGCTCAGATGCCTCTGGGGATGAGGTCCTTATTCCCTGCTGAAGATGGACCTGTGCCCAGGACTCCAGGGAGGCCAAGCTCCACAGAGTAAGCAGGTGCTGAATGAGCAGCTGCAGGAGTTGGGGTTATAGGGAACTCCCGGGCCACCCCCACGCCCTAGCAGCGCGCCCTTCCCCTCCCGCTGAGAGTTGATAATAGGAGTGGTTCTAATTATGCTCTAATTGCTTTCTTCCAGGCAGTTTCTCTGGAGCCAAGGAGTTCAGAGTTCATGAATAAATGAAGAGGGAGGAAACGAGAAGGGATGTTTATTGATCCACAAATCTTGACATGCCAGTGTCTGTCCCACAAAGCTTAGGCATGGAGCTGTGTGCAGTTTTAAATATATACATACAAACACACGAACATACACCACAGCCCTCAAACCTCTCTCTCCAAAGAACTGGTGTGGAGGGCGGGGGTAAAGGTGGGGGGTGAAAAGGAAGGTAAGAAGTGTCCTAAACTGACTTTGGGTTCCAGTCCTAATTCTGCCATTGACTTGCACCGTGGTCTTGGGTAAATCCTAGTTTTCCCAGCTGTGTAGAGTAGGGGTGAAGGTAATGTCTGACAGCCTTGTCTCAGAAAACTCAGCCTCCAGTATGTCAGTCATCCAGCTAGACAGAATCCTGGTTTGGCCCTGGAAGGCACTGTCATGCTCAGATTGCCCTTTCATCTGGATGCCTCATTCCCTGAGAACTGGCCAAGCTGCTGGGGGCCACAGGGAAGTGGTGGAAGGGACGCCCATCATCTCCATGCTGGCGGGACACCTGGCCGGGAAGAGCAGGGGTTCTGGACACTGATGTCTGCTCAGCCACTCACCAGGTGTGAGGCCCTGGGCCAGTGACTTGAGTTTCTTGAGCCTCAGTTGCTTAATCTGTTAAATGAGAATGACACACTATATGTTATGAAGGTTCACCCAGGGCATATAATGGCCTTAGGCGAGTACCTGGTATATAGTGAGCATTTGGCAAGCAGTAGTTGTGATTGCTAATATTGTCAACAACTCTGCAAGGTGCAGACTGGTACCCTCATTACCAATAAAATGAAGGCACAGAGAGGTCAAGCAACTTGCCCTAAATCATGCATTAAGTGGAAGGATCCGAACCCAGGCCCATCTGACCCTCCCCAAAGTCTTGCTGTTCTACTATGTCTGATCCACCTAGTCCCCAAGAGCTGGCATAGTAGATGTTCATAATAATGAGCTGAATGACCGAGAAATGTAGAAAAAAAATGAGTATAATAATAGGCTCCGTTTCCAGTGACCAAACTTTCCTTCAAGGTCAAAACAAAGTGCTGGGTCTGATGGACCCCAGGACTCCCTGCCTCCTCAGAGGCTGCGGACAGGCCAGGTGGGATAATGGGCATCCTTGGCATGTGCTCGTGGCAGGAAATCTTGTTACCTCTTCGTGACCTCTACTAAGAAGCCAAAGTTAGGAATCCTGGCTTTGGCATTGGCCAGAACCTGCTCTGCCACTACTTTGCTGTGTGACTTTCAGCAAATGACTTCAGTTCTCTGAGGCTCAGGGTCCTCATCTAGGAAATGGGTATAACGACAGTCCACTTCTGGGGCTGTTGCAAGGGCGATATGAGATGACATACGTGAGGCCATATGCTAGAGGCTGGGAGTGGGGCCTGGAGCGACTGTCTGGGTTTGTATCCCAGCTCTGCTCCTGCCTACAGATCCAAGTTCTACTTCTGTAAAACTCTACCACATAGGGGCGTAATGAGGGTGAATGAGCCACTATAGGTGAAGCAGTTATAGTAGTAGGCAGTGCGTCCTAAGTGCTCAATACATCTCCTTTCTAACAGCACACCACGTGCAGAGAGCCTGCAGTTCATCTCACATATAGGGAAATGGAGCCCCAGGAAAGGTGAGGACTTGTCCAATGTCTCAGAGCCAGTTCACAGCAGAGCCGGGCCTGTGTGGGAGCCAGTTGTATGCAGGGTGCCCCGTCCAGACCTCAGCTTGCAGGGATGACCACAAGACCTTTCAGAGTCCCTGGGCCATCCTGCTCAAGGCTTGAGGACTCGGAGAGGAGGGGAAGCTGAAGTTCCCCTCTTCTGTCCTCCATGGTGGCTCCAAGGCTGGCTCAAACTAGTGAGTGTGTCAGAAGCCAGGGAGGACTGACCTGTCTTCCTGGCCCACTTGGCCGGCCCCTCCACTCCAAGGCTAGCTGCAGAGGCCTCAGGAACAATGCAGGGGCCCGAACCGGAACACCATTTGTCAGCCCTGCATGGTGGTGGCGGGCTCATCTCCATGGCAACAGTGCAGTGTGAAGGCATCCTGGCATCATTAGGGAGTGTGCTGAGTAGTATAAACAGAGGCTGCAGTAGATTACACGCCTATTATGAGCAGTCTCGGGCTCTGAGCACTGGTAATTATGCCTAATTGTGCATTTAATTGTGTAATTGAAAACCCACATCTCTGGTTCAGACTGGGGCTGCAGAACCTACCCCACCTTCAAAAAAAAAAAAAAAAGAAAAAGAGGCTTAGGAAGCATCCCTACCCTGAAAACCTTAGGCCTGCTTCCCCTTTTAGAGCAAGGGATAGCCAGAGAGGACATGGCAGGTAGTGTCTATAGACTCCCATTCCCCCTACTTCCTGTTCCAGGAGCTCAGCCAGGCTCCGTGATTTGGGGTGAGGGGTAGGAGGAACATGCTGAAGGTAAAGGGACAGAGTAAAAGCACAAAAATGCACACACTTTTCATTATTCATAATAGATACCATTTTTGTGCTACTGCCACTGTCCTCTCAGGACCCAGAACCAGCACCTGGTGACTCCAAGGGACCTGCATCATCCTTAGATCACTTACCCATACAAGTGGTCATCCAATCTACCTATAAATTCTTAATCACTGCCAGGGACAGGGAACTTACCACCAGATTGTCAGTCTGTCACGGCAGAACCTCTACAGTTTGAAAACCACTGATGGATTTCAACACTCTCTCCTCCATCCCCCAGTGTCACAGAGTGGGGAAAAGGAAGCTCGGAGAGAGACAGGGACAGCTCAAAGTTGTACAGCAAGTGGGCACCAGAACCCTGGGATTCTGACTTGCAGCTGACGGCAAATTTTGTACCCTAAGGTTACTCAGGATCTAATATTGTGCTCAGCACTTTGTGAGTGCTTCATAAATCTTTGCTAAATGCTGCTCTGGGTAGGGTTAGCTGGTGGCAATTCTTACTCTCTGACCCAATGGTATTTAGTCTTTCTGGAGTTAAGGAAGCTCAGTTGTGGAAGCCAGGGGTTAGTGATGGGTCAGAACCTCCCACTCTGAACCTCTGTGGTCTGAGACTTGATTTTACAACCAAACATGCCATGTGGGCATTTGGGATGGGGATAATACAGACACTCATTCACACAGACAGACAGAGGAAGATGTCACCTGAGAGTACCTGACAAATGATACCCAGGAGTAAAGGCTGGGGCAGGTCATCAAAGGCAGGAGTCTCCTCCTCTCCCTAGAGCCTGATACTCTTATCAGTCACCACTGCCTGCAGCCAGGTGGGCCAATGGGGCAGCAGCTCTGATTTCCACCTGAGAAAGAAAGGAACTCGTTGATGACTCAGAGCTGGAGGGGTCCTTTGAGATGAGGAGTCTAACCTTCTTCCTTTACAGAGGGGGACACAGAGGCCAAACCTTCCTCTCTGATTCCCTTTGAATGAATGCCTGGCTCAGGTCATCCTCACTTTAGTCTCATGAGTATGCTATTATTATTCCCATGTTACAGAAGAGAAGACTGAGGGACAGTCAAGGCCAAGGCGACACAGATTTAGCAGAACCTCTGCTCCAACTTGGGCCTTCTACTAGTTGAAAAAGGGGACATGTCCCATTTCCTACCCCATAGTACTCAGATTCTAGAACCTGCTTTCTCATCTCCAGGGCATTCAAGACTGTGAACCCTTTGTGAGCTCCTACTCAGAATATCTTATCTCAAAAGAGTCTCTAAAAACTCTCTGAGACATATTATTACCATTCTGATTTAGAGAAATGCAGGTGGAAGCTCAGAGAGGTTAAGTGTCTTGCCTAAAGCCACCCAGCTACAAAGAGGCAGAGATGGAACTCATCAAACCCCAGCCTGACCCCAAAGCCCACGCTCTTCCCAGTCTATCTCTCTGCCTCAGGATTTGCCAGCTGCTTTGTGAGGCAGGGGCCAGGAGGCCAGAGTAACAAATAAAAACCTGCAAGCACAGTAACAGCTGTTCTAAAACCTTGGTGCTCCCTGGCAGAAGCAGGTGCCTCAGGAAGCTTGCTTTGATGCCCGAGATGCTCCCTCAGTCTCCAAATCACCATTCCTCTCCCTCTCCAGATCAAGGAGAGAGGCCAAGGGCACTGGGACTGGCATCCCCTGAACCAAAGCCAGCTCCACTCCCTGTGGCCTTGAACTAGCTTTGAAAAAAACATATATCTGGCCTCAGCCTGCTCTCCCATCATCCACTCCTCTCTGAAACTAAAGAAGAGACTTCAATGATCAGAGATGACCATCTCCACATGGTCCAGATTTTATAACTGTTCTAAAATCCTTTCTCCTTGATCACTCATCTGAGGCCTAGACTGTATCTTCTGTTTCCTTGGTAACAAATCATTCTTCTGAGCCTCAGTATGCCCAACAGTAAATGGGTATAAAAACCATACCTACTTCACAGAGTTGTTATGAGGGCTGATAAGTTTTCAGTACAGGTTAATTTCTTTCCTGGGTAACTTTTTCTCAACCTGTATCATAGTTTCCCCTTAAGCCCAACACAAGCCTTGAGGTGAGTAGAACTGGGGATAGTTCTGGGGAGGAAGGCATTTGAACAATCAGCTCAAGAGATCTGGCATCTAGTAACAACCACTATGGCTGAAGAAAGATTTAGATTTCTCTGTCTGTTTCTACATCCAGCAATCCCACAATCATACAGGGGAAGCAATGGGGCCTGCAAGGTAGAAGCTAAGAGTCCTAGATCTGGGTTTAAATCCTCATTCTGTTCCTGCTATATATGTGGCCATGAATAAGCCAGATAGTAACAAGAGACAGGTATATGAAGTGCTTAGCACAGTGCTTGGCTCGTAGCAGACACCAAACAAAAAGAAGTTGTTCATTATTATTGTTGTTATTATTATTTCCCACTGAACCATACATTTCCCATATAAAGAACCTAAGACTTAAAAGAGTTTATGGGAATGACTCTGACCACTACATTTCTAATCTGGGTAGAGATAGGGGCTGATGTGACTTGTCCAAGCCACAAGGTAAATGACAGCTAGCCATAGGGAACATGTCACCTGGGCCAGACACTGTGCTGGGTGCTGTGTGTGCACTGTCTCATGGACTCCCCCAAACCGTCATGGGGTAGGAGCTATTGTTCTGACTACTTTATAGGAGAGAGGCAGAGGCTCAGAGAGGGTAAGGGACTTTCTGGAAGTCACAAAGGAAGGCAGCAATGTCTGTCTGACCCCAGGTGTATTGCTCCTAACCCCTGTGCCAGATTTTAGAGCAGATGCCATTTATGGGATACTTATCTCAAAATCGCCCACCTACCTACCCACCCCTGCAAAAGGAGCCATTCCCCAGGCTCCCTGGAGGCCTCCTTCTCCATTCTACTGGGCTCTGCCCACATCATAAGGGTCTTGAGAGATGTTTGGTCTCAGTCTGTTCATATGCAAAAAAGGAGTCCTTCACCCCAGCCCCACTTATCCAAAGGAGCATGAGGAACAAAAAGGGTCAGTGGCCTGGACAAGCTCATGCTCCCGACTCTGAAGCCTGGCTCAAGGACCTGATGCACCGAGAGCAGAGCCAGACCCTCCCCAGGAAGCCATGAGCTTGCAGACATAGCAGCTTCAGAGCACAGACCCCTGCAGGAGTCATCTCCCTCTGTCTTCACCATCACTACCACTAATAACGACATCAATCAGGTTGACCACGTTTCACACCATTACTCGCAGCTCAGCAGGAAGCTACTACTTTCCCCCCTCACCCACCACTTTCCAGAAAGCAAAGAGCTTTCCAGAAGGGAAGAGAATGAAACCAACATTTTTCCAAGTTCCTACTATGTGCAGAGAACCTGGCTGAGCCCTTTTTACAACTCTGCCAGGTAGAGATGACTCTTTCTCTTTGACAGAGAAAGAAACTGGGGTCCGAAGGAGTGAACGCATGTGTCCAAGGTCACACAGAGCTGGGGCAAGAACGACCATAGCAATGATGTATTAGTGAGCACACATTGGCTCACAGTGCCAGGCATGTGCACAATCCTACTAAAACATTACCATTTTCATTTTCAGATGAGGAAACTGAGGCCTGAAGCAATGAACAGACCTGTCTGAGGTCACACAGTGCTTAAATGTGAGCAGCAGAGTGGCGCAGGGGAGAGAGGGTGGCTCTCTGTTCAGGCAGAAGAGTGCTCGCAGGCAAACCTCATCACCTCTCTGAGCCTCAACGTCCTCATCTGAAAAGGGGGATAATAACACCTCTCCCATTGTGTGGAATAACAATAATAAGAAGGAAAAAACTGTAAAATAGCTAACAGTTATCGATTGTTTAACATGTACCAGGCACTTTGCCAAGCGCTTTACATATGTAAGCTCATTTGGTTAAATGAGGTAATGCATATAAAGTGCTTAGCACAGGACTCCAGAAATGGGAGTAATAATGATGATGATGAAGAAATTGATGATGACTCCCTTGGGCAAATATGCTCAGTTCATCTTCTTACGGGAAGAAAAGAGTGAGTGGCCTGAAAGGTTTCAGGAAGGAGGTGGATGAGAAAAGGGCAAGGTCTGGACAGGAGAGGGAAAAGGGAAACACATAAAAATTAGAGATGAATATATTAATAATGTTGAGATGATACACCAAGTAGAAGCCAGGAAAGCAAAGGACAAGATAAAGCAAGATATTCTAGGGAATGGAACCAGACCAAGATGCACTGAAACCTCCAGGCCAGCCCAGACCTCATCCCACAGTCCCAGCTGGGCAGAACTGGCAGGACCCTAGAGACATAGACCAATGGTTCTTCCCTTTTACAAATAGAAAAACCGAGGCTTGCAGTGGAGACAAGACTTGCCCAAGGTCACAGGGCGTCAGTGGCAGAGCCAAGCTTGAATCCAGGCCTTCTACCTCTCAGCTCAGTGCCCAATACCTGCTGGTTCACACAAAGGAATTGAGCTGTGGGAGGGTACCTCGATATGTTTGGGCCACAAGTCCGTGAAAACATCCCATGGTATATATACATCATTAAGATAATCACAATAAAAAACTAGGGTTTATTAAATCTCACTCCGTGCCTGGCACAGTGTTATGTTCATTATATACATTTAATCTTCACAACCCTAAGATTTGGGAACTGTTTATCTTTATTTAACAGATGACAAAACTGTGGCTCGGAGAGGGTAAACAACTTGTCTAAGATCAATCACACAGCTAGGAAGTGACAGTCAGGACTCAAACTCCAGAGCCTTGTCCCTATACTTGTCCACCTGAATGGCACAGCCCCCACCTGCTTCTCCTACTCTCCAGTACACCCTCGCACTCTACTCCCTCACTCAAAGCAAGTCTACCCCAACTGCAGAAGAGTGTTTAGAACAGGCCTGTTTTACTGCACTGATCAAACCCCATTTGAAAAAGAAAAATGACAGTTCCCCTTGTAGAGTTTTCATCTGAGAAAACTAGCAGCCTTTTCCTTCTCTGCCCCTTTCCACTGGATGAGAAAACAGTCTCCCTTCTCTCTGAGATGATGTCGGGTTGGTGAATTCCAGCATCCAGGAGCACATTATGGAAGCTGCCAGGCAGTAGAGGCTCCGAGGGGTTAGTGACAGTTGAAGGGACCCACTCTGCAATCAACCCTGACAGAGCAAGAGAGCCAAGAGACCAGTTTTCAAGTTCCTCCTGGGGCACTTCCCTACATTTCCCAGCCAGGCCTTGTCTAACTTCAAAGCGCCTTTGCTGGTGAACTCTCTTTGTGGGAGGGTGAGTTTAGCTTAGCTGGGGAGAGCTATGGAGGCAGGTGAGTGGGAGGCAGGAAGACAACCTCTACTACCTTCCTGTCTCCATAGAGTAGTAAACATCTCCCAAGGGACCCTTGACTTATCAGACAACAGAGGGTGCTGGTCAGCTGCATGGCTTCAAAGCCTGGCTCCTAACTGTGGAACTTTGGGCAAGTTACTTTATAGAGTCATTATCAGGATTTAATGAGTTAATACATAAAAAAGTGCTGGCAAGGGTATCCAGCACCTAGTAAGTACTCCCCAAAGCTAACTCTTGTTATTATCACCAAGAGAATATGAGCATGGGACAAGCTATTAACAGTGCTTACCTTTGGGTGTGGGACTGCTTATAAAAGGAAACTTTTAAAAAATCTTTTGCCCTGTTTATTTATTGAATTATTCATTTTTTATAATATGCATATATTACTCTTCTAATAAAAAAATCTAGTTTAAAATTTAAAAATGAACAAAGAGAAAAAATCCTCTGAAGTTGCAGCACTTCTTGGCATTTTATGTTCCTCAACGTAGATAAAGAAGAATGTTTCTACTGTGAGCCAGGAGTTGCCAAATAACTGATTCATTCATTTATTTTACAAATATTAATGGAGTGCCAGGCACTGTTCCAGCTGCTGGGGATTTAGCAGGGAACAAAACAGATCATTTCTGCCCTTCTGGAGTTTCCATTCTACCTCATCTTAATTAATCTCTTCTACAACCCTCAAGGATGAGCAATTTAGAGACCAAGGCAGACCCAGGCAGAAGTCTCTTGCCTGCATCCCACAGCTGGGAGCAGGGCTACAATCCCCCAAGCCAGGCTGTTTGTACCACTGCCCAAGAGGGCAGGCCTGTGGATGGAAGGTTTAGGGCTGGTGTCTCCAAGAGGTGAGAAGGAAGATGAATAAGGAAGTCTGCATATCCAAGCTCAAAGCTTTACTATGTTTTATTGAACACACCGTGGTGAAAGAGAGGTAATGGATGCAGGCGAAAACTAGAGACTTAGATCACAGAGACAGGCACAATTGACACTCGGACCTGAGTTTTTCCCATGGAGTTCCCCATGTACCTCTATCTAGCAGAGCGGCAAAGCTTTAAAACCCCTGGTTGTTGGGCCTCAGCTCTAGGGTAGGCAGGAGACCCTGGTCCCTCCTAAACCACCTTCCTAAATTCACCTGCCAGAGCCTGAATTGAAGGGCAGGGCTGGTCTCCTTCTGCCCCTGAATTCACTCAGCTGGCCTCCCAGATACGAGAGCGGGAGTTCTCTAAGTGAGGGTGAGGCATAGTGTTCCCAGATGCTCCCGTCCTACCCAGGGCACCCAAGTATCCCCACCCCTATCAGTGCCAGCCCAGGCAGAGGAGCTGGTCTGCCTGTGCCCACCCCTGATGCTCTGGTGGAATAGTGGCCGCAGCTCAGGTGGTCCAGCATCCGGTTGGCGAGACTGGCCCAGTACCTGGCAGCTCCTTATGACCCTTTCCAGGGAGGTGGCTCTCCATTTCCAGGCCTGCCCAGTCAGGAGGGTGTAGGGAGGCAGAAAGAGCACAAAGGAGTGAACGGTTCTTGGAGTCTAAGATCCCAACACAAACAGATGAACATGGACCAGAAATGGTCAGAGATCTAGAGACATACCAAAGAGAAACCCGGAGAGGGACACACACAGGAGCAGAGACTTTGTGAGAAACACTCACAGGGGCGGAGACCAGAGGCAGAGAGACCCGGAAGGGAGACCCACGCAAACGAGTGATCTAGAGAAAAACACACAGGCAGGGATCTCAACAGATCCACAAACCAGCCCCGGACACACCCCCAGCCCCAGCCAGCCACAGTTCCACAGCGCACCCCCCGAAGGAGGCCACTGGCACAGTGCTGGCCAGACGCGTGGAACCCCAGATGCCGGGCGGGCCGGGGACTCGCGCACAGGGCGCAATTCTGGACCGGGGAAGCGCCAGGCGAGAAGCGCACACAAAGAGACAGCCCGGCCAGCAGGAGCAGGCTCCGCCCGTCCGCACCGTGACTCTAGACCACCCCCCACCAGGGCACTCGCACCACACACACACATGGAGCCACAGCACCCCATCCGCACGCCCCGGGACCCCGCCCCGCCGCGCCCCACCCAGTCCCAGCCGCCTGGGCGCGCGGTGCTCACCAGCTGCAGGCAGCAGAAGGCGACAAGCGTGCAGCGCCCGCTGCACTTGCCCATGGCTCCAGGGGCCGCACAGGCGGTCCGCCGCGGTGCCCCTTTAGCTCGGCGGCCGCCGCCTTCTCGGCGCCGCACGAGCTCCGCGTCCTTCCCGTA
>NW_011888817.1:8479759-8513631 GCF_000151845.1 Pteropus vampyrus
CACTCGGCGGCCGCGGCTTCCCAGCCCCACCACGTGGCTCTGCCGCGGTCGCAGCCAAAGAGAGGGAAGGACGGAGGGGAGGGGAGGGGAGGAAAGGGGAGAGGTGGGGCGGAGCGGCCGCGAGAGCGGAGGGGAGGTGAGAAGGGGTAGGGAAGTGGAGAGTTGGGGGAGAGGCAGAGAGTGAAGTGGGAAGAGTGCAGGCCTGGGGGCTGATAGCCCTGGGTCAGACCCGAACTTCACTGCTCCCTCACTGTCTGTGTGACCTTGGGCAAATCACATCACCTCTCTGAGCCTCAGTTTACTTAAACAAAGTAGGAATAATAACGTCTGCTTCAGTGTTGCCAGGAAGATGAAATGCATTTATGTGAACAAAGCCTGACCTCCTGAGGGTGCGGGAGCTCGCCTCTGTCCACCCTGTCTCTAGGGCCTCGGGGTTCCAACCTTGGTCCTCTATTTCCACTCCAGTTCTCAGATTTGCTTGGCATCCCCGCCTCCCTCCTGAATGCCTGGTCATATTTCCTTCTTTCCCTCTTTTCTTCTACTGGTATTTATTGAGCCCTGACTGCATACACACCTCTGGGATCTAGAGATGAGCCCTGCAGCACTGTGCCAGAACCCATTGAGCTTCCCAGTCAGGCTCCCAGGGCCAAGTCTGGGCAGGGCCCTTAACCCAGGTTGCAATATGTGTGTGTGTGTGTGGGGGGGGGAGGTAGTTTCAGGAAGGGAAGGGCTTGCCAGCATAAGACAGCCCTCTCCAAGAGCCCCCCCCCCCCACACACACCAAAAGCAAATTATCAGACACATCCCAAATCCTATTAATCACCCCTGCCTCACTCCTAACTTCTCATAGTCATCTTGGTGATTAGCATCACTCAACTGGGAATCTCTGTGTCATCCTCTGGGCTTCTCTATCCCGTCTGACCTGCCATTACATTCTGTGAACTGTACCTTCTAGCTAATATCTATGAAATACCTACTATGTGCCAGGCTGTCCACTGGGGATATGGGAATGCACCAGTCTCTGCATTCACTGAGAACAGCCTAGCGAGGGATTGTCATTAAAACAAGAAAACACACCAATAAATACATAATAACAAATTCTGGTGAGTGCCTGAAAGCATAATAAAGAGCAAAGGAGAGAATAAGGGGGCATAATTTATGTTTGGAGACCAGGAAGGACCTCCATGAGGAAATGACATTGATACTAAGAAAATAGAAGAGAAGGAAAGGCAGAGGAGTAGAGAAGTGTTCTAGCAGAAGAAAGAACATTTCTTATTCTTGCTCTTCCTTTCCACTCTCACTAGCCCTCTTGACCCAGAAGGCAGCATGACATAGATTAAGACTACAGCTTGGACCAAAATAGCCTGGGTTCCAGTCTCAGCACTGCCACTTGTATGCTGCTTACGTAGTAATCAAACACATTATTATCTGTTCCTAGGACTGGCTACATAATTTGTGGAGACCAGTGTAAAATAATAATGCAAGGCTCCTTGTTAAAAAATTAAGAATGATGACATAGCAGAGCATTAAACCAAGTACAGGTATGGCACTGTGCTGCTAAAGCCAGCCCTGTCTCCTTCCTGGACTACTAAAAAGGTCTCTTCACTGGTCTCCCTCCTCCATCCATTCCTCAGCATGCCACTTGGTATTTTAAAGCACACAGGATACTCAGTAGAATTGAAACTACATGTGCTGAGGTTTTCACTTGGAATAACAAGCTGAGAGAATAGTGGGAACTTTCTCGGCCATACTTGGGCTAGTAACAGCTGTGTCCAACCAGATTCCATGACTAGACAGGCACCCAGGAGTCTGTGAAGTCCCTGAAATAATATGCAAAGCTTCATGTGAGCAGATGTGCCTTTTTCAGAGGAGAGGGTCCATAACTTTCATGAGATTCTCCAGAGTCCATTTCCCACAAAAGAATAGGAACCAGCCCACAAAGGATTAGCCCAGATGTGACAGTTCTCTACCAAATCCTCTTTGGGGCCTCTTCTATGTAAAGCCTCTGCCAGTTGCCTCTGTGATGCTACCAAAGCTATTCAATAATAATAACAATAACAGCTACCATTTACTGAGTGCTTACTCTAAGCCAGGCACTTCACATACATCATCTCATTTAATCCTTGTGGTAATAGTGGATTCCACTGGGGCTGTGACCGGCCCTTGCCAGGTTTTTGTCTCTATCACGTCATGCCTATGACACCCTGTTCCCAGACTTGACTGACTCACTCGACCAAGGATGGCCTGTCTGACATCAGCAAAACTAGCTTCTGCCCCTTGGTCATTTCCACTTAGTCCAAGTCTCACTCTGATGAATCCACATCACGCTTTGTGTATGTTGTTCTTTCTTTCTAGACTGCATCTCCCATTCAAATTCTTAGCCTGGAGAATTCTATAAATTTCAAATTTCAGCTCAACTGTCACTTTGACCTGGGGGAGGTGCCCTGCCTTTGGGCTCACACCTTTATTATAGCTGTTACTGAGATTTACTGTACTTGTCTGATTTTGTTTTCCCCAAGAGACTGTGAGCTCTACATAGTCAGTGACTGTGTCATAAATTTTCTCTATATCCTACAGGGCTTGGATCATGTCAGGAGTCAGCAAGTATGTGGTAAATGAATGATCTTCCCAGGCTGGGGCCCCAGCATACCTTGTGCCCTTTTTACCACCTGCAAGTCCAGGATTCTAAGGGGGAGGGCAATCTAATTGTAGGAACAGATGGAACCGGCTTTGGCAAGGAATTGGGGGGTGAATTAGTAGCTGGGGATGATGTCAGGAGGGACTTGCAGAAGTCGACATAAAGGATGACTAACCCCTCAACTAGGGAAAGATTGTGGGGAGAATGAAGCAGAATTTAGTAACAAAGGACAGATGATTCAGAACATACCCACGCCTCCTGAGTGAGAAGGCAGAATCGTGGTCAGCCCCAGAGAGAGGCACAGCAGGAGCTGCTGAAGTGATGAGACTGGTGAGCTGTTAAGAAGTTCCTCCCTTGACCTAAACCAAAGCTGGCTTCAGTGTCTGAATCTGCCACTACAGCCTCTGTATGGGGTAAAACACTGAAAACCTCTGAGAAAGTTCACTCATAAGGTAGCCAAAATGTTACACCTATTTCTCCTTCTTCCAAGTTGGAAGACTGAACACGCTCACTAATTAGTTTCTGGGGTGTTTTCTGACACCAGCCAATTCTCTGACACCAGCTGGTTGTCCATCAATTCAATTAAATGCTGACACTACCCAGAGTTAGCACAGACCCATTGCTTAAGGGTTCAGTCCCACAAGACTGCCTCCATTTCAGATGCCAGTTGCAAGTCTCCAGCCACTCTTACCTCTGACCAACCAGCTATAAATTGAGGGTTCTCACAACTTCCTCCTCAGGTTTGATAATTTGCTTGTGAACAGCTCACATATCTACTTTACTTACCTTTACTGGTTTATAAAGGATACAAATGAACAGCCAGATGAAGAGGTATATACAGCAAAGTCTGGAAGGATCCTGGGCACTTCTGTCCCTGTACAGTTGGGATATACCACCTTCTCAGCAGGTTCACCAACTCAGAAGCTGCTCTGGATCTCACTGTTCAAGAGTTTTTACAGAGCTCAGTCTCCATGCAGAAAGTTTCCACCCTCTAATCACTTGGTCTTTTGGTAACCAGCCACATTCTGAGTCTACCTAAGGGTCTCATCCTAAGTCATCTCCCTAGAATACACTCAAGTGTGATCAAAAGGGGCTCACGAATAACAAAAGACACTGAGGCCATTAGAGTTTTGGAAGCTTTAGGCCAGGAATGGGACAAAGACCAAACATAGTTTTGATTTATATCACAATCGCTAATACCTGTTAAGTATTCCGTGCCAGGCGCTGTTCTGAGAAACTTCTACACATCAACTCATTAAACCTCACAGCAAACCTTTGAGGTAGGTATGATCATCACTATCCCCATTTTCTAGGTGATAAAACTGAGGCTTAGAGGTAAGATCACTTGCCTAGGGTCATACGAGGACGTGGCAGAATCAGGATTTGCACCTTGGCAAAATTTCTTTACTTATACCATTTCTATTCCAGTTTTTACAGATTTCAAACATTTCTTTTTTAGCAGTAGACCCTTATCTTCAAAAGAAATCATACATTTCTAAAACTGGAAAATGTAGAACTGCTCTGGTTATATGGAGAGAGAGGACTGGCAATCTGCTGTCTGCCCTTGCCTTCTGTGATGACCTCCAAGTCAGCACCTCAATCCAAGGTCTCTCAGGAATGAAGTGGAAAAACTACTGGCCTGGATGATCGTCAAGGGGAGAAATGAAGAGAGGAAAAACCTGAAAGGCAGAGGTTGAGTGAGTTCTATAAAATCACACAGCATGTGAAGGGCAGAGCTGGATCTCAATATCTCCAGGCCAGTTCCATTACTGTGCCAGGCATTGAGCTAAAAACTTCGGAACCAAAGATGAACAGGACAAGCATCCCTGAGGATCCTTGGGAGAAAGGCCTGGAGGTTAGCACACTGACCAATGTGTGACACCGTGCACTGCTTATTTTCTTAAACCCAGTGGCTTCACCCATTTGCCTTTCCTCTCTGGCCCCTGATGTATCTGAGTTTATGACTCTTGGGCCTGTGGGAGAGGCAGACTATATAAGGATAGTTACAAGCAACACGCAGAATGGCATAGCATCTACTAGGTACACAAACAGAATTGTGGGAAGAATGGTTAACTTTGCTTGGGGATAGTGATGGAAAACTTCAGAGAAAAGATGATGGCTGAAATATAGGTTACCAGACAGAAAAAGTACAGACATGGAAGTGTCTAACAGCAAGGTGCATTTCAGGAACTGTGACCCCTTTTTTCCTTACACTTCTGCACATACTTTTTACTTCCTATTGCCTCCTTACTGCCACTACCCTTCTCCAATCAACTTTCTTCAAAATCTCAGTTCCAGAGCAAATCTTAAAAGGAAAAAAATCTCTGTGGAGGAATGATGGGGGAAAAAGGAAGAGGATAGAACAGGGTGTATATGAACGGGCAAGTTCTAGGTCTTGAAACCCTGTGAACAACTCTGATGGCAGTAAAGCTTGTAGAAAGTCCATTCTCCTTGTCTAGGGCTGTAGGGTCCAGAATCACTAGCTCAGAATCTTCTGACAGCCAAGATAAATCTCCCTTTCCACTAGTCCTTGGAGGCCACATGGGCTTTCAGCTAAAGTCTGCCAGCAGGCCAGATGAGCTAGGGACATTGAGAGATGGCAAGTGGCCCTCTACAATTGGCCCCATGCTTCCCTGGGCCTTTATTATGTTGTACTGGGCTTGTCCAAGGGCCAACAAGGATAGGAAGGCAGCTTAGGCCTGGTCCCTCTAGCAGGTCCCAAATGTCTTCACAGGCTTCTCAATACCCCTGCTGGCTCCACATCCCTTATCATTTTCTATTAAGTCCTCACCCGGGCATCTTTTCATAGGCAAACAATTCACTGAATTCTAAAATTACCATTTTAGAGTCAGAGGAAAATAGCATCTACAATTATAGAACAGTAGAGCTGAAAAGGACCATAAAGGTCTTCTCAAATGTTAGTATACAGACCTACATCTGAATCAGGGCCCCACAGCAGCCCAACACAAGCAAAATCTCTGGAGGTGGGATCTGATTATGGGTGTTTTAAAAATATATTCCTCAGATATTCTGATGAGCAGCTCTAACCTTCTAAATCAATACACCACAGGCATTTCTGTCAAATGTTCATCCAGCTTCTGCTAGCACACCTCCAGAGGGGAGGAACTTTGTACCATTCTCTGTATGGACGGCTCTGATTCAGTTGCTTTCCTTGAGTGTAAAAGTGCCTTCTTATAATCCACTTTGTTGCCTCCCAGAATAAGAGTGTTTCCTCTTTTCCAAGGCATCTTTTTGATGTTTAAAGACAGTGATCTCATTTATATTCCGTTCCTACAACTGTTTTCCACAATGATCTTCTCAGAGGGTACCCAGAACCAAAAATGTCCTCAGGTGTGGTCCTCTAACCACATCCAAGAAACCTCTGCTGGCTCCCTTTTCATAGCACAAAACCCAAATCTACCAACCTGGCTTTCGTGACCCCTTGCGATCTGGCTCCAACGCTTTCCAAGGTTTCTACTCATCTGTCACTCCCCCAACATGCTCTTACCATCATGTGCTGTGTCAATTTGAATATACTAGATTTGGCGATCTGTGCTGTTGTTCACGTTTTTTCCATTACTTAGACTGTACGTACTTACCCCTCCCCCCGCATCCCAGCTCCCTCTCTTCTCCCCAATTTCCAATCCTCCTTTAGGATTCACTATAAATGTCATTTCCTCAGTAAAACTTTCCCTAACTGCTCCTTAGGCACTGCCTCTAGTTTGTAGGTATACCTCCGACAGTATGTATTAGATTGTATTTGAATTCCTTATTTAGATGTTTCTAAAACATGTACATGAGAAGACACAAAGCACAAATAAATGCAGTACATCTTTCTGAAATGTCAATTCTACTTGGTGCTCAGTGATTTAAAACATTTATTAATATAAAACAAGCACAACTATTTTTATGAAGCAGCACACAAACCACATACGTTTAAATAGTCAATTTCACTGGGAAAAAAGGTAAGGAGACTGTTTAAGATTAAAGAGACATTGGAGAGACAGAATAGCCAAATGCATGAAGCTTGTTGATTCTAGATTGAAAAAAATAGCTATAGAAGACATTATTGATACTGAGGAAATTTTAATTGGCTCATTAGATGGTATTATGGAATTGCTGTTAATTTTCTTAGGTGTGGGAATGATATTGTGGTTATAAAAGAGAACATTCTTAAGAGGTACCTGCTAAAGTATTTAGGAATATTTAAGAGTAAAGAATTATGTTACCATCTTCCAATAGTAATTGAAAGTTACGTATGTGTGTGAGACAAAGATTATTGAATCTAGGTGGGACATACAGATACTCAACATGTGATGGGGTTTACATCCTGATAAACTCATCATAAGTTGAAAATATCCTAAGTCGAAAATGCATTTAATACCACTGTAGAGTATCAGTTGTTTATCCTCATGACTGTGTGGCTGACTGGGAGCTGCCACTGCCCAGGGTCATGAGAGTATCATACTGTATATATTGTATGTATCACTAGCCCAGGAAAAGATCAAAATTCAAAATTTGAAGTTTGGTTTCTACTATATGTGAAATGCTCTTGTACCATTGTAAAGTGGAAAAATTTTAAGTTGAACCATCATTAAGTTAGGGACTGTCTTTATATAGATAATTTTTGTTTGAAAATTTTCAAAATAAAAAGTTGGGAGAATCATAGAGCTTAAAGATTCATGGTAAAATTTCAAAGCTGTTAATTTCAGGAGTCTTTCCTGTTCCAGTTCATTCTCCTCTGCCATTAAGGACACTTATAGGAAAGTCTGAGAAGCCCTGATTTTTGTTTCTGTTCCCACTGTGAACCTCCAGAGGCTATGACTCAGTTGTTTCTGTATTCTCAGAGCCCAGCACAGAGGAGTGTTGAATAAATGCTCCCTGAATGAGCAAAACCACTAACAATATGCATGTGACCTTGGGAAAACCATATCTTCTCCCAGTCTCCCCTTCTGTAAAAGGAGGTTGGACTAGATGACCTAAGTAAGGTCCTTTGTAGCCCTAGCCCCTTTGGATGCTATACTTGGGTCTTTGAAGAAAGGTCAATGGTATTTTTCTATACAAAGCCCCATAGTCTCTCCAGGTAGAGAAGACCACAGTGGATCAGCTTCTGCTCTCTAATTTTAAGCTCACCCACAGCATGTGTTAGAGCACTGGTTTCCTTGAGAGCCTGGGGTAGCAGAGGAAGTCATTGTGGCTTTATACTGCCCTTCCGGCAAGTCATAACCATGGCTAATACCAGTATCCTCAACCTTGATTACACATTGCAATCACTAAAGCTTAAAAAATTACTGATTCTCACCCCAGAGATTCTGATTTAATTGGTCTGAGGTATGATCTAAGTATCTGGATTTTTAAAGGCTCCCAAGGTGATTCTACGTGTATTCTAAGGCTGAAAGCCACTAAGGCCTACATCATGGTGATGATAAGAGCTCCAGCTGGGTTTACATCCTGGCTTTGCCATTTAACGGTTGGTCGATCTTGGGTGTTACTTCTCTTTGAACCTGTTGTCCCATTATCCCCATATGTAACAACCAAGTGAGATAATGCATGTACAGCACTAAGCCAAAAAGAACATAGATAGGGACAACTATTAATGAATAAACAGAAACGGTTCCTAGGAAAGACAAAAACTTTCTGTGCATGAAGAGCAGTGGTTCTCAAATTTGCAGCATAATCACCTGAAGGGCTTGTTGAAACAGACTGCTGAATACTTCCTTTCCCCAAAATTTCTGATTCAGTAGGTCTCAGGTGGGGCTCTAGAATTTGCTTTCCTAGCAATTTCTCATTGTGACACTGATGCTGTTCAAGACTACATTTTGAGAATCACAGTTCTAGAGTAGGGTTTCTCAACAGCACTACTAAGGATATTTTGGGGCATTTGTTCTTTGAGCACCTCTGGCCCCTACTCATAAGATGTGCATAGCATCCTTCCAGTTGTGACAATCAAAATGTCTCCAGACACTGCCAAATGTCCTTTGGGTGGTAAAATTGCCCAGAGTTGAGAACTACCGCTCTAGATCAGGGGTCGCCAACCCCAGGGCCATGGACCAGTATGGTCTGGGGCCTGCAGGAACCAGGCCGCACAGCAGGTGAGTAGTAAGTGAGCAAGCTAAGCTTCATCTGTATGTGCAGCTGCTCCCCTGCGCTAGCATCACCGCCTCAGCTCCACCTCAGATCATTAGGCATTAGATTCTCACAGCACTGGTCCCTGGTGCCAAAAAGGTTGGCGACCACTGCTCTAGAGGATATAAATTGAAAAGAATCTAAGAGTCTAGGTGGGTTGCAGATGCAACTGAGAAAAGCTGAAGTCTAGAAGAAAAGAGACTTTGGGATAGCTCAGGGCTTGATGCAGCACTTTTTCGAAGGATTATTATGGGTCTTGGGGACAGAGACAATTGACCAGAGGGCAGTCTCAGAAATCAGACTTGGCTTCATTTAGTCCCACAGGAATGAGGCTTTTAAGCCTGGCCCCTCCCTCTGTCCTGAGACACAGCTGTCAAGACTTAAAGTCTCTTGGAAGGAGCAATCCTGCTCTAACTCAAATGGCCCGACAGCCTTTTCCTCTGGCTCAACTGCCTACAGCCTCAAATTGCTCAGAGCTCTCACTGACCTCAGTTTCCCACCTACACACCTTAACTGTTAACAAGTAGCAGATTCTAGGTCTATCTGTGAGAAACAAATAACTATAGTTATGCTGTGAAGAGGCAACTCTGACAAGAGCCCTGAGCTGTCCAAATCCACCTCCCTGACAATTCAGTCCACAAAACTCAATCACCTAGAAAAAAAAATCTAGCTCTTTTAAGTGCCAACAGTATTAAGTGCTAGAGACTGTGGAAATCATAAAGGGAAATTAACTGAAAACCAGAGATGCCATTACTCATTCGGGAACAATCTATCTCTCCTAAAGTGAGAATACAATTTGCACCCTCTGGGGATGTTTTATATTCAAACCTTTATTCTCCAGGTTGGGGCCTCTATTTCCTTCAAAGTCTAAGTGGTACTGTCATCTCCTCCTAATGGCTTCTACTCAGCCTTTGAAAAAGGCACTTGGGAGGAGTGAAGATGCTAAGATTAGAGGGAAGCCCTTACAGTCTCCAGGGCCTTGGTTCTTCCCACTCATTGCCAACTTCTCAAGGGATTGGTAGGTTTTTAAAAGTGCAACGTCAAGGTTCAAGCCTTGTTTTACCTCAAGCCAAGAAAATGGGTGAGTGGAAGGTACTGGACCAATTGTGAGGTATGTGGATATTCATAAGGATTAGGGAGTAACTTGTCATAGTGCTACAGGTGTGAGGAGCAGCTTGCAAAACATCTCTTGCCAAATCTCTCCTGGTTGAAGTCATGACCTTATATATAATTATTGTTCAGGACTGAAATCTGAGTCACCATTCCCTCTGAAGATCCCACTACACTTTGTACAGTAAAGGCTCTAAGCAGTCCTCCAGTAAAGAAACCTGTCTGACTTTATCTGACACAGGCTTCCCCAAATTTACTTGAGCATGGAATATTTATGCACCAATGTATCTAACATACTTGAGAAACACTGTTCTGTGGAATACACTTTAGGAAACCTCAGCCTACAGGATCAAGAACATAAATACAAGCTCTCCAGGATTTTGCTCCTACTTAATTCTATAACTTTACTACATGCTGCTCCCATCTCTAACCATGCATAAGTTTGACGCACACGTTCTTTGTCCACCTGAAAAAGTCCTATTTATTCTCTAACTCCCAATTTAAGCATTATCACATTATCTGTGAAACTTCCTTAACTCTCCCAGGCACAATAAATTGATGTTTCCAATATATTTTATTCAAACTTCATTCACTGTATTAAAAGTAACTGATCTGACAGCTTTAACATCCTGTTGGTTCCTTTATCAATGAGTTAAATATTGTACATGTGCTCACTTAAAACCATCCTTTCTCTCTGTAAGATACATAGATGATTCAGGTTTGTGAGCTAAAAGTATAAAACCAATCATGTTCAGAACAGGTTGGAGGTGTGAAGACCTTTGTGTTGCGATATGAGATTCAGAAAAGACACACACCACTCCTTAGTGTCAGGTGGAATCTATTAGTGCTGGTTTGCGTGCTAGCCAGTCACCCAGTGATTCAGGGAGACAGTAATCTGTCTTGGGGATAAAAGACAACTAATAGCATTTCTTAATAACCCTGTCAATTTAGGAAAGAGAGACAGGCAAGCAAAATCATAAACAAATCTCAATGTCATGGCCCAGTTACACCGAAACTTTCTCATATTCCTTTTGAGTTTGATGCAGCCTTCCAGCCAATGTCATTTCTGCCAGCTGAGACAGCCCCAAATCTACCCACTGTAGGAACCCTCAGTGTAGGGATTACTGCTTAGAAGTGTTTCTGGGCAGGAGGCAGAGTAGACAAAAACCCTGTTCATTAAAGATCATGCAAAAGTAAACAAGAACCAGATTCTTTCAGACCTATTTATCACCTCTTTACTACTATGTTTCTAGCAGGAGAGCAGTATTTGCTACTGATAATTATTCTGTTTGTCATTTTCATGAGTGAGTAAACCCACAAAAACACAGAAAAGAGGGAAAAAAGCCCACAACATCCCAGTAAACAGCTTCTCGGAAGTTTAACTGGATGTATCCCCTGTCCATATTATGTCCTGCTCAAATTTAGTGATCAAGCAGCAAAGAAAGGACAGCAATAAATCCAATCTATATGGCTCTTGTAAAAAGGCATCTATTTGGCTTTTAATACAAAATGACTCAGAGAAACACAGAAAGAAAATATACAATGCAGTTATTGAATTAAAAAAAAAAAAATCCCCAACCAATTTCAGTCACGTTCTCTGGCTTCGGCCTGAATTAGAAAATAGGAAACTACAAACCAAACAATATCTGTCCCTTTGAAGAAAACAAAACAAAACAAAACAAAATAAAACAAAAGGAAAAAACCAAAGAGTCCCTGAAATCTGGCAGGTGGTTTTCAGAGGCCACTGTAAGCTTGCCTTAATCATTCTGTTGAAACTGGATACATGTGGTTGCTGGAATACGGCCACCTCTTCTTAGTTTCCTGCTAGTAATGATATTCATCTGAAGGGAAGATACTGGCCTGGGCACCATATGATGCCACGATGCAGTCTGAAGTCTCAAGGTCAAGCAGCCTTGGAGTCTTCCATTTCTTATCTTCACTGAATCTCCCCCATGTATAGTCTCTTGTCACTGGATGCTGAGAGAACTGAGGTGAAAAGAACAGAGAAGATAACTGGAAATAATGAAGGCTTAAGGAGAGTCGGTGTTCAAGGGCTCTTATGTCAAGAGCCAATTTTGGTATAAAAGGGCACTGGATTTGGCTTAAATCCCCCTCCTCTTAAAACACCATTCACAGGAAACTGTAGCCTGGCTTTTCAATCCACGTCCTCTCAAAACCATGAGGGTGAACTGTGCTATGGGGGAATACATGATCAGTCTCTAAATTCTGACGTCTCCTGTCAGTTAAACCCTAAGAAAAAAACCTTCTAAGTCATTATAGAAGAGCAGAATCAATGACTGTGCCAGTCATTTTGTAAATGTGCTTAGCCCTGGAGAAAGTTACATTTTCTCCTTAAATTCGAGGCCCATTATTTAGTTTAGCTAGCCAATAAAATGAGTTAAGTTACAATTTAAATGAGTATTAAGAAATATCATTCTTTTATCCAAATACTTCACTGAAACAGACTTGAAACAAGTAAACTCACAAGAACTAGACTAATCAAGCTCCTTCTGAGACTGAGAAGAAAATAAAACACTGGGCTTACCCTTACTACTTAGAATAATGGTGAGACCCGTCAGTGACACCGATAAAGACCATCTGCATGGACATTCACAGAAAACAGACATCCAACTCTGCCTCTGTATTCTCAGGGCCCCTGTCAGAAGTTTCCCATAGTTTCCCTTCCCCCACAGTCTGAACAGACTTACTGATAGGCTCGTCGGGATGGAAAGCCACTTCATTGATGGAGCCAGCGTGGCCAGGCAGCTTATACAAAATCCTTCTGCTTGTGGTATCCCACACATACACAAACCTGCAAGGTATCATGAAGAGCAAAGCTAAGGCCTCCCAGAGCTGAGAGTAAAGTAGAAGCATGGCTTTTTATGAGAAATGAGAGGAACAATTTATTTATTCACCCTATATTTACTGAACTGTATTCTGACTTTCAGAAACTAGGAATACTGATTTTGAATATGGCATGGACCCTGACCATAAGCAACTGAGTAGAGAAAGAGGAATCGCCAAATTTATAAGCATTACTGGTATTTTCAAACACAAGCTTCTGAAAAAGGGAAGAACAAGAAAAAGACAAAGTTTTTCCTACAGACTCCACAGAGAAATCTTTCTCAAAGATCATCCAATATAATTAAGCTGTAGTTAACCTCATATGCATCCAGGAATGTCTTAAAGGTAATTCATTTCATGGCAGGTTGGGAGCCTAGGTTGTAGATCCATCTGAACTTTTTAGTATTGTATTCAAATCACAGAGCCCAGAGAAGAAACAGGAAATCTGTGCTATCTAAACATAACCAAATATACACTGACCCAAATCTTGCACTGAATTCATGAACAGAAAGAATATGAAATTCTAGCATGGGAAAGAGCCATCAGAAATCGGCTAGTCTAAACTCATTTTACAGATTAAGAAAACTAAAGTACAGTGACCTTTCCAAGGTGACACGGTTCATCAGTGGCATAACTAAAACTAGAACTCTTAATATATTCCAGTATTCTTTCTCTTACCACCTGCAAACACCTTGCCCCACTTGCCCCCCCCCCCCAAAAGAAGTTCCTCTGACCCTCAACCTTGCTTGGGTCATTTTAAGCTTAAGGTAAAATAGAGATATTATCTTCATAAGACCATGCAAAAAATAATCTGTTGGTAAATTCAAAGGGCTGGTAGTTTTCAAACAGGTTATTCAATTATTTACATTGTTTTGTTCAGTCTATACCTAAAAGGGTATACTCACCAGTACTTGATTATAAAATGCCTAGTACTGCTCAAACACTTATGGTCTAAAATGCAAATAAACAAGAGCTTCTTAATTATATAAAAGAGCTGGACTCCATAGGAACTAAATGAGTTCCAAGCAAGATGGAAGAGAAGCAGGAACCCCATATGTCTACAGACTCCTTGGCTCCGATGCTCATGTTCTCCCTACTGTCTTCTTTCCTGCCATGCACAAATAACTGTCCTCATTAATCCAGTGAAGGACGATGTGGCATAGTGAAAAACATCTATGAGCTATGGAGTTAGAAAGACCTGGGTTCAAGTCTCAATCCAACTACTTAAATAGCTAAGTAACCTTAGACATTTATTTAACTTTTCTAGGCTTCTCTTTCCTTAGCTGTAAGAATGAAGACAATATTGATCTCACAGCTTGGTTGAGAGAAATAATAAGATAACGTATGCAAAGTGCCTGGCATATACAATTGATAGCTATTGTTATGACAAATACAGTTGTTTAAAAAAAAAACAGAATCGCATGAAATCAATAGGCTGAATAAATCACTCATAACAGAAGGACTGGCCAGTTTTCCTGCAGTCTTTGATAGGACTGTTGATGGATTTCAAGTCTGAATATGAGGAGGTAGGTGATTTGAAAGTAGAGAGGGGAAATCTGCCGAATCCAGGCCAAGCTGAAAAGCAATTTTTTGAGAAGGATACATTTCCCAGGCACATAAAGGCCAGCAGAAACCCAGATCTCCAAAGGTTTACTTCAAGGCTGCACTCTCCATGGATGCCAATTAGGTGCTAAATTTAGAGGGGTTCCATGTCCTCTCCTTACTTTGGCATGGCAACATTCAGCAGGAACCAGGCTCCTTATATAACAGAGCTGCTTGCTGATTTGGGGCTAATTGGCAAGGAGGCCTGTGAAATCTGGCCAACCCCTAGCAGGTAGGCAAGCAGACTTTCCCCAGACCAGAGCCATGCTTCCACCACATGTAAGGTATAAAGGAACAGTGTGGAAGGAAAGAGGAAAGAGGGGACATTGAAAGTCAGAAAGACTAATGTCAGAAACAAACTATTCAAAAGAAAAGCACATGCAAATATCATTTAAAAGCTTAATTACATAAGATACAATCTCTCTAATGTAAACATACTCAGAATGGTGCCTACTCTGTCAGAATGCAAGATACCTTAGGCTGTGGACTCGTTTCAGATCTTTAGTAACCTAACAACTGAAAATCCCTTAGATTCTCTTTTCAAGGCAGTTCTCTAAACCATCAGGACTCAAACTATCAATGTGGCACTGTTGCATCTGGATTCTTTCCCCCTCCGCAGAAAGTAGCTAAATAATTGTCCATTTTTCCTGGCAATGAACTTGTACCGGTCCATGGCTCAGGGGTTGGGGACCCCTGCTCTAAAGGGCGAGAAAGATGGGAGCTAGATCCACAGTTTGCCATCAGAAGGCTTTCTCATTCTTTACCATTCCACATCTGGTAAAGCAATAGCCTGGGCACCTGGACATCCCTATTTAACCTCTGACTCTCTTCGAAGTACAGGTCACCAAAATTTAACTGCCATCCTTGAGCAAGGAATTCATTCATGTAATATTCATGAATAGGTCGAGCATTACCCTGGGTTCAGATAACTAAGAATCATTCTCTGACCTCCAGGAGCAAATAACAGCGGGTCCCACTGTTTGCCTGACTGTAAGATGTAATAAATGCCAATAAAGGTTAGATGTACAAAGTGTGACTACAGCTCAGAACAAAGGGAAATTAGTTATGCCCAAGAGGTAAGGGAGAGAGAGGGCCAGGGAAAGTTTAGACACATAACATAGAGGTGATTACTAGAGAGATATAAGAGTTTGGATAATTGAGAAGAAACCTGAGAGAGAAGCCTGGAGGCACAAGAGATGTAAGAACAGGGAGAAGGAGTTCCATGTGAGTGAAGCACTGTGGGGATGGTGGGGGAGAAGAGCACACCATACGTATTTGAATGAACTGAAGCATGGCAGAAGAATACAACAAAAAAAACAGGAGTCAGATTATGAGTCTGAATTTTGTTATGATGGCAAAGGGAACACAACAGAATCAAAGAAACTGTTTACCCTCTAGGTCTAAAATGTATCCAAAGAGGGTAGAAATGATGTGTTTGTCCGACATGATTTTTAAAACCTTCATACTGCACATGGCTTCATCTCTGAATACAGCTATAACTCTATGTCTACTCTAGCTCAGTATCCGCACTTAATGTATTAAACATTAGATACCTGCATAGCTCCATTATTCTTTACCTCAAGCCCAGTAATCCTTACCTGTCGGCTGAGCCAGCTGCTATCTTGCTTCCATCAGGTGACCAAGAACATCTCAGAAGATTCTAAAATAATAAATAAGCAGGAATCCAATGAATACAGTAATGTACCAAACCCTTCTTTATTAGACTATAGAATCACTAAGAGACTTTAAATTTCTTCAGTAGTTTTAATTATTCTCCCCAAAAAGATGATCAGCAATTATCTTGTATTTTTTGGCCCAAGAGAGCATACTTTATAACTTCATGCCATATAAAAACTGTAGAAAATGCTGAATTCTTAGTAGAGCGGACCTAGCAACAAAATTTTGTTCTGCCTACAAATGGAAGCTCCCTTTGCTCCATTTATCTTGATCCTCATTAAAAACATGTTGTGTTTATCTTGAAGGAAAATAAAAACAAAACAAAATCCAACAAAAAAAAAAGATTTGGTTTATAAAGTGAAAGTGAATTTCAATGGGCTCTCAAAAGAAAAATATTAGTTTCTATACAAAATTATCTGGAGAAAAAGCTGTTTTTAAGAGCTGATCTGGGATTTGACAGTTTAGAAAAAATTTCTGTCTCTCAGAACTTGGGCTGTGACGCTTACTGAGGGTAGAGATGTATTCTCAGGGCCTAAGAGCTAGTCACTGGGAGAGTGAGGGAGCCCATCTGGTTAACAGCCATGGGAGCCTGGGTCCCATTTAGAACACTGACCTAAGAGGGTCAAAGTTACTAAGGAATTAAAAGGGTAGGAGTGTCTTGTCGAAATCAGTAGTTCTAAATTTGAGAGTTGGCTCCACCACAATCTATGTGATTGCCTTCTGCTCTATCCTTCTATCAGTTTTATTTCTGGGAAGAACAGTTTTGAGGGAGAACAGTGTTACTGGAATATAGCCTCTTCTTAGTGGACTACCGCTCTCTACCCTTAGCACTATCTTTTTTTTTTAAATTGAGATATAAATGACATATAACATTGTATTAGTTTTAGATATACAACATAATGATTTGATATACATAGATACTGCACCTTAGCACCACCTTAAATGTTTCTTTGAATCAAATGAACAGTAAAACTCCTTTGCTGTGCAGAACTCACCTTTTCAAAGTTGTGTACATTTCCTTGAAATATCTTTACACACCTCTCCTTGGGAGCAAATGGCCGAACATCCCAGACCCGCACTGCAAATTCAAATAAACCAAGCAAAATAGTTATCAGCCACAGCCTCCTGAGAACCCAGCTGAAATCAGTACCATGTCAATGACTGGTACTGTTTTCTGAGGGGAGGAGGTCCAACATGGTACACTGCTACCTGGAGAGGCTCTTTGCTTTTTCTAACAGGAATGAAATGCATTCAAGTTCCATTGGGTCTAAGGACAAAAAGGAAAGCTGAGGGGGTAGGAAGGAGAAATGTCAAACATATTGCTAGGGATGTACAACATTAAGTAGTTGGCTATGACACTAACTTCCAACAAAACATTCTGCAAATGATTCCTCTGCCAACCCAAAGAGTCACATATAGCAAAGCTTTGACATGACAATCTAACTATCACTGACTACTGTGACATTCAGTCTATAAAAAACAAACTCAGAACTAACCTTTTCTAATTTCGCTCATGAGCACCTGACAGCCTAAACTTGAAGAAAGTCAAACATATTAAAAGAGCACTGCACCAAGAATCAGAAAAAGTGAACTTTGATTCAAATTCTAGCTCTGCTTTATATATGGGTGTTATCAGGTAAATAGTAAGATTCTTTGTGTTTTGGTCTCCTCTGTAAAATGAGAATACCACTTTTTATTTTATTTTTCTTTTTAATAAAAGTATTTTAAGGATCAAATAAGATGATATATGTGAAAGGGCTCTAAAAGATTGGAGGCTATAAACAAAAAATTTGTAATTTTATTATATAGCCATAACAAGAAGTTCTCCTTATTTTAATAACCATTTAGGGAATCTCATCTTTCTCTACTGTGACCAATGCCAGAATGTTAATGGTAAATCCATCAAAATCAGGATATGTGTATAAATACCCACGCTAAGCGGTAGCTACAGCTATTGTTAATTAAAGCTATACCTATTGTTAATTAAAGCTATACCTATGGCTATTGTTAATTAAAGCTATGGAATCTGAGTGATATCATTTTGAGTGTGAAAAAAATATCAATCCTTGAATTCAGAGAGGCCTAAGAAGGTGAAGTTATGTGTAAAAGTTTGCTATTGACCTGAGAATCCAGTCAGAAGGTAAGAATGTTAATTCATTCATTCGACACATATTTATTGAGCACCTATTGAGTGTGATGCACTGTTTTCATTTCAAAATGCCAGTGAAAACATTTTTGCTCCTGACAAACCTATGAACTTACATACCAGAGAGGCATTTCCAAACTCTTGTAAATTAAGCATATAATCCAACAATTCATCCTTTTTCTGCAATACCCATCCTTCCACATAACAACTCAAAAACAAGCAGACAAGAGTATTTGTGTAAATTTGGAATGCTGACATGTTTTAATGAGGTCCTCTTGTCACACCAATGCTTTGGAGTGGAGAGGGAAGACATACTGGCAGAAAGCACAATGAAGATATCAATAGGTCTACTGATCATCCAAGTTTGGTGCTCTCTGAAGTGTCTGAGAACTGTCTTAGATAAATTTTAAGACTCTCATCTTTTTTAATATACTAATCACCAAGAGTTTCTTGTCCCCTACTTGAATCCACAGTATGCCAGAGCTAAAATGGGCCTTAAAAGTAAAGTCCAATCTTCTTATATTACCAGTGTAGAAACTGATGCTTAGAGAAATGTTAAGTGCAAAGCTGCTCAGGGATTAGATGGCAGCTCTGGGACTAGAATCCTGGCTCTTTGACCAGCTCTTTCTTCTAAAGCTTTTTCTATTACGTGTCCTCCTAATTGTCCTGGTGAAAATCTGTGAGCTGTCCTGATTCTTTCCTTGGACTCTCATTTATCCCAGCACACACTTCTAGCACCCAAGGCCTACTTTCTTTATGACCCACAATGACTAGGAACTGAAGAGTGCTTTCCTTTCCAAAGTTACCTGTATTGTCCATTGCATTGGACAAGAGATAAGAGCCTTCAGAACTTAAACTCAGACCAGTCACTGAATCTGCATGGCCTCTCATCGTATAGGTAAGCTTGTTTTGGCGCAGGTCCCAGACCTATAAAACAAAAAGGTGCTCTCAGAAATCAAGTTATGAACAGCAATAAACTAGTTACTAAAGAGTCAACTGCCTAGAGAAATTGGTAACCCCTTCTTAAATTACCTCTGGGCCAAGAATTACTTTACCACAAAATATAGGATTTCTACCAAAGAGGTAACACTCTCCTCTTTCTAAAAAGGGAGTCAAAGTTAGTATATTTGACTAGATAGATAACAACTAATGAATGTCAAATATTAAGATAAAGTTTAACAAAAAATAGTAGAATGTATAAGTTATTTTCAAATCATAATGAAATAAGTTAGGAATTAAAAAACTAAAAAATGCTTCAACTCTGATTCTTAGCAATTAAAAATAAACTATTATAACTATGTAAAAAAACAAGTAAACATGTCCTTTGAAAAAGGCATTATGATTGCACGCAAAAAATTATATAACAAAGTAACATACAAAGATAGAGGCTTAAAAATTTTTCATTTGATATCATAATATGTATATACACACATATATATACACACTATGGAAAAGTACATTCATTAAAATATGCCTGGGTAGGAAAGGTAAGAGAAACGGTTCAGCTGAGAATAACCTAATGACAAACAGAAAAAATATACAGTTTATTAAGTTTTGGCTCATAAATGCATTGCAACACTAGGAGTTCTCATGCTAGAGATAGGAGAGCAGAGTGGAAAGAGTGGGGATTTAGGGTCAGACTGAACTAGTCTTTGCTATGTAAAAGTTATGTGTTATTGGTCCACTAACCCTCTCTGAACTTGTTTCTGGTCTGTAAGATGGGAATAACAACATTTATTTCTTATGGCTGTTGTGAGGATGACAAATAGAATGCTTAGCATAAATGTGCCTGGCATACAGAAGGTCCTCAATAATTGGTACCTATTTATTGTTAAACAACTCCTAAAAATAACTCTGAAGACCAAATATAAAAATGTCTATATAATGAGCTACTAAGTAAATAAAGAAAATACAAAACAGTGTTTATATTTACATAACCTGTAACTGTGAAAAATATATTAAAGCCAACAGAAATGGTCTGGCATGTCATATAGAAAAAGAACAGCAATTTTCTTAACATCATTGGTATTACACAAAATTTCCTCCAAATCTGATTTATTTTTGCCATGTAGTTTTTTTCTAAGTGAAAAGTCCCTTTAAACAAGGTACTTTCCTCATCTAGAAATGAGTTCAGTGTTATACGTACTCAAGAAATACGTAAGAGACAACTCCTCGTTCCCTGTCAATAGCTCATTCATGTGTGGAGCCCAACATACTTTATAAACAATCATTTTGTGTCAGGATGTTTGCTGCCTAAATAATCAGGAAAGCTTAAAATAGCTGAAATTTTTTGTTCAAGCTGTTGATACTCCTCTTCAGAGAAGATACTGTTGAAATCTTTAGCTTTGTAACTAAGAGAGAATGCAATTCACCATCTCTCACAGCCCTTGGGTGGTATTTCCAGACTTTCCTCTTTGAGGCCTGCACATATTGTGCAGAGCCAAAATATATTTGGGATTTCCCACAGAAAGCGTGAATAAAGCACCAATTTAAGCAAAATATTTTACGAATGTCCTAATCAACTGCTCAGTGAACATCGGGGCATGTCATTAGTGGTAGGCACTGTTAGAGATTTTAAAAAAAAGATATAATCCCTGCTCTCAGGAAGCTTTCAGTCAGCAGGAAAAACAGACATGTTAGTTTTAAGAGATGAGAATGCTATACAAGGTACAGTAGCAAAGAGAAATTAACTCTCTCGTGGTCCACAGATGGGAGTGAGGAAGGGAAAGTTTCATAGAGAATGAAGCATTTGAGCAGAGATATTTTTTTTACTTAGACAAAGTAGAAGAGTATTCCTAGGCAAAAATAATGTGTGAAAGCATAGAGGCATGAAGAAATGGCTGGAATGTAGGCAATCAGGCAGAGAAGCAGCAGACAATGCTTGAGAGGTAGGCAGGCAGAGGCCAGCTCATGAAAGATTTTTAATGCCTGGCTTGGACATTATCTTCCTCACTGGGAGCCACAGAAGGGTTCAGAGTAGTGGGATGATTTGGTTAGATTTACATTCCAGAAAGATCCTTTAGGCCCAGATAATTGAAAGGATGAGAACGAAGGCTGGGAAATCAATGAGGATTTATTCTATTCCCCTTACCCAACCCACTACATTAAAAACAAAACAAACAAAAAATGATCAACTAAACTCCCATTCTGACCAGAGCTCAGAATTATAAGAAATGCCAAAGAACTGCTAGTTGGACCTTGAAGCCATCAGACAGAAGCACGTTTTCTTCTTTTATTCATTTTCCTCTGATGCCCCAATACTATAACCAGAAAGAAAAATCCCAAGAGGTTGGCAGAAAGAATTTGTTCACCTCAGATTTTAAAACGGGTTCCCATTCCCTATTTGTTCCCCCTTTCTTAGAATAGGTGGTGCTAAGTAAGAGACTGAGAAGCAAAACTTTCAGGAGCACCTCCTGATGTAGTGAGGGAATACAGTGATTTGTCAAACAAGTGCTCAAGACTGGTAGGCCTGTAAGTGCTTAAAGATACTTGTTAATCAACTAGAGACAATTCGATAGAGTTGGAAGAGTATTAGCTCCCTGAAAATAGAGTTCTGGTACTGGCTCTACCAATGACTATGTGAGTGACTGACTGTGTGATCTTGGCCAAATCACTTGTTAAGGCTTCACTTTAGTCATCTGTAAAGTAAGAGGGATAACTACATGTCTAAGGTCCCTTTCAGATTTAACACTCTCTGAGTCTGTTTCTGATTGAAAAGGAGGCTCTGTTTCACATTTAAAGAAATGTATGAGGGCCTGAAGACAATTAAGAATCTTTCTGGGTCCAGGGGCAGTTATTCTTCCCTAAGGGTGTAAGAATAAGAGGTGTTAGATAGAAAGAAGACTGCAATCCTAATAGTCTCATACCTCTCCAGCATACTCTTTAGTTACATAGGAGCCAAAATGAAGTCAAATAGTTATAGCAATCTTATTTTATTTTAAATACTGTCTGTATTAACTGCTATTGCCAGAAAACAATCTGGGAACCTGTATATAAGATATGAAATATCCTTATACTTATTAACACATTAATTTTCATCTAGAAATCTATTCTAAGAAAATTAATATGGAAAGGGTTCATGCTCAAATATGTCCATAGCAGCATAATTTGTGATAGTGATACATAGGAAATAGCCTAAACATCCAGTGACATGGTTGTCACTTACTACATTATCAAATATTCTAATAAGTAAAATAATGATGAAAGTGGTTAACATATATAGAATACTTACAAGTAACTACTATTTTTCTGGGAATATTATATTCTTTACCTCATTTAATCCATATAATTGTATGAGGTAGGGTGATCATTCCCACTTAGTGATGAGAAGTGGAAACTCAGAAAGGTTAAATAACCTTCTTAAGATTACATAGCTAGCAGTTAAGTGGGAGAATCAGAAAAAATGATCCTAAGTTCTGGGGTTGTTATGTACATCATGGTGACTAAAATTAACAAAACTGTACCGTGCATTTGCAAATTGCTAAGAGAATAGATTGTAAAAGTTCTCATTACAAGAAAAAATAATTTGTAACACTATGAGGTGATGGATGTTAACTAAACTTATTTTGGTAATCCTTTTACGATACATACATATATCAAATCATGTTGTACATCTGAAACTAATAATGTTATATGTCAATTATATTCCATTAAAACTAGAGAAAAAAAGAAAAATGATCCTAACTATAATCCTGAAAGATTCTAACTACAATGTTAAGAAGAAAATAAGATGAGTGATGCAATAGAAGTCAAGTAGAAGGAAAGTCTAGTTTAGTCTAAGAAATCCTCTGAAGAGAAGATAACTGAGCTAAGATTAGAATACAAGAGTTAGCTAGCTAATTATGGTACTATTAGGGTGGGGTGGGGTTCCAGACAAAAAATTAGTTATATGTTATTAAGTGAAAAGAATGTCATATAAGATTTTTTTATTTTTATTTTTTGGCAAGGCAATCCTTGGTTGACCTCACAGATTGCAAAAACCTTGTCAGCAGCTTACAATCCTTTATTTTTTATTTTTTATGCCTACAGCACTTGGTCTTCCTAGGTGGCCTCCCATCCAAGTACTAACCAGGCCCAACCCTGCTTAGCTTCTGAGATAAGACGAAGTTGGGCTTATTTTATGTAAAGTGTGAATGTTAAGATGTTTTCGTACAAAACATTATAGTATAGAAACAGACTGGAAGTATATTAAAATATCAAAGAGTGAATTTGGATGATGAGACTGTGATTTATGTCTTATTTTTTTTTACATTTGCTAAGTTTTCTTCAATGAACAAAAGTTATTTTCATTACTAAAACATTTAAATTGTAATAAACAATTTTATCTTAATTTTTAATAATTTTATTCCCAATAAAGTTGATTTATTAAATATACATTTGAATGCAATTTTTACATTTCTGCAAAACTTTTAAGGTAAATAAGCAGGCAAACGGGACAGTCCATTCTGATTTTTAGTTTGGAAAATGAGATACACTACATACAGTGCACAAACAGAAAGCTCCCAATTCTGGCAAGAGAAGGCAGTGATATTGACCAGGTACACAATAAGATGTCCCAGTTTTTGGAATACGCTGTGTACTTTTCATAAAAATATTTCCTGAAAATGAAGCACTAACAGAAAAATTTGAGTATCTGTGGACAGAATAAAGACTTTTTAGTTTAGAAAAACAAAGACTACAAAGTCATGATGTAAACTTGTAAAATATATAGGATAACTGGGAACTAATTCACCAAATTGTACAAAACTAGAATCAGAAGATTTCTCAAAGAAATGTAAAGGACGATATTTTAGAAAAAAGCTAGTGCTGTACATAACTGCTGTACTCATGGGACTATATTTATACTTCTGCATATTTGAGATTAGTTTGGATTTCGGAATAAAATTGATATAAATCAACAATGACAGGGATTAGCTATCTGCAGAAATAACCAACTCTAAGGGTAGCTACATCATATGGTGTGTGTCTGAGAAGACATGGAAAACATTCAAACCCTTAAAAAGCACTGGGTATCCCTTCAGGACTATAGCACAATTGAATATATTTGTTTATTGAAGGGCCAGGAATAGTCTAGAATAAAAAGCCTGAAGTAAATCATACTTTTTGTGGTAAGAAGATCTTACCAGCACAAGAGTATTATTCTTAGGTTAGTCTATTCCCACAGTGGAGATGAGAATATCAAATTCTCACAGCGTAAGTAAAATAATTCAGTCTCCAAAGGTGGCATATGGTATGATTCCATTTATATATCCTAGAAAAGGAACTACAGGATAAAGAACAGATTAATGGTTGGTAAAGATTAGGGATATAGAGAGAGTTTGAACCAGAGGAGCACTGTGAAATGTTGGGAGGGGGGCGGTGGTGACAGAAATTGTTCTGTACCCTGTTTGTGGCAGTTACACAAATCTAGGCAAGCATTAAAATTTGTAGAACTGTACACTAAAAAACTTAATTTCACTGTATATAAATTTTAATACTAACACTTTCAAAGTATAAAAATTATCATAGCTTCATGACATTAACCTACTTTCATCTGTATACGTCCTCTAGTGAGTCTACTGCTAGTGGGTTCCCAAACCTCACTCTGGGAAATAGCACATTAGCTATTAAGATGATTTAATTAAGTTCCCATGTTCTGATTCCACATATTCTACCATAGTTGTGTGGTAGAAAAGGGATGGGAAGTTAAATTTTGGAAATGGTGAATTCTGAAGTACTTATGAAACACCCAAGTAGGGGATGCTGAGTGGCTGGTTGTACTCAGGGCTCTAAAGCTGAAGATCTGGGCTGGGAATATGGAGTCATCAGCACAGAGAGGACAAAGTCATGGAAATAGATGAGAACTGTCCAGGGAAAAGGTGTAAAGTGAGAAGAGCGCCTAAGAAAGAACCTTGGAGAATAATGGTATTTAAAGAATGTACAGAGAGATAGCTCAGAGAGGTATCTGAGAAGGATATGCCAGAGGAGTAGGAGAGTATGTTGTTATAACCAGTTAACAACAACAACAAAAAAAAGACTAGAAGAATTTACTGGATTCAGTAACAAGAAAATATTGTTGACTCTGAAGAGGACTGTGTCAATGAAACAATGGAGGCAGAAGCCAAACTGTTGAGGAGTGATCAGGAAATATGGAATTGAGGAATGAAAGGGAGGTAAGGAACTGAAGACAGTGAGTAGAAAAATCTTCAGGGGATTTCTCATAGGTATTAAGAGCATGACTCTGGAACTAAACTTTCTGAGGTTCCACTGCTATTAGCTGTATAACCATAAGTTGTCGTGCCTCTCTTAGCTCAGTTTCTTCAGCTACAAAATTTTTTTAATAGTGCTTATTTTATGAGATTGTTGTGAATTAAGTGAATAATGTAAAGCTCTAAAAATAATGTAAGCACTATCAAAGTGTTAGATATAATAACCACATGGTCTAGCATCTCTTTCTCCAACACTATTAACTATATCTCATTCTGAGTTATAGACTCTCCACAATTTCATTTCCATAGTCTCAAAAAGAAAGACACACTAAGACATTAGGGTAGAAAAAAAAAATCACAAATGGATTTCATTAAGCCAACAACAGCAACAACAAAGGTTCTGAATGTCTTTAAGCAGAGAACGTATTCTTCATTTTCAGAGTCCCCACACAGGGAACTGCACATTTCACATTAACTGCCTGGCCCTTACAGCATTTACAAGAGCTGTAATGCAACCCTTGACTTAGGCAGTCAATGAGGACAGGGCAGAAAGAAAACATGTTCAAAATTACTATCTTCCTTTTAGTTGGTATTAAGTGCAAGCTACTACAATCTCAGAGGTTTGAAAAGATTCATCTCAGTGAGTGGAGATAGTGAAAGGGAAATATAACAAAACACCAAACATACCTTGATATCATTGTCTATTCCACCAGAAATAATCTGATCACTTGTGTCATTGAAGGTCACAGCTAACACCTGGTAGGTGTTCTGAAACGTCTGGATGGCTGCTTTTTTCCGGATGTCCCAAAGCTAAAGCAGAAAAGAACAGGAGAGTCTACAGTAACAGCACTCTGAGAAGTAATTGCATAGTATACTCCTAAGTCCAAGGACTTTGTGGAGGTGAACACATCTCTAATAGGAGCCCCTTCAGAAACTCCTATGGATATACTAGTAACATGGTGAGAAATGACCACAATTTTGCCTACATATCTGAAAGTTAGCAGAACAAATCACTTTGGTTATGTTTTGACTCCTTTGTTAAAATCTGAAAAACAAAGCTAATCAATATGCCCTTAAGAGTGGAAATCCTCTACTGGCTTAGTTCATATGTCCTTACCATAACAAGGATATTACACCAGTGCTCTCAAACTGTAGATGCCACTTTATTAGTGGGCTGCAACTTACATAAGGGGCGAAATAAATAAATAAACAAAATATATATGTGTGTGTATATATATGTACATTTGTATATATGAAGAAGAGGTTACTTCAGCAAAAATTTCAGAGTAGGGACTGCCAAAAGATTGTCCTTCTACAAAGAATTATGTAGCAAAAAACCTGGCAGAATCAACTTTATCAGAACTCTAGACACTAATCAAAAGTTTATAGCAACCAGGCAAATACTTGATGAGGAAAGAGCTACCTGCGTCTTAGGAAGAGTTCTGTAGTGTTTTAACTTACCTTGGCTTCATCTCCTAATTCAGCAATACTTTTGAAGGTAATAGCCCATATTCCCCATATAGGTTCTTAGTACTGGAGGGAACAGAACAGACCTTATTCCTTGTTCTTGAAGAATTGTGGTTGTTGTGCTCGCTTCAGCACCACATACACTAAGAATTGTAGTTGTTTTTACCTGTCTGGTGGCTCCTTGAAGGGTGAGTTCAAAGGGTTTGTCTTTATTTTGCCTAATTTAGAACTCTACCAGGGCAGAGGCATTTGTCAAAAACATTTACAGGCAAATGCATTAGCTTCTGCCTGTTGGGGTCAAGGGTAACATTTGGGACAAACAAAAGACAAACCAAACAGCTTGGGAGGGAAGGTGGGGAATGAGGCAATTTGGAGAACAAGGGCTTTGAAAAGTTCTGACATATTCTTGGGACTCTAAAAAGTCATTCATATGCCCATGACTGGGCACATGCTTAGAAAAGACCTGAGAAGGTCTTACCACTACTAACCTTCAGGCTCTGCACAAGCAGGAAGTGAAGGTTAATGCAGAACTGTAAACCGCCTAGCTGAGAGGTGAAGGCAGGTGCCAACACACACACAAAGCCAATTTGCAAAGACTGGGAGACTTTATTTTCTCCCAGGTGATTAAGGAAATCTTTGCTGAACTATTTGCAAACCACTAAGCAAATGAAAGACTTCGTTGGCTATACATGACTTGATAAAATGTAAGAAAATTCACCCAACAAACAATAGGTACCACAAACAGCAACAACAAACCCTTGGGAGAATCCAACTTCCAGAGTTGCCACATTATAATATTCAAATGTCCAGTTTTCAACAAAAAATTATGAGGCACGAAAAGAAGCAAAAAAGTATGGCTCACACAGAAGGAAAAAAGAAATTAATAGTCCTTTCAATAAATGGTGCTGGGACGACTGGATAACCACACGCAAGAGAATGAAGCTAGACCCTTAGCTCACACCATATACAAAATTTAATGGGTCAAAGACTTAAATGTAAAAGCTAAAACTATAAAATTTTTAGAAGAAAAAATGGATTTGTAAATCTTCATGACTGTGGATTTGGTGATGAATTTTTAAATGACACCAAAAGCACAAATGACGAAAGAAAAGATAACTTAGACTTCATAAAAATAAAAACTATTGTACATCGAAGGATAATATCAAGAAAACGAGAACGATCAAAGAAAATATTTGCAAATCATAAATCTAATAAAGGTGTAGTATCCAGAGTAAAGAACTCTTATAACTCAACAACAAAAATACAAAGAGCTCAATTAATAAATGAGCAACGGATCTGAAAAAACATCTCTCTTCAGAAGATAGAACAATGGCCAATAAGCACACAAAAAGATGCTTAATATCATAAATCATCTGGGAAATGCAAAACAAAAAATTAGGTACCACTTCACACTAACTAGGATGGTAATAATAATAATGATGATGATGATGATGAAACTCACACAGAAAATAACAAATCTTGGTGAGTATGTGGAGAAACTGGAATCTTCATACATTGCTGGTAGGAGTGTAATATGATGTGGCTACTATGGAAGAGTCTGACATTCCTCAAAAAGTTAAACATAGAATTACCATATGACCCAGCAATGCCACTACTAGATAAATACTCAAGATAAATGAAAACAAGTGTTCAAATAAAAACTTATACAAGTGTAGCAACATAACTCATAATAATTTTTTTAAAAAGTGGCAATGACCCAATATCCATCAACTTATAAAGGTACAAACAAAAGGTGGTATATCTATACAAGGGAATATTATTTAGCCATAAAAAGTAAAGAAATATTGATACATGCTCACAACATGGATGGACCTTGAAAATATTATGCGAAGTAAAAGAACCTGGGGAACACAAAAGGCCACATAAGATTCCATTAATATGAAATGTCCAGAATAGGCAAATCCAGAGACAGAAAGTAGTTTAGTGGTTGCCAGGGGCTGGAAAGTAGTGACTGCCTAATAGGTATGGGGTTTCTTTCTGGGGATGACGAAAATGTTCTGGTACTGGATTGTGGCATTGCACAACACTGAATGTACTAAGAGCCACTGAATTGTGCATTTTTTAACATGGTTAAAATGGTGAATTATGTTCAATGAATTCTACCTCAATTTTAAAAAATGATAGAAAAGAAGTTATTAGAGAATGGCACATATAGAAAGGGTTAGTTCACTGAGTAGACATATTGAGGGAGGTATATACTGGGTCACAATATAAAATGTATTCCTTAAAGTAGATAATGATAAAAAATGTTTAAAAGTTACTGTGCTTAGACTATCTAGTTTAATCTCAACTTTTATAAGTGAAGAAACTAAAGCTCAAAGAAGAAACTGACTTGAAGAACACCTAGCACATCAACAGCAAAAGGACTAGAATTTAGTACTGTCTGATTCTATTAATGTATTAAAGTATTAAATGTGTGTTAATTTCTTATAATTACTTAAGTAATATATACTTGTTTAAAAAACTAAACATTTATTTTTTATTTTTCAATTATAGTTGGCATTATATTAGTTTCAGGTGTAGGACAGTGGTTACACATCTGTATAACTCACAAAGTGATCACCCTAATAAATTTGGTGCTCCTCTGAACACTGGACATAATTATTGGCTATATTCCTTATGCTATACTTTCTATCTCCATGACTATTTTGTAACTACCAATTTGTACTTCTGAATCCCGTCCTCCTTTTTCACCAACCACCCCCGCCCCCCGCAAGTCCCCTACCATCTGGTGATTCTCAAAATGTTCTCTGTATCTGAGTTTGGTTTTTCGTTTATTTCGTTGTTTAGATTTCACACATACGTGTAATCATTTGGCATTCGTCTTCCCCTATCTGACTTACTCCACTCAGCACACTACCCTCTAGGTCTATCATAAAATGTCTTTTTATTACTTATAGTCTGTGTGTCTTAATTTGAAGTGAGTCTCTTGCAGGGAGCATATGTAAGGGTCCTGTTTTCTTATCCATTCAGCCACCCTAACTTTTAATTGGAGCATTTAATTTTTTCATTTGAAGTACTTGTTGATAGATATGCAGTTATTGCCATTTTTTATTCATATTTTTGATACATATTTTTTTCTTTTTCTTAAAGAAGTCCCTCCAACATTTCCTGTAATACTGGCTTGGTGGTGATGAACTCCATTAGCTTTTTCTTACCTGGGAAGCTCTTTATCTGTCCTTTGATTCTAAATGATAACTCTGTTGGGTAATCTTGGTTGTAAGTCCTGGGTTTTCATTACTTTGAAAATTTTGTGCCAAGTCCTTCTGGCCTTTCAAGTTTCCGTTGACAGTCGGCTGACAGTCTTATGGGAATTCCCATGTAACTAATTGCCTTTCTCTTGCTGTTTTTAAGATTCTCACTTTGAATTTAACATTTGGCATTTTAATTATGATGTGTCTTGGTGTGGGTCTCTTTGGGTTTATCTTGTTTGGGACTCTGAACTTCCTGGGATAGGTCTATATCCTTCATTAGGTTAGGAAAGTTTTCCATCATTATTTCTTCAAATATGTTTTCAATTACTTGCTTTCTCTCTTCTCCTTTCTGTACAGCTATGATGAGAATGCTGCTAAAGCTTGACATTGTCCCAGAGGCTTCTTAAACTATCTTCATTTTTTGGATTTTCTCTTGTTGCTGTTCTGATTGGGTGTCCTCTGCTACTCTATCCTCTATGTCGCTTATTTGATCCTCTAATACATCCACTCTGTTGATCCCCTCTAATGTACTCTTCAACTCTGATATTGTATTTTTTGTTTCTGATTGGTTCCCTTTTGTTTTCCATCTCCATTTTTGTTTTCTATCTCTTTGTTAAAGTTCTGAGTTCATCTACTCTTCTCCTAAGTTCATTGAGCATCCCTACAACCAGTGTTTTGAACACTATCCAGTAGATTACTTGTCTCCATTTTGGTGAAATCTTTTTCTGGAGCTTTGTTGTTCTTTCATGTGGGACATGATTATTTGTCTCTCATTTCGGCTACTTCCCTGTGTCTGTTTCCATGTATTAGGTAGGGCTCCTAAGTCTCAAGGTCTTAGTAGAGTGGCTTTATGTAGTAGGTGTGCTGTGGGGCCCAGTAGCACAGTCGTGGGAGGGGTCCAGCTGCAGGCCAACTTCAGCTGCAGCCTATGCACGTTCAGGGCCACATGGTAAGATTATCAAGCAATCCACATATAACTGCCACCCATGTTGGACTTATAGGTACCTTGAGGGGCCAAGTCAGAAACCAAGCCGGCTGCCACTAGTGTGGGACTCAGGGCTGCTCAGCAAGATGTACAGTGCATGCTTGAGGCCAATTGCTGCTTCTTTGGGTTTTGTGAGCTTTTGAGAGATTTTATGAAAGTTCACAGCAGGAGCCAAGACAGCCCATTTGTATGGAATAAATCACTGGAAGCAGATTAGATGGGCTGATAAGTTGGAAGAGGCAAAGTCTTAGGGAATCCCCTGGGTAGGGTGACCTATGTTATTCACGTTGATGGTACCTGCATCTGCAGGCTGGGAGTGGGGAGGGCTCAACAAAAGAATAATGCCTTTTGCCTGCACCTCTGTCCTAGAACTAGGCGCCCGTCCAGCCCTCACCCTGATGTCCGAAAGCTCAGCATCTCCCTGCATGTCCCTGGCATTCCTTGAGCAGCTGTCCCAGTGCAAGAGCTCAGAGGAAGCGAGTCTGCCAGCAAGTAAGGCTGGGCACAAACTTTAAGAAGAAGGTCTATGGTTCCGCAGCCCTCTGTCTCACTCAGCCACAATCTCCGCTGATTGTGGGGTGTTCTTTTCCCAGAACTGGAATCCTGGGCTGGGGAACTCAGTGTGCAGCCGGGATCCCTTGGTCCTCAGGTGGGGGAGGTGGCTCTGCAGCCAGGGTAAGCCCTCTCAATTCTCGATCGCCACAAACGGTTGTGGCACTGGGCTGTTTAGTGTCTCCACACTAACTACTGATTTGAGGTAACCTGGTATTTGACGTGACCTAGTTGTAGGACTTAGATGTTTATTATAATAGGCTTACAATAAATGTTTGTTAACAAAATCCATTATGGTACTCTCATCTCTAACTGCTTTTTGATATGCCAATTAGCAAATTAGTTACTGTTAAGACTCTCCAACTATACTACACCTAGGTTAAGAGCTCTGGGCTTTGGAACAATTCCTAAGCCACAGACTCTCCTCCTAGCCAAGCATCAAAGGGTTTCGATTGATTAGGTTTATTATAAAAACCACTCAATAGAAAAGCATAAAGCAGATAATTCTGAGTGTCAGTGTCATTACCTCTTTAATTATGAAAAAAAGCAAATTCATTTAAAAAAGCAACAATCGCAAGTTTAGAGGGGTTGCTCAGATGTACCCCTTTGAAGTCCATCTGTTTAATCATTAAAATATCACCCAGAGTCCAAAATTAGTGCCAAAGAAATAAAATGGTTGGTACTACACAGCAGTGTGTCCTTCTGTGCTCTTGAAATATGTTACTATTACTATTAATATTATTAATTTGCCTTATTTTCCTAATTTGTAAAATGAGGATGCTGGATGAGATCAATGGCTCCCACAATGTCAGATCTGCTACACATTTAAAATTCTGAGTCTTAAAAACACAATACCATTTACATTAGCATCCAAAAAAAGGAGAAATATTTAAGAATAAATTTAACAATTATGTACAAGATCTATATGAGGAAAATTTCAAAAACTCTGACGAATGAAATCAAAGAAAAACTAAGTAAATGGAGAGATATTCCATGTTCATTATTAGAAAGACTCAATACTGTCAAGATGTCAGTTCTTCCCAACTTAGCTATAGATTCAGTGCAATCCAAACCAAAATTCCAGCAACTTATTTTGTGAAAATCAACCAAATGATTTTAAAGTTTATATGGAGAGACAAAAGACCCTAAATTGCCAACACAGTATTGAAGTAGAACAACTTAAGTTGGAGAACTGACACTACCCGACTTCAAGACTTACTATAAAGCTACAGTAATAAAGACAGTTTGGTACTGGTGAAAGAACAGACAAACAGATCAATGGAAGAGAATAGGGAGCACAGAAATAGACCCTCGTAAATACAGTCAACTGATCTTTGACAGAGGAGCAAAGCAACACAATGCAGCAAAGACAGTCCCTTCAACAAACGGTGCTGGAACAACTGGACATCCACATGTAAAAAAAGAATATAGACAGACCCTATACCTTTAACAAAAACTGAATCAAAAGGGATCGCAGATCTAAATGTAAAATGTATAATACAAAACTCCTATAAGGTACCATAGGAGAAAACCTAGATGATTAGGGGTATGGTGATAACTTTTTAGATACAACACCAAAGGCACAATCCATGAAAGAAAAAATGATAAGCTGGACTTCATTAAAATCACAATCTTCTGCTCTGTGAAAGACACTATCAGGAGAATGAGAAGACAAGCCACAGACTGAGAGGAAATATTTGCAAAAGTCACATCTGCTAAAGCAGAGGGCACCAAACCCCAGGCTGTGGATCAGTACTAGTCCGTGGCCTGTTAGGAAAGGAGCCACACAGCAGGAGGTAAGTGACGGGCGAGCAAGAGAAATTTCATCTGTATTTGCAGCTGTTCCCCAGTGCTAGTATCATCACTTCAGATCCACCTCAGATCATCAGGTATTAGATTCTCATAGGAGCACTGGTCCCCGGTACCAAAAAGGATTGTTATTCAAAATATACAAGCTCTTAAAACTCAATAAGAAAACAAACAACCCAATCAAAAAATGAGTTAAAGACCTTAAGAGACACCTCACCAAAGATGATATACAGATGACAAATAAGTTTATGAAAAGATGCTTCACATTCTATGTCACCAGTGAAATGCAAATTAAACCAACTACTACTACACATCAATTAGAAAACCAAAATCTGAAACACTGACAACCTAAATACTGATGAGGATGTGGAGCAACAAGGACACTCACTCACTGCTAATGGAAATGCAAAATGGTACAGCCACTTTGGAAGACAGATTGGCAGTTTCTTACAAACTAAACATACTCTTACATACGTCCCAGCCAATTGCACTCCTTGATATTTACCCACAGGAG
>NW_011888817.1:8513991-8516648 GCF_000151845.1 Pteropus vampyrus
TCAATACAGATTCATCAGTTATAATATACCACTCTGGTGGAGGATGTTGATAATGGGGGAGGCTATGCATATGTGGGGCAGTGGGTATATGAGAAATCTCTGTACTTTACCCTTAATTTTGCTGTGAACCTAAAACTGCTTTAAAAGTAGTCTTAAATTAAAAAAATCCCATTCAGACCTACTGAACCAGAGTCTGGCTGAATCTTTTTTTTAACAAGTGGTTCAGGTGATTCTGATATACAAATAGGTTGGAAATCATTGAACTAAATGATCTTTAAGATCTCATCCTGTGTTATTAAAACATGTACTGAACTTTTTATACACTAATTTCACAACAGCTGTGTAAGACACATATACTACTATTACTATTCTAAAGCTCGAGAAACTGAGGATCAGAAAAGTGAACTGCCCAAGATTACACAATTAAGTAAGCAGCTGAGCCAAGAATCCAATTCAGGTGGTCCATTTTATTCTGTCACAATGGTTGATTCGGTTCTAATATTATTCTGTAGGATACTTAAAGTTTCTGTTTTTGGAAATGACTGCTAAAACAAAGTTGTAGCGAGGAAGGTATAGCAAGGAGGTGAAGGAAAGATAAAATTCACATTATGTCACCTCAGAAATTGCAAAACAGAGACATCAAGAACACCCACCTTAACCGTACCATCATCACTGCCAGTGCAGACAAGCTGTGGGCCCCTCCTGGCTGGGTAACAGGAATTCACAAAGGACGTATGCCCCTTCAGCCTTTTAACCCTTTCACCTGTTTCACTATCCCACACTGCCACAGTTTTATCCGTGGATGCTGAGAAGAGCATACTAGAAGATAAGAGGAAGAACAAAAAATAAATAAGTGAATACAAACAACAGCAATGTGCCTTTCTCACCTACCAAAATGTGTCAAACTTTTCAAGACCACTGATGTGTTGTGCCCTGACAGTTTGGCACATGATACTGGAATGCCTGCCTCACCTCGCCTACCAAAATCCTATTAGTGTTTTAGACCCAGTCACAAGGCATATCTTAAGAAACATTAAAAAAAAAAAATTCCTTCTATCAGTTCTCATACTACACATTTAATACAGCAGTTTTCTCAATCTTTCCCTCCTTCGCGACAGTTTCCTCAATCTTTCCCTCCTTTATGACAGTTTTCTCAATCTTTCCCTCCTTTGTGATAGATAAGACTTTACACATAAGACATCTTCCCATTTGGAAACGTTAAATCACTCCTTGCTGCAGAGGTAAGACAGACTGGCAATTCCTAACCCAACAGCTCAGCAACTCCAACCCTTTCTCTAAAAATCAAAGTTTTTATTTTGTCTCTGAGGATAATTTCTAAGTTATAATTATTTTATAAAGCTTTCTTTACTCGAATTAAGTGTATATAGGCTACATACCAGTTGATTCAAAGAACCCTAAGATTTTAGAGGTCAGAGGTGTGAAATGTTTACTGAAATATCTAATGAGATCACCTTTGTAGAAACACATCTTTATATTATCTAGTTATTCTAAAATTATGAAAAACATTAAAATGATTATGATAAATAGTATGTTATGATCAACAGATATGTTAGGTGAATGTTAAGGGAAAAAAAGCAGTAGACAAGATTACACATGTAACTCCAACATATAAGAAAAACCCAACAGTTCTGAGTAGGAAAAAGGCTTGAGAAAAACGTGTCACAATATTAAGTGATTATCTTTTGGAGTGGTAGAAATATTGGCTATTTTTTCATTGTTCTGCTTTTAGTTTCTCAAAATATTTTACTACTTTTGTAATAAAATAGCTAATTTCTACATATAAAAATTATTATGTTCTATGTCTTAAGAAAACAAATTTGTCTGCGATCTTGAAATGTTAGATGATAGAGATGATGTATTTATAAAGGATATATGGAACAATAAACACCTTACTTGAGGTGACAGTGATAGGATAATAAATTGCTCAAATGTACCAGTTTTTGACAGCATGGTCTCCTGAGAGAGAAAACTCAAGGACGAAAAGTGAATAAATGCCAAGAAGAATTAGTATAAGAAGCAGTTGTCATTCCACCATGCAGAATACTCACCTGCCATCTGTGTTATAATGCAGTTCCATTACTGCTCCACTGTGTCCCTTCAATGTTGCATAGTTATCACAGTCACCATAGACATTCCACAATACTGTTAGGGAGACAATGGTTCTGTGAGCATTACTAGGCAAAAAGAAATTCATTACTGGCCATGGAAAGGGTCCTTATGAATTTACCAGAAAAACAGTTTGAAATGATACTCCCTTGGAACACTATTGGTTCTACCAGCTGGACCAATATTCCTGACACTGTAACAAAGTTAATGCAATATTTTCACATTTCATGAGGTAATAAAGTTAACGGATATAATATTTTAAATCTTAAGGTTTTTTTCCTATAATATTTAAAAAGTTGGCACTATTGTCTCCTATGAATATAAGCAGACTGCAAAATGTTGGCACTTATGGAAAACGTAGAAAGCTGTAAATGACTTGAAGGTCACATGGCAATGACTTTATGTTACATTTAGTCAATCCACATGCAGTAAGTACCTATAACATGCTAGGTACTGCGGTAAAATGAGGTAAATGAATAGACATAGTTCCTATCCTCAGGGAGCTTGCTCTAGCAAGGAGTTAAGAATTA
>NW_011888817.1:8517518-8526381 GCF_000151845.1 Pteropus vampyrus
CTTACATATCAGTCGGTCAAATCCTGCAGATGCTAAAGTGGATCCATTGGGGTGAAACTTGCAGCAGTACACTTCTCCTTCATGTCCTGAGAGAAGCATGATTGGGGCCTGAAGGGAGGAACACCTTGGAGGCCCCTAAACAAAAAAGACACACAGGGTAGTCACTATATATAGGCAAACATGTTAAAACTCATTTCTATCTTTACACTCGTTGACCACGACAGAAATCCCCTTCCCCTAGATCTTCCTGTGTTTGGCTCCTTTCAAACGTTTCCTGTTCAGAAAGTCTTTCCTTGATCAAACTCAAGCACCACCCCACCTCTCCTTTGTATTCCACTAACCATACTGTATTTCCTCACACTTATTACTTGAAATTACCCTCCTTATATATTTGTTTACATATTTTGTCTTTTTTCCCCATTCGAAAAGAAGCTCTGTGAATGCAGGGATCCTGCCTGTGTCCTTCAACACTGTTTAAGGAATGAAAGATTAAAATGAACTTCCCAACAACCCTGCAGAGAACAGATTATTGGGGAAAATCCTTTTGATTATGGTCTTGATACTAAGCCTAGGCAATGTGCTGAAACCTGGGCTGATATGCTTGTCAGACAAATGATATTATCGATAATCCCCAAATCTCTTTAGTAGTTTCCAGTTTACTCATTTATTAAAAGAATACTATGTGCCAACCACATTGTTCTAGGCACTGGGAAAACAGTATTGAACAAAATAAACAACGGAGTTTGTGTTCTACTGGGAAGCAAGCAGAAAGAAAACAAGTAAAATGTATGTGCTTTGAAGAAAAACAAAGGAGCAATGTGGGTTAGTGAATACAGGGTATTGCAATTTAAAACAGGGTAGTCAGGATATCCCTCACTAAAAAGCGACATTTGAACAAAGATTTAGAGGAGCTGAGTGTGTAAACCATGTGGACGTTTGGAAGAACATTGTAATAGAGGGAGCAGCAAATGCAAAAGCTTTGAGGCAGGAGCATGGAAGCCAGTGTGACTGGAGCAAGAGTGAGCAATGGAAAATTGGTAAATCAGAGAGACAAAAGCAAAGAGGGCAAAAGGTTGTGTTTTGGCTTTATACTGAGTGAAATGGAAAGCCACTAAAAGTTTTCAGCAGATAACATAATCTGACATTTAGAAAGATCCTCTTGCTGCCGGACTGAGAACAGATTGATCATACAAGAGCAGAAACAAGAATACCAGTTAGGACCCTACTGAGTAATGCCAGGTGGGATAACAGCTTAGATGAGGAGCTAGTGATGAACATGGTAGAAGTGGTAGCACTGAATATATTTTGAAGACAGTGCTAGCAGGATTTGGTGACCAACAAACAGCTTGAGGAGTTGATAGAGAGGACATATTTTTTTTTAATCTGGGCCTAATAGCTTAGAAAGTGTGACACCACCTCTATCTTACAAGAAATATAGTAATTAAGAGCATGGGTTCTGGATTTAAAATCCGTTTCTGTCATTTTTACTAGCTAAAAGTTTGTTTTCCCATCTACAAAATGGGATAAATCCCTAACTCTTAAGCCAATATTAATGGAGTTTTCATTTAAAAAAGCACTTAGTACAAGGGCTTAATTAATGTTAACTAGTCTTCAGTTGCTGTTAATAACAGTGCAGAGAAATAAAGGGAAAAGCAACTTGCTCAAAGTCCCAAAGCGAGCCAGTATCATTCAGTTCCTTCTTTCCCTCATTCATTCATCCATCCATCCGTCCACTCTACAAACTTTTCTGAATGTTTACTCTATGCCAAAACATTAGGATGCGAAAACTCGGGTCCCGACTTTGAGCTCAAGGTCCTTAACTCTAACGCCAGCCACCTCACAGGGCGGTCGAGCAGCTGAAAACGGGCGTCAAACGGGGAAACGTATGGAGCATACATAGGGTATTGGTTGGTTTTACAGTGTTTTCCTGCTTTAACTCCAAGTAGAGAGTCTCGTTCCGCCCCGCACTGCGGGGAAAGGGCCAATGTGGGATCACTGGGTGTAGCGCTCTGAAGAGAGGAAGATGAGCTGAGGGCCAAAGGCCACCTGCTACTTCACTCACCGCTTGCAGCAAAGCTCCTGGGGCCGCCTGCTGCTGCCCAGCTCCGGGGCCCGACCCCGCTGCTCCCAACAGCAACTCATGCCGCTGCCGCTTGACTGGAACAAGCGGCAACTCTGGGCCCTTGCGCTTCTGCTGTTCTATCATGGCGGCAGCCGGTCTCCTCAGCGCCGCCACTGACCGCGCCAACACCCTCAGGAACCGCACGATTGGTTCCGACTTAGTCCTTTCCCTACAATTTCCGGCTTAGAGAAACCAATCAGCTTCCAATACTCCCCTCTGCATAGCCCCCCCCAGGATAGTCTCCTGTTATTGGTCAGCTCTTTCTGATGTCAGGAGAGTACGATTCCAGGATTGGTGGATGGAGCTGGAGTCCCGCCTAGGCGCGCTGTGTCTTGTGGGTGGAAGCGCACTGACTGGGTTTTGGCGTTTCGCGCAATGCTGCGGCGTGGAGACCTGGAGCTGACGCCGAGTAAGTATTGGGAAGATGCGGGGGGTGGGTGGCTGCGGAATCTGGAGGCGGTGCTTGGGTTCTGTGGTGTGAGCCTGGCCTTTCTCAGCTGAAGGTTTAATTGCTGGGGGCAGAGACGGATCCAGAGATCCTAGCTTGGGTATGCTGTAGCCTGGGTTCCCTTTCTAGACTGGAGCAGAGCTTCGGGGTCTCTGCGGCTGCCTGGGGCCCTCGACGTCTAACTTCAACAAGCGTCTGCGTCCAGCCGTGTGCCAGGCTCTCCCAGGGAGAAAAACCCTGTTTCCCAGCCTCCACTAGGGTCCCGGGTGAGGAGGCCGACTTGTTTCTGCAACTGATTCTGCAGCCTTTTACTAAGGTCTGCTCTATGCCCCTGCGAGAGAGATGAAGGAAATCTCCGTCTCCTGCCTCTCCAGCGTACAGTCTTGTTGAGAAATTTGGACTCATACCTATAAACAAGGCCTTCTCCTTAATCTCCAACTGATATTTATTGTGCAATGCATTGAGAATCCATTGTGAGCCAAACGTGGTCCCTGATCTCAGAGTTTTGAGTCCAGAGGGGAAAACATGTTAAACAATGACCTCACTGAGAAATAAATATGAAATAAGTGCAACCTAGGAGAGGAACTGATGTTATGAATGTCTGAAATAATAAGGAAGGCTTCTCTGAGGAAAAGATGCCTGAACTGATACCTGAAGGAAGAATTTTAGTTGAGTGAAGAGAGGAAGGCAGAATATTCCACATAAAACAGCATGTTCAGAGATCCTGTGACAAATGGCAGGAAAATGACTAAAAAAGCACAGAGGCCAGTGTGGCCGATACAAAGAGAATTAAGGGGAGTGCGGTACAAGATAAAGCTGGAGACAGGTAGGGGTCAGACCTTGCAGGACTTTGTAGTTTTTACTATAAGACTGATGAGAAACCACTGAGGGTTTTTGTTTTTCATGGGGAATAGGTGGTGTGGTGGGGGAAAAAGTTTAATCCCTCAGGCTCAGTAGTATGAACAGATGGAGGAGAGATAGATGCAGATAAACCACTTAGGTGACAGTTGTTGGCAATGAGGACTGAGGTATTGGTGAAATTGCAGTGAATTGGCCAGATTCTAAAGATATATAGAAGGTAAAGTCAGTAGGACTTGGTGATGGATTGGATTCAGGGAATGAAAAGAGGACTCAAATATAACTCCTAGGTTTCTGGCTTATTCAACTGGGTAGTTTTTGTGTGTGTTGGTTTTGGCAGGGGAAGAGAGAGGTCATGACATCCAGAAGGCGGGTTTGAGATACGGCTTTGGAACTCAGAAAAGTGATTTTTGTTGGAAATATAAATTTTGGAATAATTTGCATGTAGGTGATAGTTGAGTCATAGGTGTGGGTAAGATCACCTAAGTCAGAGCCTTGAGTAGTTCCACCATTTAATGGCCAAGAACAGGAGTATGAGCCTACAGGAGAGAGAGAAGAGAGATCTAGGAAGAAGGATCTGAAGCAGTCTCAGAAGCAAGGAAATGGTCTGTGTTAGAAACTCCTGGAATTTAAATAACATGAGAATTGAAAAAATGTTTATTGGGTTTATCATTATGGAGCTCATGGTGTCCTTAGCAAGTTGTTTTGTTGGTGTGACGGGGCCAGAAGCTAGATATGTAGCAGAGATTTAGACAAGGAAATGGAGGCAGTGAATCTAGAGTATTTTTCATACATATGATTGTAAAGGAGAGGAGGGGATGTGGAAGCTGAAGGAGATGAGGAGTCACCAAAGATCCAATTGAGAGAGTGATGGAGAATTGAGTGCACAAGAAAGAAATTGGGTCACTGATAGTGGTCTGGGAACATGAGAATGGATAGGATCCAAAGTACAGTTAGAGGGAACAGCCTTAGGAAGATGGAGTTTCTTCATTTAAGAGAAAGGAAGAAAGAAGAAAATGAAAGCAGTAGATCTAGGTTTTTGTATATTTGGTGTTGGTAAAATGAGTTCTTATGGCTTTTATTTTCTCAGTAATGTAGGAGATGGAATTATATATTTAGAATGAGAAGAGGTCAAATATTTGAGAAGATTGAAGATTTGGAAATTATTGTAGAGTGTGAGAGAATGAGTTTACCAGAGAAATCAAAAATTGTCTTGCAGAGTTAAGGACCCATTCGAAGTTGGAGATCATAATTTTTTTCTAGCAATATTAGGCTTTTTCATGCAGGCATGAAAAAAACATCTGGGTATGGCAAGGATGTGAATTTGATTTAACAGACATTCCCATCTCCAATGTGTGTTTTCTTACTGAAAAGCCTGGCACACTAAAAAAAATCTCCTGGACTCCTTTGCACCTAAAATGAAAATTGAATGTGGAACTGAATTAAAATGTGGAGAGGGGAGTGAGAGACATCTAATTTTGCTGGCAAATATAGCAGAGGCAGTGAGTTTCTTGAGTCAGCAGCTTTCTGGTTTAGTGACTTTCTACAATGATAGCCATGACTTTCTTGATTTGTGGCAAATACTGTTATTTTGTGGGTCAGGAGTTGTTCCTGGAAGTTTTACCAGAGCCTGCTCCTGTAGCCCTTCCAGTAATTTTGTAAGCCACATAATACCTGGCAATACATCCTTTTTTGCTTAACCTAGCTAGGATGGGTTCTGATGTCTGCAGCTGTACTCCACCAGCATAGGGTTTTGCCATATAGTCAAACTATGAAGACAGTTAAAGGGAGGTCACAGTATTGTTTGAATGATGGACTGTGGAATCTAAGCTGGATAGAGAGGAAAGTGAAGAAAACAGGGTTGATTGGAGGAAAATAGACATCAATAGATCAGGGTTGTAGTGAGGTCAAAGAACAGAATTCTCTGTTAGTGGACTTCCGTTTATTCTTAAAGGCCTACTCAGTTGTTACCCTTTAAACCTCCCTGCTTCCCCCAGGCTCTTCTTATTGTTTTCGATGCAGGACAGGACAAATTTCCCCAGAGTTGGTGGGTGGAGACCAAGCCCTGCACTGAGAGAAGAGGGTCCTTTGGTGGAGAGTGTAGAAAGACTTCAATACACACGCCTAAGTTAGAGTCAGAAGGAAAATTTATTAGAAAAGGGATAATACTCCACAGAGTGTGGTCTCCTCGCAGAGGCAGAGTGAGAGAGATTTTTTTTTTTTTTTAATGCCTACACCTGGAATTCCTATATATGTCATTCTTTAGTTCCCATTTCCTTTGATATGGACTTACAGCGAGAAAGGGGAAGAGTATTGTAGTGGTGGGGCGGGGAAGTAAGAGTAGAGTGAAAGGCGTCTGGCTGTTCCTAGCCTTTTATCCATTGGTTTTAGCCATAGGGAATAACTAGGTTCCTGTTTCTCCTTCACAAGTGGGTTGTTAGTTATCCAGCAGAAATCTTCCTTTGTTCTGAAGATGTCCTCCTGGCCTGGCTTCAGGGCTGATCAACATATTGCAGTCTGATTTTGGCCTGATAAACATTTTTAATTCTCTTGCTTCATCCCTACATTATTTTGAATCTAGCCACTATTTTAGCACTGATCATACTGCATTGCAATTGGTTACCATTATCCCTACCAGACTAGGAAGTCTTTGAGGACAGGGACTGTTTTAAAGGGTGGTTTCATGGCAAGTGCGTATGGCCCTTGGAATGGCCTGAGATTTGTCCCTTTCTAGCTATGACTTTTGGACAAGTAACTTCATTCCGATAATGCAGGGATACCTACTTTGTAGAGTTGTTTTAAGGGTTGAAAGGAGGTTTATGAAGTGCTAAGCACATACCTGACATACAAATATCAATAAATTTGCTGAATTGACGAATTAACTAACAATTTAAAATAGAGTAAAATTAAGTACTTCAGTATTTCAGTAACAGCTGTAAATTTCTGTGTGCTTTATACATAGGGTGGTCAAAAAAGGAATTCAATTAGTTACAACAAAACTTTCAGGTTAATACATGGCAAATAGGAAGTACTCAAATATTAGCCATTATTATTAGGGAACTTGGAAGAGACCTTCACCATTATTGACTAACAGAACAGTATGGAGTAGCAGAGTAGGCACTGGTCTTGGGGTCTAGTACCAGCATGGCTAATTGTGAGCAGCCTTTATCAAGTCACTTGATCTTTGTTAGTTCATTTTCATTTTAAGAGAAGTAATGGGCTGAATGACCTCAGTAATTCCATTCAGCTTTTGTATTTTATGAGTCTCTTTTTTGTGTTTTTCTTTTTTTTATTATTGTTCTTTCCAGCTTTGACTATTTTCTCAAGAGATCCATGACTGGAGTTCAGAAAAGAAGTAGCTATATGTCTAAGATAGTCACTTTAAAAATGAGCAGGAAGGAGGAAGGTTGGGCCACTAGCTTGCCTTTGAAAGTGTTCCATCTTCTAACCTATCCAACATAGTGTATGGAACTGAGTTCCTTCTTTATTCTTTAGACCAGAATGCTTTCTTTTTTCCTTCTTTCTCTACCTTGGTTTGGCACAAAGTAAGGCACTGTTTACTCATTCAAGTAAACTTTGAGTACCAATTGTGTACTAGGCACTGGGAACACAAAACCAAATAAGAAATGGTACTTGGATACATGTTTGAATGAGTGAATCCAGGTTCGGCTCATGGTAGCTTACTACTTTTGATTTCCCCTAATTGAAATCTGTCATTTTGGGACCTAGTTAGTGTTATAGCTGTACTTTACAAAGCCTTGGTGAGGACTGAATTCTTTCTGAGGCAGTGTAGAATAGCAGTTGAGAATGCAGACTCTGTAGCCATTATTTTTACTTTGCTCATATCCCAGTATTTTTACTTATCAACCTATCTCTTCTCAATTCATTTGCATAAGTTAAAGATGAATTAAAATTCTTTTTAACTCTCAGAGTTCTATCCAGTTAGTACTGTTAAGTAACAACAACAAATTGAAATCCAAACGAACTTAAAAACAACAACAAAAATAGCTAGATCAGAAAGGTGACACATGAAATGAAGTTCCAAAGGGGCTATAAAGTATCTTACCAATTTAATATTGTTCCATAAACTTCTCATTGCTTGAGAAGAAGAGGGACGGGATGTGGTTATTTTTTTTCCAATTGCATGCACTATTTAAAAAAAAATTGAAACAATCACAAAATTATGGAGACAAAATACAAATAACAGTTTTAAAAAATTTATTGAGAGTTAAGTTGCTGACCTGAAACCCCATCACCTCTGAATACTTTAGTTTTCTTACAAACCAGGGCATTCTTTTACATAACCACAGTATTACTATTAAAATCGGAAAATTAACATTGTATTACTACTGCTAACCCTCAGGCCCTGCTTGGGCACTGAGCTCCCATTCTGGACTGCTCAGGGTGTGGATGCCCTCATCACCTTGCTCCTCCCCACACTAGATTGCTCTTTGCAGATTTCTTCCTCACCCAACATAGGCTTTGACCCCACTCTGGGCCACCATCTCCCTGCTACAACTCTCATTCTCACATTATTCTTTTCTTGCTCTGCCCCTTGCTTTGGGAAGGAAGTGGCCAGTAACTGGGTCCCTATAACTACCCTACATAATATAGTTGTTTAAAACAGTCAAGTAAAATGAAGTACTTAAAGATTTTCTGTTTCTAGAACTATTGCACGACAACTCCAAATGGTGTACCTCAATCCTTGTCAATTTACTTTCTCTTTTAAGTCTACAGATGTGGGCCTATCTGACTGGACTATACTTATCTCAGTGTTTTATAAACTTTTTTTTTCCCAAATGAAATCTTACCTAGAAGCTCTTTTTTAGTCCTTCTTCTTCTTTGCTACCATGGCCTACTGCGAGGCTGGGAGAGCCATTGGGAATCAGCAATAATCGACCTCTGCCTAGGAGAGGCTCCTAGCTTTCCAGTTGCTCTGGATGGAACCTCCCGCAACTCTGGTTTCCTTGGGGCTCTGCTCCCTGCACCTTTGGTATAGAGGCTTTCTTCTGGTTGGTTGGCCTACAGCCCTACTACTTTGGCCTTCTTGAACCTATGATCTTTAACTATTTCAGAATTGACTTTTTAAAAATAAACTTGAATTAACTGAACAGCTTCTGAATAACTACCATAGAACCCTAGGCTTCTACAGAACATAATTTGAAAAAAAAGTTAAATCTCATTTTAAAAAATGGCAACCCTCCTTCCCTGACTTGTAAACTTGTGCTGTCATATTTCAGGCTTTCCCTAAAAAATGCATGCCAGTTTCCTTCTTGGAGAATTGCGTAGGGTTTCTCGAGCTACTGTTCTACAGAAGGAGCAAACAGGAGAGCTTTAAACTTAGCTGTTCATATTTTTATCACAGCAGAAATCTTCAAGAAACAACTTAAGATTATTTCCTCTTTTATTGCTCTTTCCTGGACCTTTGTGTAGGG
>NW_011888817.1:8526431-8542137 GCF_000151845.1 Pteropus vampyrus
TATTTCAGAATTGACTTTTTAAAAATAAACTTGAATTAACTGAACAGCTTCTGAATAACTACCATAGAACCCTAGGCTTCTACAGAACATAATTTGAAAAAAAAAGTTAAATCTCATTTTAAAAAATGGCAACCCTCCTTCCCTGACTTGTAAACTTGTGCTGTCATATTTCAGGCTTTCCCTAAAAAATGCATGCCAGTTTCCTTCTTGGAGAATTGCGTAGGGTTTCTCGAGCTACTGTTCTACAGAAGGAGCAAACAGGAGAGCTTTAAACTTAGCTGTTCATATTTTTATCACAGCAGAAATCTTCAAGAAACAACTTAAGATTATTTCCTCTTTTATTGCTCTTTCCTGGACCTTTGTGTAGGGGGGAACAGGTGATAGACTAAGGTGTTTGAGTTCAATTTAGACGTCTTAGCTACTGTTGCCTCTATGAATTCTGTACCTCACTAACGCTCTAAGAGTTGAACGGATAATTAAGGTTTCTTGATAGAGCTGTTGGCCTCAGGTTAATAACCTCTATTCTAGGATGTGATGTGAGGGATGTTGGTCAAAGGGAAGGGAAGGTCTAGAAATGAGACCGCATAGCTGAGAAGTAGAAGAGGTAGGATCCAATTAGGCTGTGATACTTGAATTTAACCTATTTATCAGCTATTTCTTAAGAACTATCAAATCTGCCTCCATTCTATATATATGCTATTAGTAAAGTAATAATACCTACCTCTGGCTGACCTAACCACAAAAGGGCAAGTTTATTGTAAGGATACAAGATTGTCTTATGGAACTTGAGAACAGGGATATTTCTGGGCCTTGGGATGATACTATACTAGAACTAGACTAACAGGATTTTCTTTCATTTCTGTTTCAAGTGAGGCAGTTTCGTTAATAGATGGTGATTACAAATCAGGAAGATTTTACAAAATTAGGACCTGAAGTCATCTGAAATGAGGGGTTCTGCTGGGGGTTGAGGAGAGAAGAAAATATTTGCTTATGAAAACCTAAGGAAAATAGTTTCAGGTCTTAATAGTGTCAAGTATAATTGGGAGGAAAAAGAGAACTAAAGACAATACCATTAGATTTATCTAAATTAGCAGTGATTTATCCAGCAGAGTAAAGGGGCATGGTTGAGAGCTACTTACTAGATTGCTAGTTTTCTCTCTGTTTAAAACCAGGAGGCTGAGCAAGAATACCTCTCAGGTCCCATTCTACTGCAGAGCAGTAAGACTTGCTACCAAGGCAGCATCAGCATCACCTGGGAACGTGTTAGAAATATACAATTTCAGGTACCACTTCAGACCTACTGAATTGTAATCTATATTTTAACATGATTCATAGATTTAAATAAATTTGTTATATCTAACAATGGCTTGTTATATAGACATTAAAAAAGATGTATATGTGTGTATGAATTGCTAAAATATATTAAGTAAAATTATGGCTATTAATGATTTCATGATTCCGTTAAAAAAAAAAAACCACTGTACATATTAAAAAGTCTGAAAGGATATAAATAAAATTGAATTATAAATTATTTTCTTTTCTTCATTATTAATGAATCATCTGAACTTTTAAAATGAGCATTTGTATTTTTAATTTTATCAGGAAAAAAATAAGTTAGTCTCTCTTTTTGAAGTCACTTCAGATTTCACACTTAGCATAGTGATTAAAAGCGTGGACTCTGGTGCCTGCCAGAGTTAGACTTTACCACTTCCTGGCTTTTGACATAGGCATAGTAATTTGACCTCGGGAAGCCTTGGCTTCTCATCTATGTAATATGATTATAATAGAACCTACATCTTGAGAGTTTTGAGGATTAAATGAGATATTGGATGTCCAATGCTTAGCAGTACCTGGGCATAGTAAATGCTTGATAGATGTTAGCTCTAATTACTATCACTGTTCCCTTTTTTAAAGATCCATTTACACACACATACCCCTCAAAAATAGCAATGATAGCAATTAAAAACAAGAAAACAAAACAGTAGACTAATGGCCTTGGGTAAGTATCAAATTGTAAAGAAATAAGATCAGAGTTTCCAAAACTCCACACAATTAGAGTAGACAAAAGAGATTAGGTTACATATAAATCTATGGTATTATTCTGTAAGACTAGCTGTGAATTACCTGCACATTTCTTTTAATGCAGCTGTCTCCCAAATTATTGTCTGTTTTATTTCTTTGTGACAGGGCACTTGAATTAGCTTTAGCAGAAGAGAGATGGAGGAGCCATAAAACGTTAAGGATGAATTCAGGAAGACCCGAGACCATGGAAAACTTGCCTGCTCTCTACACTATTTTCCAAGGAGAGGTATATTCTTTTGGCTTTGAAAACCTACCATTTATGTTAAGCATAGATTGAGGGTAAAAAAGCAGCTGGGTTTGGAGCTCCTTCCATTTGAGAATATCTTGAGCATTATAGTTTAAACGGGAAGGTCTAGTGGAGCATCTGGCTATCACATGTATTTCCTCTAAGCTTCAGGGCCGTCCAATTACATACTTGATGTCTTCATTCGGATACCTTACAGCATCTCTTAATTATGTTTTAAACTGAATTTTTGGTTTTCTCACCAAATCTGTACTTCTGGATTTTCCTATCTCAGTAAATAGACCTACTGTCCATTCAGGTACCCATGCTAGAAATCCAGACATCATCCTTGATTTCTCCTCTTGATTTAATCTTGATTTTCTCTCTCCAGACCATCAGCAAATCCTATCATTTCTACCTTCTAGATATATATCTCTGGCCCATTTACTTCTTTATCATGGAACCACTTTAGTTTAAGCTCTCCATCTCTTGCCTGGCCCTTTCTGACATTGCTACTTCTTTTGTAGTCCCTCTAATCTGTTCTTTACCTCACAGCCAAAATAACGTTTTAAAAACAGATTGGAGCATGATGTTTTCTCATGACTCTTCTAGGCTTATTATAGTTGAATATATCCAAACTTGTTTTCGTTATTCTTATATGACTTAACCTCTACTTAATCTAACAATGTTGTTTTGCTACTATACTTGTTTCTTAGCCACTCTGGCCTCCTTACAGCTCTGAACATTCTAAGCTTGCTTCTTTCTCAGGACTTTTGCACATACTCTTTCTTCTAACCCCACTTTCCCACCAACTTCTCTTTATCTTTTAAGTCTTAACCCTAATGTCATCTCCTCAGATCTTTTTCTCACCGTTTATTATCTAAATAGAGATCATAACTACTTCCATATGGTTGCCATGATGATTAAATAAGCTGTCATCTATAAAAACACATGCTTGAGATGTAGTAGGAATTAATATTATCTCCCTTTTCTTGAAGCAAAAGTAAAGCCAAAAAAATGGTTTTTAGTGTCTTATGAGTGCCTGTAGTAATTTAACTATATAATTTTTATGGCATTTATAATTGTTATATGGTCGACAAAAGTTTTACCTCCTAATAATGTGAGACCTTTGAGGACACACTTTGTGACTGCCAGTTGCTATAGATAATTGTGGCCCTTGACTACTGTTGTCGATCCCAACTTATAATAGTCAAGATACAAAGGGTGATGGCATTCTAACAGATAGCAAACAACTCTGCTCTTCAGAGCCTTCGTCCTTTAAAGCTCATATTATCCCCAAAGGTCAAGGTACCACAGCTTAGGAAAAGGAAGTGATAGCACTGGAGATGAAATAGAATTTTTGATCTTGCCTGTCAGATATTGCAAGAAAGAGAAGAACACTCTGCCCTTTACAGACTGACTCAGATTTCTAGTGAAGCAGCTCCTGATCTACAGCTTTTTCTTAAGTGGGATGGGACTTGAATTAGTGCAGGTTTTATATTTTGCTATTAAGGATGGATGGGTTAGGGTAGTGTTCAGGAGCACATTTTGAAAAATAATGGTTTAGAAGTGACTAGAATTAGGAAAAGAGAAATCTCACGATACCTTGGAAAGAAGAAACTTTTTCAGAATATTCATCCAACAAACATTTAATGAGTGCGTAATATTTACAAAGAAGACCTGATTACTTTAAATTTTTTTTTTAAATTTGTAAGCCTAATGTATTTTACACATTTTGTGTCATTGATTCTATCCAAAGAAATTGTTAACCCTATTTTATGGATAGGGAAACTTCTCAGAAGTTAAGTAATTGCCCAGATGGTTGTTAAATGGCAAAGCTAGGATTCTAAATCAAGTTTTCTCTCAGAGTCTGCTTTCTGCTATACTGCAGCTGGAATCGTCCAACTGTACATAAATGCATCGAGGAACACAATGACCCATAAGAGAACTCTTGACTGAATTGAGGTATAGGAGGAAGGTAGATGGTAAATCTGGTTGTTCCATGGTTGTTTTTTTGTACCTCTATTATGACATTAATTATAGTCTGTCTTGTATTATTGTTTTTTGTATATGTGTATGTCTTCACCAAATTGTCCTTGTTACCTTTGAAGAAACTGATAGTGCAGTCCATAATCTAGGAGTTCTTCTCTTCAGGGCTGGGAGATGGGGGCAATGACTGAATAGCTGAGAAGCCAGTATTCAATCTTCTCTCTTCTGAGAGGCATCTTAGTGTTGGAGTCCATTAAACATGATAGGGAGTGCAAGCATAGCAGTGGGAATTGGGATTTGGCTTAGCCTACCTATAGCCAAAGAAATATTGAGGGGAAATTGCTGTTTGTAAGGTGGAAATAGCATTGGACAGAAGTCAAAAAACTTCTGTTCTCTGTCTGGTCATGCTACATTCTAATTTTGTGACTTTGGACAAGAAACTGATGTCTATGAGCCTCAAATTCCTCTTTTACATTCTAGAGATAACTCATTTCAAGGCCTGTGCAACCTCTGATGGTAAATTCACTTTACCCAAGCCCTGAGTTTAGTTAATTACTGAATTTTTTTCCCCCTGAGCTATTTGACTAATTATTCTTGGAACACCAGGACAGACTGTGTGATCATCTATAGCAGGTGCCATTCTGTTAATTTCAACTCTGACTACGTCCTAGGAGACACAGTGATGGAAACACCTGGTGCTAGAAATAGGGAAGAATGCCTTTTCCTAATTGAGCACTCGAGTGCCTCCATTCTGGAGCATATTAACCTTTCCTTCTGGGAGAGGCCAAAATTAAGGCCTGTTATGATATTTCCTCAAAAGATCATAATGTGACACTGGAGCTTCAGGACTGAGAAGTGAGATTGTCTTAATTTACAGCAGCAAGATGATTTGGGCCCCAACTTCCAGCTGCTACTTTTAAGTGGTTAGATGGTTATGTCCTTTCATAATGTTATGCAATGTGATCCGTCTTATCTTCTTTCTAGGACCCTGGAGCAAAAACCAACTGCCTTTAGTTGGTTCAGAAAAAAAGAGATATGCTTTTATTGTAATTAAAAAATTTAAGTCATCTTTATCCATGTAGGCCTGTTTTACAGAGAACAAATTGCTTTGTGAACTTAGATAAGCACTTCATGTCTCTGATCTTCACTTTTCTCATTTGAAAAATAACATGATTGGACCAGCTAATCTCATAAGTCCTTCCTCCAGTTCCACCTTGCTTTGATTTTAAATGTAGTATCTGCCTGATTGTACTGTTTCTTTGGGACTGTCTGGTCCCTACCCCAGCGTAGCATGTTAAAATAGTTTCAAACAATTGATTCTTAACCAACTCTTAATCTTCTATCTTAGAGAGTTAGTTCAAGTGTTCATCCCCATATCCCCATTAACAGTGAGAAGATTGGATATTTTTATCTATTTTTATCCTAGTATTGAAGTGAGTAGTGATGCTATTTGGTGAAGTAGGAGGCTCTAGACTAGGAGTCAAGGGATCTAGCGTCGGTGCCTAGCTTGTTTCTAAGTTAGTTGTGTGCCCTTCCACTAGTTACTACCTTTCTGTGCTTCAGTGTCTTAGACTGTAAATTATTAAAAAGCTATAACTTACTGAATGTACATTGGGTGCCAGATACCAGTGCCCAGTGCTTTATGTACATCATTTGTTATCTACAACAGCAAAGTGAGTATAATGGGAACTTAGGCCCTGCAAGGCAAGTTGTTTTCAAGATCCCACAGGTGAGAAGAGGCAGAGCTGGGATTAGAAGCCACTTATTTCACTCCTACACCTATGCTAGTTCACCTCATCTACAACATGGGAACCCACCATCTATATTTCCTCAGATTATTGCCAGGAGCAGATAAGATATCAACTGTCACATTGCTTTTGGCTGCTAGAGTTTTATATTTAAAGAAAACCCACGAGCAGCTCTCATGTAGTTAGGACTTCCTGGGTTCAGATCCTGACACTGCTGCCTACTGGCTTTGAACATTGGGCCAGTTACTTAGTCTCCATGCATCAGTTTTGTCATCTATCAAATGAGCATACTAATAGTACCAGCATCATATGGTGTCATGAGAATTATGTAAAGCACTTTGAATAGTGTTTTGCATATAGTGAGTATTTAATTATATTAGTGAATTGCAGTACAGCAGGGATTGTCTTATTCCTTCCTCTTGTTTTAGTTGTGGTGAAGCTGAAACAGTGATTGCCCAGGATGAAACAAAGTCACTGAAAAGAGTAAAGTTTATATGTCTAAGATTATATTGAATATTTTATAAAAAAATAATAATGAATGTAGGATAAATACAGTATGTAGTGACAACTTTAATTTAATGCCAATTCTTAGGTGGGAGGTGGGCTAGAGGATAGGGGAGGAGAGAAATAGAAGAAGTAGGGAGTAATGATTTATCTGTCAAGGGATCTGGACCTTTATTACTATTACACATCACGCAGTATGTAGCTGAGCAAACCTCTGACTTCTCCATCTTATGTCAGCTCTTTCTCTGATTATATCCTCTCAGATTCTGTCAGTTGGCTTTTTCTCTAATTATCTTGATAAAACTAAGACTCTGGTTTAAAGTGAACTAGAGCAGGCTGTATGGTCTGGTTTGGTCTGAAATTTAGGAAAAAGGCATGTCCTATGTGATCTATTCCAAATTATTAAAGTTCTTTGTATTGGAGGGCTTGGAGGCTTCAGTCCCAGCTAGTGTAAAGTGTAACATTAATACTTGATTTTCTGACGTTTGTTCCTTTTGTTAATATACCTCTTTGGAGATTTCAGTAGTGTTGGGATTTGGGCATTCCTACATACTGTCATACCATTTGACAACAGTCCAGTCTCACCATTGTTTTTAACAGGTTCACACATACCTGTCAGTCTAAATTTCAAAAAGAACCAAAAGGATATTTGACACATCACTCTGAGGCAGTTTTTGCAGCATACAAAGGCAGTCAGTACGAAGTAGAAATTCAGGAAGACAAGGTTAAATGTTACAGAATAGAGAGTCTCATTTGTGTGACACTGATTCTTTGGTTTGTTTGTTGTCTTTATAGGTTGCTATGGTGACAGACTATGGAGCCTTTATCAAAATCCCAGGCTGTCGGAAGCAAGGTGGGAGCCTGTAACTTGAAATTCAGCCTTCCCATTCTACTCTCTCTGCTGTCACCTCCACTGCATTCCATTTATAGCTGTACATTTTTTTAGGCAGTAGGTTTTTGTTTTTGTTTAGAGATATGAATACAGACAAGTGATGACAATTCATTTTCAGCAGGTCTTAACTCAGAAGAATGGTGCTCTCTGTCTTGGAGGGTGGGATGTGGCATAGGTATTTGGGTTCTCTTCTGGAACCACCTCTTCCCTAAATTTCACTTGTGACCCTAGGCATGTCACTTGACCTCTTTGGTCTAGGATTTGGAGAAAGCAAATTATTTACTCTCTAGAGTCGACATTGTGAGTTCTCTAGTTATGGCACATGGAAAGGAAATAGTATTATAACCAATACAAGTATTATGCTTTAAATTTTCTTTACATATTGATAGGCATTTGTTGAACATTTTTGGAGACTCTTTTTCTCATCTATTTATTTTATTATATAAAATTTATATTTCATATTATAATATTTATATATATACATAAAATCATATTTATAGAATATTATTTGTTTCTCAAAACATTTGTGTTAAGCAGAAAAGCAAGTTTCACAAACCGGTAGTCTGCTCAGAGTGACTTAGCTAGGTAGTGGCACAGTTAGGTCTAGAACCCAAGCCTCCTGATTCCCAGCCTCAAGCCCTGCCTACTACATCATACTACTAGAGGATCCATGAACTTAACTTGTTATTTTTTGTGCTAAAATAAAAATTTATTTAAGTTTTTTTTCTTTTTTTTTTTAAGGCAAGGCAACCCTTGGTTGACCTCACAGATTGCAATGACCTTGTCAGCTTACAATCCATTATTTTTTATTTTTTGTGCCTACAGTACCTGGTCTTCCTAGGTGGTCTCCCATCCAACTACTAACCAGGCCCAACTCTGGTTAGCTTCTGAAATCAGATGGGATCGGGCTTGTTCAGGGTGACAAAATTTATTAAAGTTTTTAATGGAGAAATGTACCCATAAGGATGTTATTAGGAGAAAATATAGAATAAAATATGATTGCATAAAAGTCAAAAACTTTATTGCAAAAATTATCATAAAGTACAGTTGGGAAAGAGAATTTGTAGTAGATATGACAAAGGACTAATAAAAAAGGGCAAAGTAGGAAAAGGGACCAAGGATATGAAAAGAATTTATAGGAGAAAAAATAGTAATTGATCGATAAATATCTTAAAAGATGCTTATTCTAAATTTGATTTAAAAATAACTTAAACTGTGGTACATTTGTACAATGGAATACTACTCAGCAATAAAAAAATGACAATGAAGTATTGATATGTGCAACAATGTGGGTCAATCTCCAGAGAATTATGCGAGTGCAAAAAACTAATCCCAAAGGTTATTCACTTTACAATTCCATTTGTGTAACATTTTTTTTTTTACAGTTATTGAGATACAATTCACATACCATATTTTTTACCCAAAGTTGTACATACAATTCAGTGGTTTTCAGTATGTTCACAGAATTTTGGAACCATCTCCACAATCTAATTTGAGAACATTTTTGTCACTCCCAAAAGAAATTCCATGCCTATTAATAGTAACTTACCTATTACCCTCTCCCCCATTCTCCCCTCTGCCCACCCTTAGGCAACCACCAGTGTACTTCTGTGTTTATATATTTGTATATGTGGTCTTTTGTGATTGTTTTCTTTCACTTAGCATGTTTTTAAGATTTATCCATTTTATAGTGTGAATCGATTAGTACTTTATTGTCTTTTATTGCAATTTTAGAAGGTGGTATGGAATCAACAATCAGTTCTCCAAATCTTTTATTCTCTGATACCAACTAGGTATCTTACAGTTTAATTCTGACACTAACTACTTGAAGGTGGCATCAGATTCCATAGGTTTAAGGGCTTAGTCCCAGAAGACTGCCCTCATTTCAGATGCCAATTGGAAGTATAACGTCCCCCGACAGGTTACCCACACTTCTTTCAGACTTGGTTACAAATTTAAAAGTTTTCACACCACCCTCCCAAGTTTCAATAATTTGTTAGAACGACTCACAGAATTCAAGAAAATGCTATGCTTACTATTATTACAGTTTACTATAAAGGAAACAAATGAACAGCCAGAAGAGGAAGTACATAGGGGAAGATCCAAAAGGGTCTCAAGTGCAAGAGCCTCTTGTCTCTGGAGTTGAGGTGCATCACCCTCTTGGCACGTAGATGTAATTGCCAACTCAGAAGCTCTCCAAACTGTTTAGAGGTATTTATGGAGGTTCCATTATGTAGATGCAATTGATTAAATCGTTGGCCATTGTTGATTTGATTCAATCTTTAGCTCCTCTTTCGCCCCTGGAAGTCTAGAGATGGGACTGAAAGTTTCAGCCCTCTAATCACATGTTCGGTTCCTCTGGCGGTGTTAGTCCCCATTTTGAAGCTCTCTAGAGGCCCACAAATAGTCACTTCATAAAGTAAACTTGAGAGGTGCTTGTTATAAATAACAAGATGTTCCTGTCACTCAGAAAATTCCAAGAGTTTAGAAGCTCTGTGCCAGGAATCAGGGACAAAGACCAAATATGTATTTCTTATTCTACCACAGTATCAATGTTGATATTCTGGTTGTAATAGTCTGCTATAGTTTTGCAAAATGTTATCATTGGAGGAAACTGGGTAAAGGGTACACAAGATCTCTATTATTTCTTTCAACTATAGGTGAATCTGAAATTATCTTAAAATATTTTTGAAAGCAATTTAAAATGCATAAGATCTTTGAGATTAATAAATATTAAAAAGATTGCTATTAATACCCAGTGTTGGAAATGGGTATTTCCAGCAATAGTTTTACTTATTATTGGGAACATAAGTGGTTACAGACTTTGGCAATATCTGTTAACATTTTTTAAGTATATGTGCTGCCAAAGCGAGTACTATTAACATTTTTAATATGCTTACCCTTTAATTTAGCAATTCCTTAAGGAATTTAGTTTGCAATATAGAATTAGATAAATTACCTACATCTATGCAGTGGACTATACGATGTAAAAAGAATAATAACTATTTCTAAGATACTTTGATGCTTGTTCCTTCTTCATTTTACCAGAAAAGGTCAGTGGAAAGTTTCCATACAATTCTACAACCCTAATACCTGGCTAATGGCAGTTGTAAGACACCACTGATTATAAGAAGCATTCTGATTTCAGAGATGTTAAAGTGAGGTGGGGGAGTGCTCTTAGAATCAACGAAACAGAATAGATCTCAATAGAAAATGTCCAAGATAATAAAATGAAAAGCATGTTACAAAAGAGTTTGTATAGCATGACTCTCCTCCCATTTTAAAGCATGTACACATATGCCTGTGTATTTTTTAAATTATTGCATATGCTTAGAAGAAAGTATGGAAGGATGTCCAACAAATTGTTAACAGTAGTTACCTCTGGGGAGTTTGGTTTGCTGAGGGAGAGATGTACATGGAAGAGGGATTTAAACAAATTTTTAAAATAAAATTATCTTTAAAACAAAGTCCAGAAGTTGATCATTGGGTAATAAAACCATGCCCTAACCTTGGAGACTGCTGTGCTACAAATTGCATCTGGGCATTAGAAACGGCTTACCAATAGTTTCCAAGTCAGCAGCCAGTGATCTCTAGTAGTTTCTCATTTGGTATTGGCTGAGATTTAATGAGGTGGAACTCATCCCCATGCCTATAGGGCATGCACCTCTTTTATTCCGAAGACAGATTTTCTTGTTAGTGAAATTGCTGTAGCTGCCAGTACCTAAAAGTCCCATCCTTACTTGAGCATTAATGTGACACTTTAGAGACTATGTGGGGATTAAAGGGCTGCCACCTTCCAGCAGTCAGTCTTCAACTCACTTGTGTCCTGTCAGATGATGCCTCTGATTGTGGCTGCCAGTGAATCTGTCAATCTGACTGCTGAGACCAGCCTCGGAGGGAGAACTCAGGGAGCTAAGTAATTAGATGGAAACTCTGAGTTCTAATCCAAGACTCTTCTGTAGGTTTATTAGATAACTTGGTCATTTGACTTCCTATAGTGTATTTTAGCTTCTCTGCTCTTAAAGGGAAGGATTAAGTCTCACCCTGAAAGGACTGAGCTATGAAATAACTCTGGTCTCCAGATTTTAACATTTTTGATTCAGGCTGGTAGACTCTATTTTGGGTTATTTTTCTCAGACTTTTCAGAATTTTTTAACCACCACTGAGCTGAAGGTCTCTTCCTAGTATTCAGATTTAAACTAGGTTTTCTTTCCCCTCTCATGGAATTGTCCAACTTTCTGTGATAATGGAAATGTTATGTTTCTGTTCTGATTTGATTTCTGACACACCAGCTTTTACTGAATTTAACAATTCAATTAAATTCTGAATCTCTCTACCTGGAATTAGTGTCAGATCCCACAAGTTAAAGAAGGTCAGTCCCACAAGACTGCCCCCACTTTAGTTGCCATTGCAAGTTCCAAGCCACCTGTACTTCTGACTGGCTATGAATTGGGTTCCCGCAACCCCCTCCACAAGTTTGACAATTTGCTACAATTGCTCACAAATTCAGGCAAACACTTTTCTTATGTTTGCTGGTTTATTATAAAGGATACAATCAAAAACAGGCAAATGGAAGAAAGATGCTTAGACCAAGGTATGGGAAGGGGCACACTGACTTTTCATGTCCTCTCTGGCACACCACTTCCCAGCAAGCTGATGTGTTCGCTAACCTGAAGCTCTCTGAATTTCATTATTCAAGAGTTTTCGTGGGGCTCAATCTCTAGCTTCTCCCCCACTTTCCTGGAGGATGGTGGGACTGAAAGTTTTAACTCTGTAGTCACTTGGTTGTTCTGGTGACTAGCTCCATTCAGAGACTGTATAGGGACCCCAGCCTAAGTCGTTCATTAGCATAAACTGGTATGATCAAGAAAGGGCTTGTTATGAATAATGAAAGATACTCAATCACAAATTTAAAGAGTTTTAGGAGTTCTGTGCAGGGACAAAGACCAAATATGTTTTTGTATTATACCACATCTGTGCTGTCCAGTGCAATAGCCACTGACTTTTTAAATACTGTTTACTGTAATTAATTTAAATTTAAAGTTAGTCTATGGCCATGCCACCCTGAACATGCCCGATTTCATCTGATCTTGGAAGCTAAGCAGGGTTGGGCCTGGTTAGTACTTGGATAGGAGACCACCTGGGAATACCAGGTGTTGTAGGTGTTTAAAAAAAATAAGTAAGAAAAAATAAATTTAAACTTAAAAAAGTTATGTGGCTAGTGACTATCCTTTGCCCAACAGCACTAAACTATGAAATTTCAAGAGCAGATAATTCAATGTTATACTTTTAACGTGCCTTGCTTATGGCAGAAGCTCAAATAGTTTTAGAAATAGATTCAGTTTAGCAGATAATTATTGAGTTCTATTTTCTGGTCACTATTAGGTGAGAACACAGAGATAAGAAAATAGTCTCTGCAGCTCTCAGACTGCTCAGTCTAGAGATATGAACAAATTACACTGTAGTGTAAAAACTTCTATTGACAATAAAGGAAAGAGGTGAAAATTACAAACCATTACAGGACAGCTGCAGCCTCAGGTTTAGCGAGTGTTCAGTGAATTTTATTAAATGAATTCTAGTCCCAGCTCCTCCAATTACTAGTTTCTTGACTATAGCAAGTTGCTTAGTTCTTGAGCCTTGGTTTCCTTATCTGTGAAATGGGAATGATATGCATATTTTAGAGCTTCTTGACTGGCAGGATCATGTTTCTTTTATCCTTGGATTCATTTTTGCTTAGAGTATTGTGGATGTTCATTAAATGATTGAATGAATCCACAATCGCAACAAGATAAAGAATGTGAAAGCACTTTAACTTATGTGCTTACATTATTGTCATATACCGTTGGTTGGAAATAACTCATTTGAAAAGCCTAGAGAAATTCAGATCCCCCAAAAGTAAAGGGAGACCTTTTATTTTGACTTTTTTTTTTTTTAGCTGCAGCTGTCCTGTAATGGTTTATAATTTTCACCTCTTTCCTTTATTGTCAATAGAAGTTCTGAAAGAAATTACAGTTGAACCTAACGCAGTTGGAAGAGTACTTTAAGGGAACTGTAATAGGCTAACTCTGTTTTTCTCATATGATGATTGAAATGCTAGCCCTTTGTAAGTTGTCAGAACTTTTTTTTTTATCAGCAGACACTCAGATGGAACTCATTCCATTTAAGTGTCATGGTGAGTTTATTGAACATGATGATGGACTTCATATGCCCTTTAGGCATTTGTGGCTTCATGTCAGAAATCCAGGCGCAAACTGCCCCGAAGCACTTTCTTCCATCTGGCATGACAAGCAAAGCGTTTTTTTGTTTCTGTTTTTTTTTTTTTGCAGCATATGCTAAAACAAAATTAGATGTGTTTCTATTATTTATAGGTGAGATCATCTTTCTCCTTTTTTAATTTAAAAGATAATACAGATAAATAATAAAGAAGAAAATGTAGAAATATCAGTATGATGTAGGAGACCTGACAGACTCATATTCAAACTGTAGTTCTTTCTTATCAGTTCTGTGACCTGGGACAAGTTACTTGTAGACTACTATTTCCTCATGTGAACCTATGTCACAGAGTTGATACACTGTTTCTCATGAGGTACCAAGCACAGAGCAAGGGGACCTTAAATGTTTTATTTGGTGCCCTGCACCATATATTTAATCCAGCTGGTGGTGTATGTGGCTAACAATGAATTTCCTCCCCAGAATTCAGAGAATTCTGAATTCAGAATTCTGCCTTCTGAGAATAAAAATGATGATGATGAATCCCCCATACAAAAGATAGGATTAGCCATAGATAGAAATATACTAGGTAACTGCCCATAAATCTGTGACCGAAGAGATGAGAGCACTTAAGACTTCAACAAAATAATCTGGGTATAATTCTAGGATTGGAATGAAATTGTAATTTAGGAGGCTGAAATCTAATTGATTGCCTTATGTTCTGTCTAAGAAGAGATTAGATGAGCAGGTGGGAGATTGTCAGCCTGGAACGTAGTAAAAGAAAGCTTGAGAGCCTGAAGTTGGCAGTATCTCTTTTGCCTTATTTAGGGCAGAAGTGAATCTGATGACAGGAACTAGAGAGATGGATTCTTTTAAGAGGAATTGATAGTCCATTAAACCTTTGTAGACTGGAAAAGTATCTCAAAACATGTGTCTCCCTTTTGTTCTGATTTTATGTTGAAGCAATTTCTGATCACAAATCTAATTTTTCCGGTATTTGATACTGGGGCAGTAGGTAGTTTACCTAGATAAAGACTGGAACCTTTAAGTATAAGAAAAGTATATCCTCTATTGTAAATTAGTAAATTGGCAAATTGTGTCTATTTCTGAACTGATCACTAAATTGACAGTCTGGTTAATATATTTTAGTATATAAGCATTTGCATACTGAAGACTCCTACATTTACATCTCTAGTTTATACCCCTCCTCTGAGCTACAGACTTTATATATCTGACTGCCTACCTGACATTTGCTTTTAAGACTGAGGGCTAGACTATTTCCCTTTTTTTAATTCATCCTGTAATAAAGCTTTTTGGTAATAAGCCATTAATGTCTCAACTATAAAATATCCTACACCCTAGTATAACTATTTATATTCTCTTTTGGTCTGTGTCCATGAGACATAGTTTTACATAATTTCAATCTTAGTGTACATATCATTTTATTATGATTACATGCTTATCATAGGAAAATAAGAGGGAAAACTACAAAAGAAATGATCATTTTGTGATATTACTACAGAGAGATAGGCAGTCAGTATTTTGGTGTATTTCTTTATAGTCACATATGTACATAAGATTTAACATATTAAGGTGATGATTATACTCTATTTTGTAACTTTTTACACTTAAGAACCTTAAACGTTTCTCCATCTTTTAAAATGTTTTGTAAACAATTAAATGGCATTATTCTGTCATTCAGATGTACTTTTAATCATTTCAAATTGTTTCTATTTTTTTGCTATTTAATATTTTGAGACATGCCATGTTTAACCAGGCTAGATGCCTGGACCAAAAAAATACCCTGCTTTGGGATTGGGTGGGAGAAGGGCAAAAGGTTAATGCCATTATTTCTTTGTTTTGGGTGCTCCAATAAATAGATTTTCTGTTTCAGGAAAGAAAAAAAGATGTTCTCTCAAATAGATTAGGTTCAACATTCATTTCCTTCACAACTTCCATTAGCATTTGAAGAGAGAAGTGAATTTTAGAATTAGAGGACAGTTGCAGCCAAAAAGTGTCAAAATGAAAAGTTTCCCTTTCCTTCAGGGCATTTCCTCT
>NW_011888817.1:8543272-8560509 GCF_000151845.1 Pteropus vampyrus
GGCTATACCATAGTCGACTTAACCATTACCCTATGTTGGATATTAGGTGGTTTCTTTTTTTTTTCTGTTTTAAAAATACATTAAATTTTTTTAATGTAGATTGCTTTTCCAGATGCATATAGCTTTTTCTATATATAAAATTATTTTCTTAAGACAGAGTCCAGAAGCAATTATAGATCAAATTAATTATTAGTCAGAACTCTTGGTGCAAGGGACAGAAACACAGTTGTATGTTTTCTTACTTTTGCTGGAGAGAGCTGGATAAATCTAGCTTCCATCAGGGCTGTATCAGGTGCTCAGTTGACAACCTCAGGACTTTGTCTTTTGATTACTGATGTTTTTTTTTTGCTTCCCTCTGGCTGACTCTTGCCACCTGGTGGTAAAGATCGGCATTGGTAACTTTGTAGTTTATAGTCTTGACAAAGTCTTGAGAAAGAGTCTGTGTCCCTGAAACAATTACTGTGGTGGGGATGGGGGATGAAGTACCTTGATTGACTAAGCCTGTGTCATATGCCCCCAGTTGGGAGTTAGGTCAGCTCCAACCAAATTACATGGACTGACCAGCTTGTTTTAGAATGTCAGAAAGATGGTTCTCCCAGGATAGGACCTAGGAAAGACAGGAAAATAAATATTTTATTGAATGTCATTATTAAGTTATTTAATAATTATTACTATAATTTTCAATTTTATTAAATATTTTTAGCCATTGATAGCCATTGCTAAATGATTTCTAAAACTTTAAACTAGCCTTAGCAATATTTCTTATTTTGCTATACTCTCATCAACATTGGGTATTGTTATTTTCTAAATATTTCGGTAATTTAATAGATTAAAAATGGCACCTTATTTATATTTCCTTTTCTTAACATCTATCATAATTATTTTCTGTACCTGTAATTTAAACGTCTGCTTACTCTTCCTTTGGATAGATTTACTCCAGTTTACCAAGCTATTTTCCAATTATTGGTCATTTAGATTGTTTTAGAATTTTTATTTTTAACCTTTGTAGGTAATAATACTGCTAATCTTTTTATATACCCATAGGCTTTTGCCTCTACTAAATTTTTTTCTTTTGGAAAAATTCCAATGATGATATTCTAGCAACAGAAGTATAAACACATCTTTATGCCCAGTGCTTTTAAAGAATTTTACCTTTATATTTTTATCAGTATTATGTAACTATAGTTTTTGTATCAGATCTTACTAACATTGAGCATTATTTTGAAGAATATTTGTTGATAAGGGATAAAAAACTATCTCAAATTTTTTAAATTTGGTTTTAAATGAATGAGCATTTTTTTTCAGAGAATTCTCAGCTCCCATCTTCTCTTTACCTTGTATTTAGAGTATAAATACCAGATATACCCTGTGCTTTATTTTATTTCTTCTTCATGTGCCCAGGTCTGGTCCATCGAACTCACATGTCATCTTGTCGTGTGGATAAGCCCTCGGAGATAGTAGATGTTGGAGACAAAGTGTGGGTGAAGCTTATTGGCCGAGAGGTAAAGTTCTCTGCAGCTTTCATATGGTTAGAAAGGATTAGGAGAAGCTGAGATTTTCTGGGTATTTCATGATGATAAGTGTGTGTATGTTGTTAACTATGGCTGATGATCATGTTTTGAATCCTGCCACCATAATCTGACCTGAATTTAAACCTTCTGGTTGGCTATCCTACAAACTCAGAAGGGATGGTGTGAACTACAATAAGTACATGTTTATAAACCTCCCTCCCTGAAGTTTATCCAAATGGTGGATATGAAGAAAAAAAAAGTAAAGAACTAAAAGGAGGGAAGGAAACTTCAAAGAATTCCTACCAGGTACACTTCAATTCAGAGCAAAACAAAAAAGGACACAGAGTTTCCAGTCATTTTTCCTAATTTCTGGCACCATGCAGTATGAGGGAAGTGAGAAAGCTCTGATAGACCCTGTTAACGACGCCCTTCAGGGTACGGGGCTGTGAGTGTGGGCAGACCATAGGAGAAATATGAACATACACTGAGGCATGCCCTTCTACCAGAGAATGACAGGGGAGACAGGTCTGAAAGAGATATTATTCAAAAATATTTAAGTGCTTAGTATGTATTAGGTCTAAAGGATATAAGAGTGAACCAGACAGAGCTTATTTAGAATATAACTAGAAGAGACAAATGAAAATTAAACAAATTAGGATAATTATAAATAATTACAAATTATTATAAATGCTGTAATGGATTCAAACAGTATCAGAGGTAGATTTAGATAAAGTACTCAGGAATGGTCTTTCTGAGGAGATGGTATATGTGCTGAGACCCAAAGGAAAAGGAACTAGTCATATAGAAAGTTGGGATGAGAACATTCCAGGCAAAGAGAATAGTTGATGCAAAGACCCTGAAGTGAAAAAGGGCTACAAGTGCTGGAAGAAGCAAAATAAGACTAACATGGCTAACAATGGTCTTCATGTTTAAAGAGGCTCTATACTGAGTGCAAAAGTAGATCGAGTATACTAGAATGTTCTGAATCCCATTCTGGGCTCATGAATCTCTGAACCAATCATTATGTTGAACTTACCTAGAAGAAACAGTTTTACTTTTCTGCCTGGTTACTTCCACAGGCCTTGGATTTCTGAGCAACGGTCTTTGTCTTTTACCCCAGTATGTACAAAAATGAGACGAAAACCATTTCCTAAAATTCTTCTGCAGCAAGATCTGCCCATTATGTTTATTAATAACCCATCCTTCCCCCCTGCCCCCCACCCTGGCCCCAGCCCAGAGATCCTAGCACAGGACCTTGGCTATTAGAGGTGTTCAATGATCTACTTCGAGCTTTTGGTGACTTTGCTTTTGTCTTTTTCAGATGAAAAATGATAGGATAAAGGTATCCCTCTCCATGAAAGTTGTCAACCAAGGGACTGGGAAAGACCTCGATCCCAACAACGTTATCATTGAGTAGGTAAAAGGCTTGAAGAGGCTAAAATCTTTCCTTTCAAACCACAGAATGCTAAAGTGAATCAGGCTGACCTGGGAACTCTACCATTTATTATAGACTGAGATATTAGAGTTACATAACCATGTGTTTTTTGGTTTTTAGAGGTTTGAAGTGTTACAGGTAACATTTTCCTGCATAGAGTTCTAAGATGAAATGCTAACATGCAAAGCTCCTAGCATAGAAGTGCTCCATCGTTGGTTTTATTTCCTTCCCCTTATTTTTTTTTTGCTTCTGCCCTTTAACCAGTTAGCCAACAAGCATTCATGAGGTACCTGTTATTTGCCTCTCTCCATCACTAGGGCTGAAAAAGACTATATGGGAAGGTAGGGTAGTCTAGGAGCAACTCCAGTGGGTTTTAGACGCCTGCATCTTGGGATACACTGTGTTCTGAACACAACACCTTACTTTCATTGGCTCTTCTGACTTTTCATTTAAGAATGCAAAATTTTCTGTCCTCATAGGATAATGTCCAGTGATACAGGGAATTTGCCCTCTGTCTCAAAGTCTTTTTTGAATATATGACTGATTTCTAACCAGGGGTTCCTAGATTCCTAAGGTTTCCTTGAAGGAATCTTAGGGCTTTAATAACTATTTCCAGTGTTTCAGAAAGCCAACCAAAACCATACATTTATCTTCAGTTTAACCACGACATTATTTTGTTGCTTTTGATGATAAAATATCACATCATTTATCTCATGCTAATCAGGTGCTGTCAGTGGCAGTTATTGATTTATTTAAAAAAAAAAAACAACTAACTGTTGTTTGAGTGAGATCTTGGTAGCGAAAAGTTTAGAAGCCCTTATGTTTATTGTTTTCAGCAATCAACTTAGGATATGAAGAAACATTACCTTAAAGGAAGGAAAGTGATATTTATTGAATACATACTATGTGCCAGGCATTATACAAGGCAGTTTATGTTCTATTATCTAATTCTAACAACTTGCAAAGGTGTTATATACATTTTACTTTAATATCCTTAGTTTCTTTCTGGCTCAATGCTTGGTAATAACTTAGTTTTATAGCAAATTATAGTGGGTCAGGGACTTGACTCTAGGTCTCCCTGACATTAAAGCTAATGCCTTTCACCACATGATACTTCTACTTGTTGCATGTGACTTACAGAGTTTTTCTTATTTCTATAGTTTAGTCTATAAATATTGACATGTTGGTAGGGCTGATTATTGACAAAACACTTTCCATTTATGGTGGAAATCTTTTATAACTCAGAGCTGAGAAATGTTACCTAGTTCTGACATTTACTAATTGCACTATAATAAATTGCTTCTGCTTCAAATAATCCTATGCTATACGGACTCATTAAAAAGCAATGAAATTTCCCAAAGCCACCCTTGTAAGAGTAAAATAAAAAAAGTAAGATGAAAGAGCTGCCTCTCTTTCTCAAAATGAGGGTAGAGGAGGGAAAGGGCTTTCTGGTTCGTTCTACACTAGACATGTCTCTACAACTTTTGTTGTAAATTATTTCTAGAGCTAAATCCAGGAAAGGAGCATGGCACAGTGCAAAGATGGCATGTTTTAGAGTTAGACTTGAATCAGAAAGAGTCTTAATTCTGCCCAAACTTAGTATATGCCTTTGAGCAGATTACCTAGCCTCTCTGAATCTCAATTTCTTGACTATAAAATGGAAATAATGACACCTACAGCTCAGAAAAGTCGGATGATTTAAATGAAATCTCATTTATAAAAGCCTAGCTTATCGTCTAGTCTATAGTAGAAACTTAATATATAATAGCTACTTATTGTTATAAAATGTCTCTTTGGTTTTTCTCTAATATCTGAGATTATCACACCTTTTCCTTTGAAAGAATATATAAGATCCATGAGAACATGGAGCACATCTTGTCTTTCTTATCTCCTATAGCAAGGGTCCTCAATCCTTGGGCCATGGACCAGTAGCAGTCTGTGGCCTGGTTGGAACCAGGCTGCACAGCAGGAGATGAGTGGCGGGCAAGCAGTAAAGCTTCATCTGTATTTGTAGCCTCTCCCCAGTGCTAGCATCACCCTCTCTGCTCCACCTCAGATTATTAGGCGTTAGATTCTCATAGGAGCACTGGTTCCTGGTGCCAGAAAGGTCAGAGATCACTGTGACCTATAGCACCTGATATATAGCAGTCATTTAGTTAGTGCATCCATTTACTCTTTATTCAACAAGTATTTACTGGATTTATATACTGTTTGAAGTATAGTGGCAATACCAAGGTTTCTGCTTAAGGACCTTAATGCCTAGTGTAATGAAATAATTATGCAAATAACTTTAAGGCAACATGTAAGAAATGCTAAAAGAGTGATTTAAAGAAAGGATTCTAGGAATTAGCTTTAAGAGGAAGAGTTGAATATCAGTCAAAGAATATGAATTTTGTTTAGCCTTTGAGTGGGAGAGTCTCCATACTCTGGCCTCACCCTGTTGTGCTCAATACCTTCATGTTGTCTTTAGTTACCCACAGTTAGCTTCCTTTCATTTGCCATCAAAATCTAGCTTTCTTATATTTCATTCCCTCAGGCCTCAAGGAATTAACAAGGTCATCTAATAAGTGATTGTACAAACGGAAGGAGGCTAAAGCCAGTTTTCCATTAGGTTTAGCCAGCATAGTATAGTCTTCAGAAAGAGCATTTATGAGTCACCACACTATAATTATCCATTTATATGTCTCCCTTTGCTTCTAGACTATAAGCTCCATGAGGAAAAGGACTGTGTCCTATTATTTTAATATACTTGTCATATCACTAGTATTAGCATCGGTGCTTGCTTATTAGTTGAACTGAAAAGAGAAAGATTAATCCAACTATGTGTACTAGATAGATTGGAAGAGGAGAATTGGAGGCAGGGAGACCAGTGAAGGGATTATTACTGTTTAGGTGAAATGTGATGAAACCTAAACTAACATGATGTCAGTGAGGGCAGAAAGGGAGACAGGTGGTAAGTGACACATTTGTTGGATTCGAGTGTTAGCTGGAGGTATGATTTGGCTTATGGTATGTTATAGAGTCCACAGAATATTGGGATTGATTATAAAAGGGTTTGTTTAAGCTGCAATTTACAGTCACTTGATAGCTGGGGTGCTTAGGCTCCTCTGGTAGGAGTATAATTGGTAAACACACTATGGAAAACTATTTGGCAGTATCTACTAAAAGCTGATGCCCTACAACCCAGTAGTTCCACTGTTCATAATAGAGATTATATCAAATACTTTACACCAACAGCAAAATACTTTATGGCAAATTAGAACAAACAACACACAATATGGATGTATTGCACAAACAAGCATAAAAAGCCAGACACAGAAGGGTCGATATTCTATGATTCCATTTATATGATTTACAAAACCAATCTATGTGTTAGGAATTAGAACAGTGGTTACCCTTGGGCGAGGCATGGTAACTAGAGGGGTTTCTGGGGTGCTGGTAATAATCTGTTTATCCGAGTACTGGTTATCTGGGTATGTTCAAATTGTGAAAATCAAGCTGTATGTTTATGAACAGTTTTCTGTATGTATATTTGGTCAGAAGTTTAGAATTTTTAAATAGTATTCTTGGAATGTGAACAAAGATTAATTCTGGCTGAAGGACTCAGGGAAGAAGACTTAGTAGAAGGAGAGGTAGTAATTGAGATGAGCCTTGAAATGTTTGTGTGAGGTGGTGAGGTGGGAGTAAAGAGGGAAAGCAGAGCATTTCAGAGAGAGAACTACCTGAGCAAAAGCAGGGAACCATCTGGAGAAGGTAAAATAGTCTGGTTTGGCTAAAGCGTATTGTACAAGTAAAGATGAGGCTGGAAAAGTCGGTTAGAGGCAGACTGCTAAAGGCCTCGAATACCAAGGTGTAAGGAATTTAGACTTGATTTTCCAGGAAATCTTTGAAGGTCTTTTAAACCCATGAGTGACCTTGTAAGGATTGTAGGTGGCTTAGCAAGATGAGTAATTATATCTTTATCTTCTGGGCATCAATGAGATGAAGTCTAGTTTTATTCATGATTATTAATTCAGAGCTTTGTCCTGAGTAAAAGAGAATGTCTATTTCATGTCGTTGCCTTCACTACTGGTCTCTTTATGCCCAGTGCTTTTCCTTTCTCCCCTGTATCTGCTAAAAGCAAAACAAAAAACCAGTGTACAGCATTGCTTTGCAATATCTCTGGCCACATCTCCTAAGGGGGCCAACAGTCAGAATCCTTTTCATTACAGGCAAGAAGAGAGGCGGAGGCGGTCCTTCCAGGATTACACTGGGCAGAAGATCACCCTTGAGGCTGTCCTGAACACTACCTGCAAGAAGTGTGGCTGTAAAGGTAAACCAAAGCCTCTGTCATTTCCTTCTTTCTCTCCCTGCTGATGGACCCTTTACAGGATGAGGGAGACAGCCTAGTGTGAGTTTAGCTCACCCTGTTTTTTAACCAAGCGATGGCCTCACCTGCTTGTGATGTCATTTGTACTAGACTCACATCACAGTTCATGGCTTGCTGCTTTTTCTGTTTCCTTTTCTGAATGCCAGCCCCGCTGCTAGCCCTAGTGGTGATACTATATTGTTACCACCTCTCCCCACTCTCTGCAGCTGATGCCCTACCTGGGCAAGGCCTCACGTATTATGCTAAGAAGGTAAGAGTGTTAGATTATGATTAACACTCTAAAATTTTATATCCAAGGATTAAAGGATCTTATTGTTCTGCTGCAAGAATTAAGCCAGTTAGAAATATATTTCTTAAGGATTCAAGTTAAATCCTTTCTTGCTCATCTCTTTAATTTCACAGTTGTGAATACAATATCCTTTTAGTAATAAAGAACACACACTAGTCACTTCCTTTTAGCTCTGTTTCCTCAGGTTTCCTGTAGCCTTAATTATTAAAGAGCTCTTTCAGCCTGACTTCCCTTGTTGGAGCTATAATGAGAGGGATTGCCAGCTTCTCATTTTCAGAGTGACCTCAATTCATCACCTCTTCTCCCTAGTCTTCCATCTACCCAGTTTGTTGATTTTTCTACAACAACTAGTTGAGGTTGTGGAGTTTAAGTCCCCTACTTATCATTAACACGGAGGAAGGGAAGAATAAAATCAAGAGGAAGAATACCTTCTCTGGGTAATTGTGGGAAGATTAGAGATATTTGGAAAATTCTATGTTGTATTTTCCTTCCAAGCACCATCCAGCTTCTGGACTCAGAGTTGCAAATTGGTTTACATATTGTTTTTATAATCTTATCAAATTCTTTGTGCCTCTGAGACAGGATCTGTAACAAGCTCAGACAAAACCAGCTCTGTAGCATCTGTTAAAAGGGCCCTTTTAACAGCACTATAGGTTCAGGGAGGGTAGGGTCATCTTACCTTCAACTTGTGTCCACCAGGTGTTACATGAGGCAGAGAAGAATAATGAGAGATGGAATTTGGCCCAGTCAGCAAAGGTTGGGCCAAAGGTGGTTGGTTTTGGTGCAGCAGAAAATGCACAGGGCAGGGAGGCAGAAGACCCCAGGTAAGTTTTAGCTCTGCTGCTATTTGTGTGACCTTGAGCTACTTCTGTTCTCTGGGGCTTCATATCCTCTGCAGATGCAGTGTTGGATTTGATGATCTCTGAGGCCCTTGCCAGACAGTCTGTGAATGTTGAGTGCCCCTAGGTGACTGTGCCTGTCTCTCTATCTGTTAGCCTGGATGCTGCCTTCCTGCCAGCTGCCTAAGAGCTATCTTCCTTCAGGGCTTTGGCCTGCCTTTCGGCTCCCTCTGCTAAGCATTCTGCTCTTTGGAGCAGCCTTTTGTTGTCAGGAATAAGTTCCAAATAGATCTTTAAAAATTACTAAGCCCCATTGCTAATAGGAGGCAGCACAAGCCAGCATCCTCACATCCTCTGCCATTTTCAAAGCAGCCCCAGTATTTCCCACAGCTCTAGGACCAGCTACTAGTCTGGCTCTCGTTGTGAGCAATGCTATCCTGAGGTGACAGAAAATCTGCTCTGAATCCAACAACTGCTCTGAATGAACTCAGTAATATCTCCTGAATCAGCTAGCCCCTTTCTGGAGCCTCTGGGGAAGATCTATCTGCTTAGAGGAAGGACTGCTTCTTCCCTCCCTACCTTTTCTACTTTTCTTTTGCAGGCCACTTTGCAAAGGATTGTTTCATGCAACCAGGTGGGACCAAATACTCCCTGATACCTGATGAGGAAGAGGAGAAGGAAGAGGCAAAGTCGGCAGAATTTGAGAAGCCTGACCCCACGAAGAATTCTTCCAGAAAAAGAAAGAAGGTGAGTACTATCTTTCTTTTATTTTATCACATTTTTTTTTGTTTTAAAATGAAAATGTATACTTTTAATAGAAACGCTGGAAATACTGAAAAATGTAAAGAATATTAGGATCTCCTGTAATATTTCTACCCAGAGAAACTCTTATAGTATTTTTGGTATATTCTAATCTTTTTTCTGGGTATTAATTTGGTATATTCTAATCTTTTTTCTGGGTATTAATTTGGTATATTCTAATCTTTTTTCTGGGTATTACACACACACATACATACACACGTGTATATATGATGCTACATATATATATAAACAATTATGGTCATATTAGATATAGTTTATATCTTTTTCTATTATACTTATCAAAAGGATTTTCTAATATCTTTAAGTGTTCTTCAAAACTTGATTTAAGCGCAGCATATGATATTCTACCCTATGGCTGTATGGTGTTTTATTTAATAATTTTTCTATTGTTGGATATTTTTGATTACTTCCAACCTAAACTTTTGGCCACATATCTTATTGTTTTCTTTGTATAAATTCCTAAATAAGATTACTGAGTTAGGGCTTTAAGGCTCTTGATAAATTTTATCAAATTGTCATTCCAGAAAGTACTTTTCTGTACCCAGCAGTGGATGAGTGCCTGTCTCACTGAGTTCTACCTCCTATCTACTACTTATAGCAGAAGAATTTATAAAATAGACATTGTGGTGTAGAAAAACAGCAGATTTGTAATTTGTAGCGTGCTACACAGAGAAGAAATGAAAAAAACTATTGTTTGGTCAGGAAATAGTGGTTCTTATATTGTGTAGTATTTTTCTAATTGTAGCCAAGTATTAAGTTTTAGGGTTTTGTTTATTTAAAGCTTCTGTTAATTTGTTCTAGGCATTACAAACCTAGGAATACAAAAACTGTGATAAGGTCCTTGCCCTCAGCGTACATTATCTACAAATAAGTATTAACTTCATTTTATAGGTGAGGGAAAAGTCCCATCGTAACTTTGTAAGAATCAATTACAAGAATAATAACTTATACAAGAATGATAACTTATTGATATGTCTGTTCTCTTCCTGGATGATCACATCTTTTCTAAGACTAGCTGCCTTGATGACTTCCATATTCCCAACAAGTATCCCACACGTACCTCAAACTTTGGCTTAGAGTCCATCAGACCTAGATTTGAAACTCTTCTGTGCTACTTACCAGCTATGTAATTTTGGGCTCTCTAACTTCAGTTTCTTAATTTTCAAAGTGGAATTGTTCTGATCTTTGATGGCAGTACTCCTTGCTTAATTATTGTTGGCTGTCATGACTATCATCATCTTGTCTTTAACCCTCCTTCCTACCTATGATATCCCACCTTCAACCCCAGCACCATAAAAACAATCAAAAACCTTGTTTCTATCCTTCTATCTTGTATTTCTTTTTTTAATGACATTAATAACCTGCCAGTCTCCTATGAAAGAAACCAATATGTCATTTATTTTCCGTCCCCCATCTAATCAGTCATCAAATCCTGTTGGTGGTATCTTTTAAGTATCTCAATTCTATTTTTTCCTCCCCTCACATTTCCTATTCAGATTTTTGAACTGGCCTAGGGAGATTTTAAAAATACACATTTGCCCTCCAACTCTTAGGGCCTGGGTCTGAGCATCTGAGTTTTTTTTTTAAGCTCTTTATCTCACTTATTGATTCTCTTCATTATGATTTTTCACCCTCTGCCTTAATTCTTAATGTTGGAGTGCTCCAAGGCTCTTATTACTTCCTTCTCTTCTCTAACTACTTTCCCCCTAGGTAATCTCATTCTGTCCTATGGTTTTGAGTGCCATTTATATGCTAATAGTCCCCTAAATTATTTGTATCCTTTTTAAAATCCAAATCTGTGACTCTGTCCCTCACTTTTTCTCTAGAACTTAAATTTGGATATTCAACTGCCTACTTGACATCTCCAGTTGTCAAGTTGACATCAAGCTTAACATACCCCAAAACATTTTAAATTTTCCTACCCAAAGCTGCACCTTCCACATTCTGCCATATCTCAATGAATAGATCTCTATTCACCCAGAATCGTAAGCCAAAATCTGCAACCTTTGGGTATAGTGTTTGTGGTTTTTTAAAATTGTGATAAAATACGCATAACATAAATTTTACCATCTTAACCATTTTGAAGTGTGCATTTCTTTGGCGTTAAATAAATTCATATTATTGTGTAATCAATAACATCCATCTCCAGAACTTTTTTATCTTGAAAAACTGAATCTCTGTACCCATTAAATAATAACTCCTCATTCTCCCCACTCCCCACCCCTGCTGACCACCGTGATTTCGACTTCTCTAGGAACCTCGTACAAGTGGAATTATATAGTATTTGTCTTTTTATGACTGGCTCGTTTGACTTCGTATAATATCCTCAAGGTTCATCCATATTATAGCATGTGTCAGAATTTCCTTCTTTTTTAAAACTGAGTAATATTCCACTGTATGTATTGGCCATATTTTGCTCATTCATTCATTCATTCATTCATTGTTGACTCTTGAGTTGCTTATACCTTGCAGCCCCTATGAACACAGTTGTACAAATATTTCTTCGAGACCCTGCTTTCAATTCCTTTGTGTGTATACCCAGAAGTGGAGTTGCTGGATATGGTAATCCTATTGTGATTTTTTTTGTTTTCGAGGAACCACTGTACTGTTTTTCATAGTGACTATACCATTTCACGTTCCTACTAACAGTGCAAAAGTTTCCAATAGAGTATAGTGTTTTATAATTGTTAATTAGGTAAAAGTGGATGGTGTTATTCACTTGTTCACTTTTATCTTTTCTCATTTTTTTAATGTTTTTTAATTCCCCAGAAAGTTTTAAAATATCCAATCAGACTGTATCTCTTCCTGTTTAAAATTCTTCAATGATTTCCCATTATCCTTTAAATAAAATCTAAACTGCCTCCTGTGAAAACAAACTTCTAACCCTATTCCTTTTCAGCTACTTCCTTTAGCAGGCAGTAAATTGTATCTACCTGAAACATTGTTTTGTCTTTTTTTATATATTTATTTTTACAGTTAACTTCTACATATGGCAAGGGATGCAAGTTTTCTATTTACAGTTGTGGTATAGTTTCCTTTTTAAGAAAAACTTTTTAAAGTAAAAAGGAAAGTAATAAAATTTTTAGCAAAAAATGTAACAGGTTTTAAACACATGGAGTAAAATCATGGCGATGTTATGGGAATGACTGAAACTTGGAAAACATTGATTTAGAGCAGTGGGGATATTATTTTAGTTTGATACTATTCTCCTGTGAACTAAAGAAATAAAAATTAACAAAAGCCCCTGCTTCAAGCGCTGCCCTCTTCTCGAAGCCCTCTGCAAAAATTCAGCATTGCCAGATTTAGCCTGGCTCCTTCACAGAGGCAACCCTGGATCCATCCTACCTGCAGTATTGCTTAATTTTGAACACGGGACTTGGCATGATTGATCGATTGATTGATTGATTGATTGATTTTATTTGAACCAAACAAAATTTATGGGAAGCAAGATCTCAAATGCTCTATACCGTTATTCTTCATGCTAAGTGTTTCTAGAGCCTTCCTTGTAGAAATCTGAGGGCTTGATTAAAAGAGGGAAAAGAGAAGTTTCCACTATATAACCTCATTATTGAAATATAAAACAAAAGAAAGGCAGCCCATAATCTGACTGCTTTACCAGAATTTCTTTTATCGTGGCACATATTTTCTACCATCTGTTTTCAAATGTTTTACCTAGATTTAATAAAATTGTGTGTACAATTTTATATCCTGCTCTTTTGCTTTGTCATAAGCATTTTTCCATTTTTGCCACATGGTCTTTTACTGCTCATTTGTAATAGCTACACCATATTACATCAGGTGGATGCTGAGGAATTGCATTTTTGGAAGCAGTAGAGTACTTAAGAACATGGGCTGCAGAGACAGGCTGCCTGGGTTCCAGTCTCAGCTCAATCCCCTCCTCATTGTGGAACTTTGCCTAATTACTGAACTTCTCAATCTGTTTCCTTTTTTGTGAAATGGGAATAATAAGCATCTACTTTATAAGGCTATTAGGATGCATGTAAAACTGAGCACAGTGCCAGGCATACAGCAAAGTCCAGTGTATGTCTGCTACTAGTAGGTGTTGCTTAAAAACAGAGGCTGTGTGGTCAGAGATTGTGTTCTAAGGCAGTCTTTTATATATTCTGAATATCAGTTTGTTATCAGATATATGACTTGCAGATATTTTCTCCCATTCTGTGGATTGCCTTTTTACTCTGTTGATAATGCCCTATTTTTTTTTCAGATTTACATTTTTTTAAAGAATTGTGATGAAAAAAACACATAAAACTTACCATTTTAGCCATTTTTCAGTATATAGTTCAGCAGTAGTGTTAAATAAATTCATGATAGTGTCTTTTAATGCATAAAATTTTTAATCTTGATGAAGTCTGGTTTTTTATTTGTTTGTTTCCTATACTTTTGGTGTTATATTCAAGGAATCATTGCCAAATCCAATGTCATGAAGATTTTTCCTGTTTTGAAAGTTTTATAGTTTTAATTCTTTATGTTTAGGTCTTTGATCCATTCTGAGGTTTGGTTTTGTTTTGTATATGGTGTGAAGTAGGGTCCCAGTTCATATTTTACATGTGGCTATTCAGTTTTCCCAGCACCCTTTGTTGGAAAGACTGCACTCTCCATTGAATGGTCTTGGCATTCTTGTCAAAAATCATTTTACCATGTACCTGAGGGTTTATTTCTGGCTCTCTATTTCATTAGTCTATGTCACACTGTTTTGATTATTCTTTGTAAGTTTTGAATCAGGAAATGTGAGTCTTCCAACTTTGTTCTTCTTTTTCAAGATTTTTTTGGTTATTTGGGGTCCCCTGGGATTCCATCTGAATTTTAGGATGTATCTTCTATTTCTGCAAAAAATGTCATTGGGATTTTGATAGGGTCACATCAAGTCCATTGACATCTTTACCATATTGTCTCCCAAACCATGAACACAGATGTTATTTCACTTATTTGTGTTGTCTTTAATTTCTTTCAGCAGTATTTTGTTCTTTTCAGAGTACAAGTCTTTTTGCCTTCTTGGTTAAGTTTATTTCTAAGTATTTTATTCTTTTTGATGTTATTTGTAGATGGAATTATTTTCTTAATTTTCTTTTTGAATTGCTCATTGTTTATGTATAGAAATGCAAGTGGTTTTGGGCGTTAATTTTGTATCCTGCAACTTTGTTGAATTCATTTATTCTAACAGGTTTTTTTGTGTGGAATCTTTAGGATTTTCTACATATATAAGCTCATGTCTGCAAACGGGTAATTTTACTTTTTAGTAGAGCTAGATTTTTAACCGTAATTCTATTTATATGTTCCAAGAATTTTTCTTTTTCAGCCTTTTAGGTCTAAATGATATTTGTCAGATTCCTAAAGTGGTTATGTGGTTATCTCACTTCTGTGTGTCTTCAGTTAAGTTGTTTTTGTTTTGCGTTGCTTAATACACCTAGTGCAAGTAGTTATTACTTTGTTTCTAAAGCTCCTTTGAGATATGTATTTCAGTTCACTAAAACAATTATTAAGCATTTGCTAGGTATGAAGCTCTTTATGACCTACTTAGTCAACCCATTATTCTACCCTCCATTGCTCTTCATTTAGTAGAGAAATAGTCTAATGAACAATGGCAGTAATAATCATCACACCTTCATTATTTTTTAAAGTACTTTTGTGTATATAAACTTTTAAATCATGAGTTCTCTTTGATTAAAAAGTGTTCTAGGGGGATTTGGTGTACAGCATCAGAAACATAGTCAATAACATTGTGATAGCATCATACAGTGTCAGATGGTTGCTGGATTTATCATGGTGATCACTTCTTTAGGTATATAAATGTTGAATAACTATGTTGTACACCTGAAACGAATATAATATTGTATGTTAGCTATGTTTTAATAAAAATCTTTTTTTTAAAAAATGTTCTAAAGTCGAAACCATTAAAACTTCCCCCTTGATGCCCACTGTTTCTCCCAAGGTATCATCTAGCATCATTGTCTTTTCACCTTATTGTTAATCTCTTTATTATCTTTTATGCCTTATATTTGTTTAACATTTACAGTTTATAAAATACTTTCATATTTTTATTTTTGTTTTATCCTTATACAGTTCTATGAGGTAGCCAGAGTAGATTATCCCATTATTTTATACATTAGGTAAATAGTGATTAAGAGAAATTATGTTCGTGAAGTCACACAATTATAAGAGATAACATTGAAATAACCCAGGTGTTCAGATTACTAATTCAATATTCTTTTCTGTGTACCACACTTCAATTATTCATTTAGCTCTTCAATTATTTATTTACTCAACAAATATGTATTGAGTGCCTCAAACATGTCTGCTGTATATTGTGCTTGACTTATCAGACCTCATAAGGCTACTTTTTTGCTAGTTTTCACTCTGTCGTCAGCTTCCCTTAGCAAACCATCTGATGTTATCTATTGATCTATTTCTGTTCACAACCATAAATCAAGATTCCAGACCTCCTGTCTGTTTCCTTTTGCCCTCTAAATCTTTGATTCCAACAGGAGGTTGGCTTTCCTTACTGGTAATAGCTTCTACCCAAGGTGGATGTTTTGGAGTCTGTGAAAGTGGCAGATTCAGATACCTGATCCAGCATTAGTTGGCTCTGGGAGCCAAATGTGGAACCAAGTGGGATCATCTGAAGGGAAATGCCTTCAGTAGTCTATGTTGTCATACAGGTCTGTGGTTAGCAGGAATGCCTAATGTGTGGAAGACATATGTGATGGACAACTCATAATAAAATAAAGGTCATACTCAGCATCTACACTGAAGTTGCTAATAGCATAAGGAGAAAGATAAGCAGCCAGGATATCGCTGGTGGCCAAAGACAAACACTCTCTTCAAGCAAAGTATTGGCTCTCATAGAAATCCAATGACAGGAAATGAAGTATGGCTTACAACTGGAATTGGAAAGTCAGGAACAGGCTGTTGGGTTCTCATCTCTACTTCACGAGACTGATTCATTTTCCCACTCCTCTCTGTAGTCTGGTGGAAGAGAATGTCTAATGCAGAGTCTCTATGACAGGAGAAGGAGCTAGGCAAGTTGGGGAACCAGGAAATGGCCCAGGATAAAGAAAGGGTGTCACCTGTTCCACATAATGTTTGGCACATAATAGGCGTGTGCTAATAACTTTCTTAGAGTAGACAGACTCCATAATCTCTGCTTTCTGAAGCTCCTCAGGTGCCTTCACTCAGTGAGACCTGCCTTCAGTTTGAAGAATAATAGAGACTGACTCCTGCTGCTCATAGTAATAATGAAGGGAGCAGTGGCAGGAGTAAATCCACCCTCTTTTTATCAAATATACATGTATGGAATGTGTGCCTTTGTCCAAAAATCTCGTAGGCATTGGTTTAGTTCTATATACCTATTTGGTACCATGACCATTTTTATCTCAGTGTCTGAAAATTATAAGCCATTTTCATTGGGCATAATTAGAACAAGAGGAAGCTGTGTGTTAGAAATGGAAATGGAATATGAAGTGGTTGGCAAAATAGGAATAGAGATTTTTGTAGTGAAGCCCTGGATAATATTCCATGAACCTGCGGTCTGCTTTGCTGGCCTCTTTCGCTTACTGTATGCCATTGTGGGTCATTCTGAATCAGTTCTGTATTATGAGGAGTCATGTACCGTGGAGATCAGCCTGCCCACTGATCATAGTGAAGTTTAACTATGATCCAGATTATAATTTTTTTTTGGCATAGCTACTATCATTACTTTCTGCTGTACTACATATAGAAGAACAGAAATAGGAATGTCATCCCTTGGTTGCAGTGCTGTCTCTGTCCTCTTGTCTAGAGAACTTCCTTTGATGCCTATCTATGAGAGAGAGAAAGAGATTGCTAGCCCTGGGCCCATTTTGCTAGAGCACAGAGTCTGGTGTAGTCTATGCAGAAGCTTTCAGTGATTCCCTTTCTGTGGAGTTCCTTTAAGACCCTTCACAATCTATCCAACTTCCCAGCATCATCATTCACA
>NW_011888817.1:8560559-8579662 GCF_000151845.1 Pteropus vampyrus
TTTTCACTCTGTCGTCAGCTTCCCTTAGCAAACCATCTGATGTTATCTATTGTTCTATTTCTGTTCACAACCATAAATCAAGATTCCAGACCTCCTGTCTGTTTCCTTTTGCCCTCTAAATCTTTGATTCCAACAGGAGGTTGGCTTTCCTTACTGGTAATAGCTTCTACCCAAGGTGGATGTTTTGGAGTCTGTGAAAGTGGCAGATTCAGATACCTGATCCAGCATTAGTTGGCTCTGGGAGCCAAATGTGGAACCAAGTGGGATCATCTGAAGGGAAATGCCTTCAGTAGTCTATGTTGTCATACAGGTCTGTGGTTAGCAGGAATGCCTAATGTGTGGAAGACATATGTGATGGACAACTCATAATAAAATAAAGGTCATACTCAGCATCTACACTGAAGTTGCTAATAGCATAAGGAGAAAGATAAGCAGCCAGGATATCGCTGGTGGCCAAAGACAAACACTCTCTTCAAGCAAAGTATTGGCTCTCATAGAAATCCAATGACAGGAAATGAAGTATGGCTTACAACTGGAATTGGAAAGTCAGGAACAGGCTGTTGGGTTCTCATCTCTACTTCACGAGACTGATTCATTTTCCCACTCCTCTCTGTAGTCTGGTGGAAGAGAATGTCTAATGCAGAGTCTCTATGACAGGAGAAGGAGCTAGGCAAGTTGGGGAACCAGGAAATGGCCCAGGATAAAGAAAGGGTGTCACCTGTTCCACATAATGTTTGGCACATAATAGGCGTGTGCTAATAACTTTCTTAGAGTAGACAGACTCCATAATCTCTGCTTTCTGAAGCTCCTCAGGTGCCTTCACTCAGTGAGACCTGCCTTCAGTTTGAAGAATAATAGAGACTGACTCCTGCTGCTCATAGTAATAATGAAGGGAGCAGTGGCAGGAGTAAATCCACCCTCTTTTTATCAAATATACATGTATGGAATGTGTGCCTTTGTCCAAAAATCTCGTAGGCATTGGTTTAGTTCTATATACCTATTTGGTACCATGACCATTTTTATCTCAGTGTCTGAAAATTATAAGCCATTTTCATTGGGCATAATTAGAACAAGAGGAAGCTGTGTGTTAGAAATGGAAATGGAATATGAAGTGGTTGGCAAAATAGGAATAGAGATTTTTGTAGTGAAGCCCTGGATAATATTCCATGAACCTGCGGTCTGCTTTGCTGGCCTCTTTCGCTTACTGTATGCCATTGTGGGTCATTCTGAATCAGTTCTGTATTATGAGGAGGCATGTACCGTGGAGATCAGCCTGCCCACTGATCATAGTGAAGTTTAACTATGATCCAGATTATAATTTTTTTTTGGCATAGCTACTATCATTACTTTCTGCTGTACTACATATAGAAGAACAGAAATAGGAATGTCATCCCTTGGTTGCAGTGCTGTCTCTGTCCTCTTGTCTAGAGAACTTCCTTTGATGCCTATCTATGAGAGAGAGAAAGAGATTGCTAGCCCTGGGCCCATTTTGCTAGAGCACAGAGTCTGGTGTAGTCTATGCAGAAGCTTTCAGTGATTCCCTTTCTGTGGAGTTCCTTTAAGACCCTTCACAATCTATCCAACTTCCCAGCATCATCATTCACAGTCTTTTCCCACACACACTGTACTTCAGCCGCATTCATTAAAAGAGCTTCTATGTGCCAAGCTCTGTTCTTGTCACTGCAGGTATAATAGTGAACAAAACAGGTAATATCCTTGTCTTCATGGAGGACCTACATTCTAATGGGGGTCGCAGACAATGAAATAGTAAACAAATACAAAATTATACTAATATGTCAAGTAGTGATGTTTTATGTTTTATGGTTATCAGAGATGGAGAGTATTATTAGAAGGGGGGTAGCGGGGATAGGTGACTTGCCATTGTAGATAGAGTGGTAAGGGCAGACCTTTCTCTTAAAGTATCATTTGAGTGGATATTTGAAGGAAGCAAGCTACTCAGAACATTTCAGCAGGTACAATAGCCAGATGTTGGGAATGAATCTGGCATGTTTAAGGAACAGTGTAGCTGAAGTGACATGAATGAGATGAGAGGAAGTTAGAGGAAACCAGGGCCTTATAGGAGAATATGAGGACTTGCAGCTTTCACTTAAAGTGAGATGTCAATAGAGGTTTTGACAAGAGGGATGACATGTTTTGATCTACCTTTTAAGAAAATTATTCTGTCTGCTAAACTAGATGCTCATAAAGCAAGGGTGGGAGCAGCAAGTTAGTTAATGGCCAATATTAACAATCCAGGTGAGATGATGGTGGCTTAGACTAGATAATAGTGGAGGTGATAAGAAGGGAGTTTAAGTGTGGCTATATTTTGAAGGTAGAGCTGACAGAATTTGTTGGGTGGTTGGATATGAGGTAGGAAAGAGAACAGTTAAATATTTGAGCTGAGGGGAAGAGGAATACAGAAGTTAAGTATGGGAGTGGGGAGCAATCAGGAGTTTAGTTTGAGTTGCTATTTATGAAAATGGGAAAGAAAGCTAAAGGAGAGTAGTTTGGGAGGGGGCAGGGCATAGGAGTTGAGATGCCTATCAGATATCTTCATGGAGGTAAGCAGTTGGATGTATAGTTCAGGGTTCAAAGGAGAAACCCAGGTAAGAGATATAAATTTAGAGAGAATACAGTCAATAATAAGGTAATACCTTTGTACAGTGACAGAAGGTAACTAGATTTATCATGATAATCACTTCGTATTATATAAAAATATTTAATCACTATTGTACACATGAAACTAATATTGTAAGTCAGTTATACTACAATTTTAAAAAGAGGCATAAATTTGGGAGTCATCTCCATAAAGATGGTATTTAAGTTCATATATGGATCACCTGGGGAGTAAATATAGGGAAGAGAAGGGGTTTGAGGACTTCAGCTCCAGAATGTTTCAACTTTTAGAGGTTATAAAGATGTGGATGAACCAGCAAAGGAGACTGAAAAGGAACAGCCTGGGAAATTGGCAGAAAAGTAAGAGAATTTGATGGAAGTTAAGTGAGGAATGTGTTCTAAGGAAGATGGACTGTGTTGAATGCAACTGATCAAGTAAATGACACCTAAGAATTGACCATGGATTTGGCCTTGTGGAAGTCATCAGTAACTTTGACAAGAGCTGTTTCAGTACAGTGGTGGGGTCACAACCTGGTTAAAATCGTTCAGGAGACTTTTTTTTTTTTTTTTAATGGGAACTTTTAAAACCTATTTGTTTATTGTTGGGAATGAGCCAGAAAAGAGGTAAAAATTGATGCTCGAGAGAGGTGACAATTCCTGGATCTCTCTCTGAGTGGGAGAGAAGGGATGGCATCCAGCACATAGTTAATAAGCCACAGAGGATAATTTATCACTGAAAGATCTTTCAAGCATTTGCCTCATTTTGTCTTCCCTTTGGCTGGAACGTCCTCACTTCCCTCCTATCAGTACTACCACCACCACTCCACCTGTCAAAACCATATTCATCTTTCAAAAGCACAACACATTGCATGCATATCCTTCATGAAGCCATCCTCGAATTCCTCAGACATAATTGATTTTTTTTTTTTTTGTATGTCCATGGCATATTTTTTGTACTATCTTACATCACTTCCATGGACTGCCTAGTGTTTTCATTAGTCTTTCTCCTTGATTAGATAATTTGTTCCTTGAAGGCTCTTAATCCCTAATTTCTGACCTCACTCAGCTATTATAAAAGACAAATTAATTAATAGATATCCCTGGCTCATAGAAGATACTCAAATATTTGTTGTCCTGTGTGGTTATAAAGAGTCAGTCTTTCCCTTGTTTGAAGCTGGCTTTGGTTTGGAGGAATAGTGCCAGGCTCCACTACTGAATGTGTTTATTTTGCATCTCCTACTATAGTACAAATAGCACTATTTTTCTGAATTCTATTAAGAATCTGTTCTTCTCATATCCTAAGCAACAACACTATGTAACTCTGGCTCTCTAAAGTGCTTTGTCGGTAGTATATATAGTACATATTGATCAATAAACCTTTTTCTTCTGGTCATACCCTTTCTAAGCTATGATAAACTGATGCCTTACAGACAGATTCTAGCCAGAAATCACCCTGTGTCCTACCTCCCAAAAATCCACCCTAGAGAATCAGTTCGAGAATCAAATTATCTCTTGAGAATCAATCTCTTCTCAAGAAAATAATGAATGATTTCTCAAGAATAATTTTTAATAAGTAAAAAGAATAAATTCTTGCTTCATTGATTTCTGGCCAAATCAATACCTTTTGGTTGAGAAGTGCTAATTTAGTTGCTGCCTTTAATACAGATAGGGCTCAGAAGAATATTCACATTGAGACCCAGCCTGAGTCAAATCCAGGTTCTACCACTTGGGCAAGTCATTTTATCTCAGTAAACCCCTCTGAAGTTTTAATTTTCTTTCCTGAAAATATAGAGATAATTATGCCCACTTAATAGATTTGATGTGAAGGTTAAATTTGGTATGTGTACAAAGTGCCCAGCTCAGCATCTAGAAAAGTAAGTACTCAATAAATGTCAGTTGCTATTCCCTTTCTCTGTTTTTGTTTTTCTCATACCCTGGGTTGCTGCTATTCTGTTTCAGAGCAAGAGAGAAAATAGGTGGGTTAGCTGCTGTAGCACGGGTATGTGTTCTTTTTTTAGAAAGCAGTTTTGAGCAATGGCTTCTTTCCCATGCCCCTTGTGTCCTGTCTGCCATGGACTCATACCTCTGGGTCGTTTCTTTACCCTTTATCTTCTCCATTTCTCCCTTGAATGCAGTCCAGGGAGGCGGCTCTAGTTTCACCTCCTGCTCTCCATCTTCTCCTTCCACCTGACTCCCAACTTTCCTCTTTAACTTCAACTTCTGAGGTGATCAGTTGTCCTTTGTTCTCTAGCTCTGGGTTAGACACACAACGAAAATGATGCCACCTGGTGGAGGACTAGATTTTCTTTGCCCAGGCTGAGAAAGAGCTTTTGCATCAAGATTCAGGTCTAGAAGGCCATCTTCCCACGTCCTCTGTGCTAACTAGAGGCCGCATCCTAGCACACCAGGGTTCACTAGTGATTTGTTTTTCTCTTTCTCCTGAGCCTGCATCTTTGAGAGAGAGCAAAGTAGAAATAATGCCAAACTCTGAGTAAGAAAGTACATCTCATCACTTTAGCATGGGTCAACTCATTTTACTTTTCCGAGTTCCAGTTTTATTGGTAAAATAGGACTAATAATTCCTGAATTTTGACCTTACCAGATTATTGTTATAAGATAAGAGATGCAGAAAGTTTGATAAACTAAAGTGCTACTTAGATGTAAGGAAGTATTATTACTCTCCTGCCTCGTTTATATTTCCAGGCTAGTTCAGGCTTGGGGGGAATGGGTGCTAGACTCTGCATTTGCTTATTTACCTTCCCAGGACCCTGCCCTTCCTAAGGGGCAGAACCTGGTGAGGCTTCCCAAGCCCACATAACCTGTGATGGCCTTGCAGGACCATAAGCCAAACCATTGATTTGCCACCTCTCAGCTCCTCCCAGCCATGATTCCTAGAGCTTGGTAATGTGGGCCTGAGAAGCTTCCCCCGTCTCTACTCCATTGGAGACTCCAAGAAGGAATTTGGGTTAATCCCGTCTCAAAACTTTGATTCATCTGCCGAGGCGTTGGCCAGACTGTCAGGACATTTTGGGAGTTCTCTGAAATGAGAGAATAATACAATACTTCTAGCTCCCCCTACCGTGTATCAGGTACTATAGTTAGAATTTACCTTGTTTAATCCTAATAGCATCCTTTGAAGTAGATTTTATTATTTGCAATTTACTGAAAACAGAGGTTCAGAAAAGTTAAATCTCTTGTTCCCAGTCACACAGCTAAGTGTAGAGTTGGAATTTGAACTAACTTCTGTTTTATTCCAAAATTGTTGTTCTAACCACTATACAGGAAGAGGGGCTGTGTGCTACAGAGGAAAATTCAGATTTCTAGTCCTATGATTTACATGCAGATCACAATCTTACTTTTGTGATCTGGGGCACGTGGCTTTCAACTTCTCCAGCCACAGATACTATCTCATTAAATCTTTACCATGGCCATGTGACTTAGGTGCTATTCTATCTCTGTTTTACATTTAAGGAAACTTGGTGAGGTAAAATGACTTGCCTAAGGTTACAGAATACTAATAACAGTAAGTGGCAAAGCCAGAACTCAAGTCTGGGTTTAATACCTGGTTTGGTGTTCTGTTCACGATTTCTCACAGCCAGCTCCCAAGAGCTGGTGTATCACTCAGACAAACTTATAGCTCTCAGGATGCTGGTTGAAAGCCTATAGGAGGAGCAGGAGCTTTGCCCTCTTCTGCGCTGTCTCTTTATCATCCCATAATCCTTCTTCTTAGGAACTTTACTGAGGCAATATAAACATTTGCAGTTCAAGGAAAAGTTTTATGCAAAGCTTTAAAACTGCTCAGAGCACCCTACAGAAGCCTGAGAATCTGCCTCCCATCCTTCATATGAGTTTGTGCTGTTAATCTGGCAGTATGGTATAGTGGGTAGTTTTTGGTTTTGTTTTTTTTTAATTATGTTTTGAGAAAGTTCTTTCTGAGCCTTTTTCTTTATCAATATAATCTTGTAAGGTTGTGAAGGGTAGAAATGACAAATATTCAAAGGCAGCAGGTAGAGCCTTATCAAACTGGACAGACTCATTGGAAAAAGTGAAAGACCCATCTTTCCCCCATTAGGTGCATTCTTCAGATAACACTTGTTACCAGTTTGTGTCCTTTCTGTTGTTTTCTGTGTATTTTAAATGTATACAGGTATGTGTAGATATATGCATATATACACATTACATGGTATGCATGTATGTGTGTCTATGTAATAGACACATATATGTTGAACACACTGGAATCTAGAATACATACTGTATTATGGTCTTGATTCTTGAATTTAGCTTGTTTTGGGCTTTTTTCTTGTTAGTACTTGAAGATTTATCCTTTTAAATTAATGTTTTATAATTTATTAGGTGCTCCCCTATTGATTACATACCATGATTTAAAAAAGCAAAATTACACAACAAATGTTGAGTTTTTAAAATTTCTTTTCAGGACAAGAAGAAAAAGAAACATAGAGACAGGAAGTCATCTGACTCTGACAGCTCAGACTCTGAGAGTGATACAGGCAAGAGGGCAAGGCACACATCAAAAGACAGCAAGGCAGCAAAGAAGAAGAAAAAGAAGAAGAAGCACAAGAGGAAGCACAAGGAGTGAGAGTGCAACGAATAGAGGGGTTGTTGAGAGAAGAAAGAACCAGGAGCCTTGTGCCTGGCTCCTAGAAAGACTCAGTAGTGAGAATATGGCCTCCCACCCCATGACTTCTCTCTTATGGGAGATGTCTTCCTCTCATACAGCAGGCAGGTTTGGGAGTTAGAAGTCAAAAGCCTCTGCCTGAATATGTTGTTTCCTTGCCACTCCTGGTCCCTTTGCAATTGACCCCTGCAGCTCACACATTCATTCACCCAACTTCCTTCATTCAGCAGGAGGTCCTATTACCCTCTCCAGCTGCCACTGCCAGAGCCTGATTCCTGTATAGGAGTCCAGGTTAGAGTCATAGTTACTGCTGTGGAGGTGAGTCCAGCTGTAGTTGGAGAACAGAGTGATTGGCCCCTCCCTGTTGGTTTACCCTGGGCCGGTTGGTGGGTGATCTCTGCTGCATCCAACACATAGGCAGAGGGAGAGGGAGGGAGACTGGCAGTATGAGGGAGAACATGGTAAGAAGTGGTGCTCACTTTTTCCATTCCCTCTGCATATGATTCTACTATGCTAGAAGTGACAGCTAGTGGTCACAGCCAGAAAATCATTGTTCGCAGTGACTGAGCTTGTGTGTGACATTCTGCCAGACCACCAAACCAGACAGCTCAAGCCAAGATCATTGCTTTACTTTGTATTTACTACTGTGAGTTAATTGGTTCCACTTCAGGTCTCTGCTTAAATTCCTGGCACTAAATGTAAGCGTGTTTGGTTTTAAACGTACTGAAAGTTCTTATTGCTATAACACCTTTTCCCAGGTAACTTACAGACTTTAATATGTTACCTGAGACTGTGGAAAGAGGCCCAGCTGAGGTACAGAGCCAGAGGTACTAGCAGGTCTCAGCCTTCTTAGATCACTTATAAGCCCTCCCTTCTGTAACGATCAGATGACCTCTTCCCCTAGAGCTGATTAGAGAATCAGTAAGACTTTGTAACCATGAGTAATGGCCTGGGACATAAGTGGTAGTTCACCAGTCATCTTGGCCAGTGGGCATTTTCTCCCCCAACCAAGGCACAAGCCTGGATCCTTTGTCCCGAGCCTGCATTCTGGAAAGAGACCACACAGCATTGCACAGAGAAGAGCAACTGTGCAGAATGGGTCTGAGGTGATAGTTCAGTAGCCAAACCTGGGGAAGCCCTGCCAGATTGATTATTCCATGCTGGACAAGCTCATTTGGCCATGGAAGGAGGTAAAGGCAAGGTGTAGGTACAGCTATAGTATTATTTTACATGTAAGGTGATCAGTTACCCTGTCCCCGAAACAATCCAGTCTCTCATCCAGTGCTTCCTTCCTGAGTGACCTTCAGGCAGGCGTTTCTGCCCACTCTCTTACACACAAAGAAACTGAGACTCCCAGAGTCATGTCACCAAAGGCAAAAAAGCAACTAGGTAGTCTTGATTCTGTTTTATTGACCTCGGAGCACCCTTTGGGTGCAGTTAAAAAAAAATGAACACAATGGGAACCGGAACTGGATCCAGGATGGATCCCAGAAGAATTTCCCCAACCAAGGTGGATTTATACAAAATGCCAGAGTTAAAAATGAGGCAATCTAGTGCTGAGTCCAGGGTAGCCAGTTGGCAGAGGAGCAGTCAGTGAAGGAGTACGCACATCATGCCTCTTTCTCGTAAGTGCGGGTGCAAACTACACTGCCGTGGGTGAGTGTCTGGAAGGAAAGAGAGTCAAATTAAGGCCTTTATCCTAATTATCTTCATTTATTGACTACCTACTATGTGCCAGGCACTTTACATTTTTTTTTTAAAATACTTATACCAAGTTAGGCATTGTAATCTTTTAGAGATTTGGAAAAAATGAGTTTTGAGAGAGGAAGTAACTTGGTCAGGATCCCAGAGTGTTTATCTTTCCTTTGCACCATTCCTCTCCCTTCATCTGTGGTGCCTAAGATGGTGCCTAGCATGTAATAGACAAATGGGTAAATAAAAATATCCAGAGACTCTTGGAGAAGAACTACGGTAGGTCACCAACTTTCCTTCCCTAACTTGGAGTAGTTCCAGGGCCCGATCCCTGAGCCCCCACCATCTAGCTGGCATTGTAGAGCCAGGTCTATGGTCTCACTAGTCTGATTGCCCAGTGAATATTTGGTCCTGCACATCACAGTCCCACTAAAGATAGGCACCTCATTCTCAATTCTGTGAGTCCCCCTGCTCTATATGACTGCAAGAATGCAAAGAACAGGTTACACTGACTCCAGAAGGTCTACCATGCCCAAGCAAAAATCCGAGTTAAGAGGTAGAGACCGCGGATGACTGCTATCTCTACCTCTGGGTCTGGGGGTCTGGGGATGTTCAGTCAAATCTATATTCCCCGAGCGAAGTCCCTAAGTTTGTCTCTAAACACAGACCTGTCAACCAGGTTGTCACTTCCTACCTAGGCTGTATTCAGGTACTTGAAGTAGGCCAAGCATGAAAAGCACTGAGAGGAGGTGGGGCTAGAATGAGGTAGGAAGGGCTATGCTGTCAGTCACTGCCCCACCGGCCTGTCCCTGTCCAAAGGCTTTACATGTGGCAGTACAGTCCTAAGGAAGAGAGGGAAAGGGAATGCTGTGATGGGAGATGGGAGACTTTCCTAGGGACTTGGGATCAGATCTGGCCCTGCTTTCTACCTCTCTGGATCAAGGTGAGGCAGACAGGAGGAAACTAAGGTAGTGGAGCACCTGCTGCATCCCATGTCCCCCTCCAGGTCAGTGATTCTTTGTGCTCTGCATCCACTGTCTCATTCAGATTTCCCAGCAGCCCTTCAAGGTTGGTGTTATCAGTACCTGTTTTACAATTGGACTTGAAGAAGGTGACTTGTTCAAGGTCACACTGCCTGTAAACATATTTGCACCTAGGCCTGAGATTTGAGTCAAAAGCACTACATAGAAAATTCCCATCTAATACCACCCTGACCTGGTCTCCTCCCTTCATTGTCCCAGCTTCCATTGCTGCCAGGGGAAGACCTTGGTTTTTTACAACAGGCTTGGCTGAAGGAGCAGCAGTATAACCAACCAGGTGAGGCTCTGAAGTTGTCTGTCTTACCAGGATGAGTTTTCCATCAACAAGCTCCCGCACAAGTGTTGACTCTTGCCCGTCCCACTTCTGCACGTGGACAAGTTTGCCTCCATCCAGCGTCACAATGGACTGTGGAAAGAGGCCTGAGTTGTGATGTGAGCCAGGATTGAGGGACAGCATGGGGGATCTGGTCACTGAGCCACAGAGGATTCAGCCTCTGGACCAAACAAATGATAGTGCTAGGGCCAGAGCTCAGGCAGCCCACCTCCAGCCTAACCCTGCAGGATGTCTAGTTCACTTCTGGTCTCTGCTCCACCACTGCCTTCAGGTGTTGAGCAAGTAGGAAGAGGAAGGCAGGCGGTGTGGTAGATCAGAGACCAGCACTGCACAGCCTAGCTCTGAGAAGGGCCACCAGCATTCAGGGTGGGCACTTATCCCATACTGTAGGTGATGCCAGAGCCCCAGTGTCCCAAAGATATAGGGGGTATGTGCCATCTTATATCCCCAGGAAAGGTGTGAGGAGTCTTGAGACTCTCCAGCCTAGTGGTGATCACTAATGTCTAAAAGACCCTTGGGGATAGGAGGTATTGGAAAATTAGACTTCCTATCCTATATTCCTACCCCTCTTCTTGATCTACATCATGTGACCCCTTCAGCTGACAAGTGGGCAGCAATTGCCAGGTCCTGGGACTGGGTGCCCTTGGAGTGTTTCACAGCCCTGGTCAAATGCCCACTTAGTCTTCTGGGTACCAGCCTGCATCAGCTGGTTCTCATTTGGCAGCTCTCCCAGATCTCTTCTCCAATAATCTGGGGACTCTAGGCCAGGCTAAGGGACCCTGACTGAGCAGAGTTCAGTAGGAGAATCTGAGAAGACTGCATGTATGTATTTGGGGGTGGGTATGCATCCTTACCATCACCTTACTCATTGCCATTCCCCTAGTTGTTTGCCCACTCGGAGTGGATTATTTTCGGCCTAGGCATCCCAGAGGACTGCTGTTGTGTTTAACTGGGAAGCATGAGACAAGCTGCCAAGACAGAGTCACTGCAGAGTGGCAAGCCCTGAGACGGGGTAGATGTCCCCTCCCTCCCTGAGGGGAGGTAGATTAAGTCTTGGTCAGAAGACACAACAAACACCCAAGACAATGCCTTGTTGAGAACATAGTTTGTCCTGCCTGTGGACTGGCAGCATTGGAAATACTTCCTCAGGGTCTCTGGCCAATCCCAGGAAGTGACAGTTGGAAAAGAGGAAACATCTGAGTGGGTCTCAACCCTTTGTCCCCAGCTGCCTCCCCTTTGCTAGAGGCCAGATGCCCTAACTTGGTGGAAGGTCCTGACTTCTGGGCATCGTTCCTAAAGCACTAGAAGTCACAGGCATAGCAACACCACTCCCCCATCTATGGAAGGAGAAAGAAACCCAGAGTTACTGCATGCCATGCACAAGGTCACCCAGTCGGAGTTGGAGGAGACGGAGGTCAGAACATTCTGACTATGCTGCCCACTCCCAGGAGCAGCTAGTAGATGCTTCCAAAGAATGTAGAAGAGGGCAGGACAAACATGCGTTTAGCACCTGAGACATTCCAGCACTGTACAGGCTTTACGGCGCTTCTTCATTTCAGTCCCCCATAATTGCCTACCCCTCAGGTGCAATAATAAGAGGCAAGACTACCAGCCTATTCCCCTTCAGGGTCTCAAGGTCCTCCATTCCCCATTCCCCCTTGACTCACCTTAACCTTCCTGTCATCTGCCGTTGTCTCATTGAACTCCACCCCCAGCTTGAAGCTGATCTCGGTGTTCTTGAAGGTGCTCTGTGTTTTTATGGTGATAGTGTCCCCATTTATTTCGATGATTGTGGTAGGCTTGGTCATGTTGGCCACCTGCCTGGTAGCAAAACCCACACCTGAAGGCAAAGGGAAAGTTATGAGTATGTGAGCTGGAGTGGAGAGGCAGGGTACAAGAAGCGCAATGAACAATTCTTAGGCCTGGATGTGAGGAAGAAGAGGATACCTTTCCGAGACTTTACGTGGCCACTTTTTAATTCAGTCTGACTGTTAGCTCTGTGTGGTAAAGAGACACTACTGATCCCATTAGATGAGAACTTAAGGTACAGGCATGCCACAGCAAGTTGGTGACAGAACTGAGATTAGAATAAGCTATTAAGTGCTTTTTGTGTGATAACTACACGTCATCTCATTCAATCCTTCCTGAAGGGTTGATCTATTATCTTCACTTTGCAGATGCTAAAACTGAGATGGAACTGAAGCCCAGGTCACAAATCTGAATTGACTACACAGCTCTTTTAACTGCTCAGCTATACTGCCTCCTGAGGCTGGAGCACAGGGCTCCCTTCCAGGGCACCTGAGCAGCTTTCAAGCTACAGGCTGAGGAAAGAAGAGAAATGTGGACTTTGCCTTCCAGAGCCTTAGGGATGAGAGTTTTCCACCTTCGGAAGTTTTTATCCTGAGGCGCACTGGTGCTCTTGTCCCCCATAGAGGGCAACAAAACATTTCAAAGCCTCTTATATAGGATCTAGGAGGTAGGCAGAAGGGTGTGTGTCAGCGTAGATTTTTGAGAGGCCTGAAGTGGTACAGCATTCAGGATTCAAATCCAGGTCTCCTGGCTCCCAGTCTAAGGCCCCATGGGGACTCCCCTCCTGACCCAAGCATGGCTTTCCTGGGCACTGGGCAATCCTGCAAGAGAGTGCGGAACAGAGTTCTTGGGCAGAGTCTAAGACGTGTCCCCACAATCTCTCCTTTTGCCTACAACCTCCATAACTGCCCTGCCCCTAGCTGCCTATGCTGAGCTGTCCTCCAGGGCAGAGGTGGGGTGCACAAAGTCTCCAAACTGTCTGCTTCGCTACATAGCACTTGGCAGGTACATAGTCCATGCCCTCCATGTGTTTTTGTACTTAGTGCTCATAACAGCCCTGAACGGTAGGTATTATTATCCCCAATTCATAAATGAGGATCAGAGAATAGAGTGACTTGCCCAAAGTCAAAGAGTAAGTGTTTGACCTAGATCTGAATCTGGGCTCCCAAACTGTTCACTATTGCTCCTGGGCCATTCTGCCTCCTGTGATATGTGCCTGTGATCACTCGTACTACCGAGGCTGGGCCTCTTTGCCCCCTGAGAACTCTTGGTCTAAAATGATGGGCACGAGCAGCCACTGCAGCTGGCCCACCTTGCCTGGCCAGTGAGAGACGTGGCCTCACCCCCTGCTGTCAGAGTGAGTCACGCCAGTTCCACTCCCTAGCAGACAGCAGGGCCTTGTCGCTGCATAGGGAGTTCTGTTTGCATAGGACCTACCTGAAGGAGTGCAGTGTTTGAGGAAGGAAACCTCTCTGGGAGTGAGGAAGGGACTGAGCCAAGGAGAAACTTGAGACAAATTGGGCTGACAATTCAGGAAGCTTGGGAAGAGCTGGCGTCTACTTGGACATGTAGCTGAAGCCATTTAGTGAGAGAGCTGGGCAGGGCCTTCTCTCCTTCCTGGGCCCCAGCCTTTCAATCTGTATGACAAGAAAAGCAGGCTGCATGGACTCTCAGACCTCTAGCCCAAGTTGGGGCAAAATAAGGAAGCAATGGTGGTAAGGATGTTGCAGCTCACTTCAGGGACCAAGATCTTCAGCTGCAATGTCTGCTGTGGGAGGCTTGAGAGGAGGAACTAACTCAGGCATTCTAACTCCCCCAACAGTTGCCCAAAGCCCCGCCTCTACTCCAAGAATGGCTACCTTCCTGGAGTCACTAGGCATATTACCCAGCATAGGGTAGGGGCTCTTTGGCCTCAAGAGCCAACACTTGTTCCTATTTCAGAGAAGGGTTAGAAACAGGTGAGAGGTGGTTGGAGTGCACCTGCCGTAATCCAGCCCGCCTGGGAGGAAGGCATGGGGAGTAGGCATGGAACAGGCATGGAACGTAGCTCCACCGTGAACATTCCGGTTTTCCCTGCCCCAACCTGGGGAACTAGGATAATCTCATATCGGGATTTCAGGAAAGGGTATCACCTTCTGCATCAAAGCACATACTAGGAGGGGAAAGGCTGGAGATCAATCATTAGCCAAGCAGTTCCAACCACTCCCCATTCCCAAGGCCTATATGGGAACTGATCTGGGTTGCAGATCTAGAAGTCCAGGTTTTCATCTCTGCTGTGGAATTTTTATGACAAATTCCTACTTTCTCTGGGTCTCAGTTTCCCCATCTGTTGAACTAGGCAAGGTATAAGGATCTCCAAGAGCCTTATCTGTAGGATTCTTTGAATTGTAACCTTTCCACATCCAAACACCAGACCCTCCCAGCCAAAGATCCTCCCTGCCTTTAACAGGTCTTGGCCTTGCTCCAGGACCCTTTGCTGCACCCCGGAAGTCCAATGGCTTTCTCTATCGGACTCCAGCCCAAGGAGTGGCTGAGCCTTGGGTTGTATGTAGCTGGTGTTGGGGCCTCTTGCCTCACCATACCACTAGGCTCACTGACAGTGATTAAAGCCTGGTTACACACCAGTGCAGAGCAAGGTCGGAGACTGGTGAGAAAGAGGGTATCCTCCAGGCAAAATCCTTTTCCCTAACCCAATATGGAGGAGCAGAGGTTCTTGCTTACTGCATGGGCCTCTATCTCACCTCCTCATTTCCCATCACCATGATTCCCCACTCTTCCATCTCCCTCCTGGGAATTCTCTACTTCTGTAGGCCATAGTACATTCTCCCATCCACCCCACTTCCCTTTCTATGTTCACAATTTCCAATTCCTGAACCACCGGTGCTCCTGTTCTTTTCCTCCTCCGCCTGCTAGCCTCCCACCTTCTTCAATGAATGCTTTCTTTTTATCCAAACCTGACCCCTATCTCCTGGTCATACAGCCCTCTTCCACCGCAGTGCCTCTCTACTCCACCTCTCTACTCCAACATCGACCAGCAAGTCTGCCTCCTTGCATCTCCCTACCTGAGAATCCCTCTTGCCAGGTTCAGACCAGGAAAGCCCTCTCCCAACAGGCCTCGCATGCCCTATTCCAGGCTGCCATAGTCTCCCTGTCCCCTTATCCCCCAACCTTGACTAGAAGGGATGCAGCAGGCGTTCAGGGTACCAGCCAGGACGGGAGCATTGCGCTGGGTTGGGCACGTGGCCAGCCCCTCCCCAGCCCAGCATCCTGAGCCCCAGCTCACCGACTGACTTCATGTAGTCATCAAAATTCTTGCTGTCTACTAGCTTCCACGTCCCCGCGAAGGCGTCCACCATGGTGAGGCTGGGCTAGGCTGAGAAAGAAGAATCGACAAAGCTGGCGTGGAAGGACTCCAGGACCCGCGGCTCCTAACCAGCGCTGCCGCTTTAAATAGCCCTTGAGTCACGTGACGAGGCGTGGCCCACAACCCCCGCTCCCGAAATAGGAAGCCCCAGACTGGCTCTCACCCTCCGGGGGCTGGCCGCCCATCCCCCAGCCCACCGAAATGGAAGGGGCAGACTGTAGCGCCCGGCTTGCCTGCGTCAGAGCGGGTGCCCGGCTTCCGAGTCCCTGTCCCTGGCTGGCAGGGACCGGCTCCCTTCTCTGGCTTCAAGGCGCTTTTTGGAATCTGAGAAGAAAGCCGCTGGGGGCACGGTGCCCGCGAGCTGGGCGCACGCCGCACACATCTTCCATCCTCAAGTCCCTCCCTGAGCTTAGAGCAGAGATGGGAGACTTGTCCTTGGGCTGATGCCCACGCCGGGAAAGCTCTGGCTGACTCTTCACGGCGCAGTCATCAGGCATCTTGGTCCTCCCTCATTTTACAGGTGAGGAGACCAAGAGGGGAACTGACAAGGTCACAGGAAATGAGAAGGTGAATTGGAGCCCAGTTTCCAAGCCTGGTCTAGCAGGCTCCAGAACCTGCGCTCTCCCGCCAATCCCCACTGCCCGATGGCGGGGAGAGTCACCAGGGGCGCCATTGGTGGCTGAGCTGCCCCTATACCTGGACGAAAGCTTGACCCTTCCCGCCGTGCCCGCCCCACACGTGCTTGCCCCTCCCTGAGGAATGTCTGCTGCGCGAGCCTTTCCGCTCAGTGGTCCAATTCTCCGTACACCCTGCCAATGCGCCAGGCTTTTCTGACCTCTACGCACAGCTCTGGGCATTTGTTGAGGTCATTTCCCCTTATCCTCCTTCAGAAATTCTGTCCCCCACCTGCCTGACTGTTGCAGCCTCCAACTGCTGCCCTTTCTCTGACCTCTGCTCACTAGCAATTAGTCACCTCCTTTAAAAACACTACCACACGGTTCTTTGACACTTTAGTTTACAAATCACTATTAATAATAAGATTCGCCTTTGTATTGATGTTTATTTCATGCTGAGGGCATTAAGTACATTGTCTCATTGAACTTTTTAAACAAAGTCCATTAGGTAGGTGTTCTTATCCCTACCTACAGACGAGCAAACTGAAGCTTAGAGGAGCCATTCATTTCTCAATTCAGCAGTTATTAAAGCACCTGCTTTGTGCCAGGATCTGGAGAGACAACCATGAGTAAGACACACATTCACATAGCTCACCTTTGGGTAGGCAGACACAAAACTAGTGTGGTGACTTTAAGGGGAGGCCTGTCCTCATTGGGGGTTCAGAGGAGACTTCCCGGAAGAAGTAAGGTATAAATAAATTTCTGACATATAAAGAGGCCCTGCATAAGGGGGTGGTGCCTGATGGAACTTCAGCCAGCAGAGGTTCACCCAGGGGGACACACAGAAGCTGCAGGCCCAGTAGCCCTGGGCTCCTGCCAGCTCGGCCAAACGGTGTGGTGGAACCTCCTTCCTCGGCCTTTGTTTCTCTGTGGAAGTGGAGCACATCTGCCCTTACCTCCTTTCGTCTGACTTTCTGGGAAGGAGGCCGTGGAGGAAGAGCCCTCTCTCCTCCAAGGTCTTGGTTATTTTGGACAGGTCCACTTGCCAGAAGACCGAGGGTCCTATTTCCGCCAAAGCCACAGGACAGGCCCCAGGGCTGGGCATAGCGCCCTGGTGACCTTATTGCCAGAGCAGGTGCGGCGGGGAAGGGGAAGGAGGACAGTGGGTTGGTTTCTGACTCAAGGTCACAGCCTTTAGACACAGGGCCTCCTCTCTCAAAGACTGAGTGGCTGCAGACCCAAGGACCAGAGCTGTTTCCCTACACAGTCCTTATAATGCAGCAATGGAGATCTGGGACTGGGCTAACAGCTGCTGGCAGATAGATCCGCATTCTAATTCTGATTCCATTGTGTTCTAGCTGTGTGGCTGTGGGCAATTTATTTAAGCCACTCTAAGTCTCGGTTTCATCTGAAAAACGGAGGTAATGATAGTCTTTACCTCACAGAGGTGTTTGGGGATCAAATGAAATAATGCATTTAAAGCGCTGAGCATGGTAGACTTGTTCACTGCTGTTGCCGCTGCTTTTATTATAATCTCCACGTATAGTGCAGTACTCCTCAAACCTGGTCTCAGCTCTGCCCCTCACCTGCTGGGTCACCCAAAGCAAATTGCTTTGCTTCTTGAATCCTCAATTTTCTTATTTCTGAGACAGTATTAGAAGCTGCTGCAGCTGTGAGAAAGGGGCTGTAGAGATCTTCCGGGTGGGTTGTGGGGGAGGGGACACTGCCAAAAAGTCCTTTTTTGCTTTGCTCTCTTGAGCCCTGCCTATATTGAACAGCATAATGCTTTAAGAAACTCTGGACGAACTCGAGACCCACTATTCTCACTGCCTTGACCTCCATGTCCCCACCACGCTCAGACCTGGAGTCACCAAAGTTGACTCCACACCCTGTCTCCCTTCCACCTGGTTCTCATCCTTCTCCTTTCTAAGTGCGTACGGCCTTCTTATCCCTCCGATTATCTACATCTTCCTTGCCTTGTTATTCTCACTATATTTGGGGAAAGAGGAGAAAGGGACGGGAATGTGGGCCCTTTCCCTTTTCCTGCCTCCTTTTTTTGCCCTTGGCAGATCCAGATGTGGATATAACGCGTAGCAGGCAGCAGGACCAGTTCCTGCCAAGAGCAGCATCTCCTTAGCCCTCGCTCTATGGTGATGTCACTGTTCTCTGTTTCCATGGCAACCACAGGCTGGGAAGATGGAAAAGAGGAGAGATGAGTAACCAGGAGAGAGCCAATGAGATGAGCCAGAAGCACCGGGTGATCCATGGGGCCATAGGGAGGCGGGAGAGGGAGGCCTACTCAGCATCTTCAGCTGTTCCCTGGACCCTCCCTACCATCTGGACACCTCCATGGGGGGATGTGCTGATGGCACAGGGAGACATGTGAGAGATAGAGCCCAAAGAAGATGAGCTGGAGACTCCACTGACCCAGGGAGACCTCCTTTGTGTCTTCAGGGCCTGAGTTTATGGATGATGACTGTCCCTCCCCCCACCCCCAAGTACCTGCAACTGGGAATTTTTCTTTCTCTTTGGCTGGTAATGGTGGTGAGGCTCTGTGTTTCTGCCTGCCATGGAACTGTGGGGGCTAAAAAAAATTAATATTTTCCTTTCACCTTTCTAAGTTCTTCTAGCCAACAACCAAATTAACACTGATAGCTTAACAGGAGAAAATCAAATTTTAATACATACACATGGGGAATTCATATAAGCATGAAAATTCCAAAGACAATGAGACAACATTGAGTATATATGAAATTTTTGTACAAAGGAGAAAGAGGGAGGGGTGGCATATTAGATTTCAGAAGTGAGAATGGGTGACTTACAGGTAGTTGAGAAAGAGCAGAACACACATGGGGGCAAATTATTGCTAGGCAACTCGAACAATGGGACACAGTATCTAGCTAACAGGCTTCTGCCTGAAGCCCTCTTATTTACCATTCTTAATTCAAATTAGTCTAAGGCAACCACCTAAGATTCCCTTTCAGGAGTAGTCCTTTTC
>NW_011888817.1:8580069-8589719 GCF_000151845.1 Pteropus vampyrus
TCCCTTCTCCCTTTTGAGTTTCCTTCCGGGGCAGCTATCTCAGAGGTGCACAAGAATGATCCAAGGCCCTCTGAGACCTTGAACCAATAGAAAAGGATCCAAGTATATCTCCTCACTGAGGTCACCAGGTGCCTTCAGATACTGCAGAGTAGAGAAGTGTCCTCATCTCACCTGTTTCTCTTTAAATAATTCATTCATTCAACCAACCTTAATTGAGCACTTTCTATGCCTAGGCACTGTGCTGCACTTAGTGGAGATCCAGGGTAAACAGAACCATGGCGCCTTCCCTCTGTCAACTTAAGAAAAATCCAAATCTGTAGAGAATTTTTACCAAAATTGATTTGAACCAAATTGAGGATAAGCTTGGAAGGAAAATCTCAATAGACTGAGATAAATGCTGCCAAGTGACAGTTTGCAGTTTCTTTCGTGCATTTGAGATTAAGGAAGATTACGTGAAGGTGGGAGAAAGCAAGGTGGGCGTTGGATTATAGGGTAGTTAAGATTCTGTGCTCTCTTGAAAGTGGTCCCGCTTTAGAAAGAGGGGTCTGAAAGAGGGCATCTCAAAGGTATGTTAACCTAGATACACAGAAACAATGGACTGGTCTTGCTTAAGGCAAAGATAAGTGTTTTACTGAAGAAGTTATGTGCCTGGAGCATGGCTACCTCCTTGACCTGCCCAGTTAGGAATTTATGATCAGATCACCCTGAGCTCACAATACGGGGGATAACAGCCACAGTGGGTGGAGTGGAGTGTTCTTTCTGCCACTAGGAAGTTACTTCCTCGTTCCCCAAGAGTTCTAGATATTGTGGGTCTGAGAGATCAAATGATGGCAAAAGATAAGAGATGTACTCAATACCAGTTTGCTTCTGAGAAGCTGATGCCTGTGGCAGAATGCTCCCAGGAAGGAAAATAATGGCTCTTCCTGCCCAGGGAGGAGAGGGTATAGCTCAGAGTGAATAGCTCAGAGTGAAGGGCAGTCACCTCCGCCTTCCCGGAAACCAGCTGTCCTACCTGTTGCTGTCAGAATAAAGCCCAAGCTCTTTAGCCTCCATCTGTCTCATTGGTCTAACTTATTATTGAAATCCTTCTCCAAGAAGAGTACCTGACAGATAGTAGGCATGAATGAATGAATACTGAATGAATGAATGAATGAATGAATGAAAAGGGAATCTATCAGTAGCTTTAGGGGTTCTAGAGTGAGACTCAATCCTGCCCCTGTTACTTACATACCAGCTATGTGACCTTAGGCAAGTCACATCCCTCTGGGTCTCAATATCTCCATCTTCAAAAAAACACATCATGATCCCTACCCAGCCAGCCTCCCAAGGACTCTGGTAAGATAAGGTATGACAAGCTTGGGAGTGCAGGCAAAGGTTAATTGTTTCTCTTCTCAGCCTCCTTCCCTGGCTGCCTTCTGCCCTCAGAACAAGACTCCCATCCCTTGCCACAGCCCCAAGGCTCCTAGGCTCTGGCCCCCGCCTGCAAGCTCTCCGTACTGCTGCCACTCTGTCTTTTTTGTACTTTGAAGGGGCGCCATGTTTCTTGCTTGCTGTTTGCCTAGAATACTCTTCCTCCCCAGCTCCTACTCTTCGATTAACTCTTAGTCACTTTTCAGCTTTCAGCTTAACTGTCCCTTCCTCCTGGACTTATCATAGCGCTTATCCTGTTTTCATGGGGGTTCTTTTGTTTCAGAGTCTGTCTTTCCTATTACACCAGGACCGGGTTGATGTGGCTCTCTGCTATGTCCACAGAGCCGACTACAGGGATTTATGGAGTAGACAAACAGTCTCTCTAGAGCAAAGAAAGCCACTTATCCGCTTCAATGTTCTCTCTGTTTGACAATTCTGCCCACTACTACTCTCAACTTTCCTCCGGCCGAAGTCTCCTGTCTCGTGTCCTTCTTTCACTCCATCCACGTGGGCCACAAGACTGGGCCATTTCCGGTGTGGAGTAAGGCCCCAAGTAGTCCCAGGAGAGAACTGCCCTCCTGGGCGCATAAGTGTAGCCTGAACCTCAACGGTAGCTCTCTTTGGGGACAGGGCCATTCCCAGGAAGTAATCAAACCAGATCCCAGACTTGGGGCTGCCTCTGGCTCCTTTCCCAAACTATTGCTCTATTAAATGAAAAATCTGCCTGTGCAAAAATACAAATAATATTGGATTAGGTAAAGTATAATTAGAAAGGTAAACCTAATGCTATAAAACAGTACTTCATACCACACTGAGGTCTGAGGCACCAAACAGATGGTTCAATGGTCTCTCCCCACAGTGTGCTTCATTCAGGAGCAATCTGCTCAAGATTCTGGAAAAATTCAGGCATTTCCAGGAGGCCTGATGAGCCTGGTTGGTGAGGACAGGTGAGTACTGTGTGTCTTGAGAAGAGCTGGCAAGCCATGGCAGGGGGCCTGGCAGGGAGTGGATCTTGGCCTCAGGAGTCTGGGGCCAGGTGTGTTCCAGGAAGCAGGAACAGAGCCAAGGCTGTTAGCCTGGCTTGGGCTGTTTTAGGGGCCTGGGATTTGGGGGATGGTTGGGGGTCGGCGGGGGGCAGCATCCCTGGGCTCTTTAGTAAACAGACACTAGATAGGAAAAGGAAGGAGCCATTTGCAGGAAGGACTAGGTGGTCTGGGGGGCGACCAGGACTGGAGCCTATGGTGAGAGATATCCCCTAGAAGGGTGGGAGGTGGGAAGACCAAGAGATTAGAAGGATGGATTCAGCGTCAGGAGCGGGTGATGTCAGATGGGTAAAGTCGTCCTCCCTGCAATTAGGTCATGCAGTGCAGGGGTAAGAAGAGCCAAGGGCGGCATCAGGAACGAAGGGCCGGCTCTCCACCTGGCTCTCTGTGATCGCCAGTGTATGAGCCGTCAGTGACAAGGGGGAGGAGGTAGGAAGACCACCGGCAGGACGTTTGAGAGGCATCATACCAGCTGTGTGACATGGCCCAATCAATCTCTCCATGCCTATTTCCTCCTCTGTGTGATGGGAATAGTAATGTCTATCTCTCAGGGTTGTCGGAAGGAACAAATGAGATTGTGGGTGCAGAGAAGCTTTGTGTGCTGCCAAGTGTGGAACAGAAAATGATTGCTAACATCAACAACACTTACCAAGTGCCAGGCACTGGACTTGGCAGCTTCTGTCTTTCCACTCTCGTAATTCTGACGATAACTGAGTGAAGTAGGTCCTACTGTCCCCATTCCCAATTTACAGATGGGGGCCAGGATTTAAACCCAGGAAGACTGGCTCTAGATCTTGTATGGCTTGCCATTATTCCACACTGCCTTGCCCTATGATAGTCTTCAACTTGCCTTGCTCTCTGCAACCTTGGGCCACTCTCTTTCTTTCAATGTCCCCAACCATGGAGTTGAGCCAGATGACTTCTGTAATCCTTCAAATTTTGGCAGTTGGTGGTTCAGGGAGAGAACTTCCAAATGGGGAAGAGAGTGCGGTGAGGCCAAAACAGGGAGAGGACAAACTTTTCCAGTGTCCCTGCCCCATCCCCACCTCCTCCTCAGTGGATAAACTGGCGGCAGACTCCCCTTTGCCCTACAAGCTGTGGGGCCAAGGGAGCAGGTGACACTCAGCCCAAGCCTGAAATACTCACTGGTCACTGAGGGTCACTGAGGTTTGAGTGCCAGGACTGCCTGCCGACAATCAGGCAGGGCCCATCTGCCTCTGCTAGCAGACCCCAGAGAGCAAAGGAACACAGCCTGCTTGAGTCACACCTCTTAGTCTCCACCCAGACATCCTGTGCCCCCACCAACTCACTCAGGGTCAGTTTATCTGGGCACCAGGCCCGGCATGGGGCTATTTCTAGATGTTCTCCCTTTCTCCTTGACCTGGACCTCCAGCCAACTCAGGATATGCACACGTACACACAAACATAAACACACACATTCTCTCTCTCATTCTCTCTGTCTCTCTGTCTCTCTCTCTCTCTCTCTCTCTCTCTCTCTCTCTCTCTCTCTCATTGAACTTAACTGCTGCTGGCTTGCCTCCCGGCCCCATGCAGGGCACTGACAAACAACTGATGGCCCAGACTTAGTTCTGGCCCTTATAGAGAGATGAAAGAGGTAGATGCATCTACAGACTATGACAATACAGAAAGGCTATTACTACCCCAGAGGGATGTACACAGAACATGGAAAACCAGAGGAGGCAGCTGCTTATTTGGCCAGGAGGGTCAGGAAAGGCTTCACACAGAAGGTACCCTCTGGATCTTGAAGGATACATAGGAGTCTGCCAGGTATGGTAAGAGGAATCGGGAAGGCAGAGAAAGAAGGGATATTTAAGGAAGGATGAGATTTTCCTGATGATTAATCTGGGATGAAAGTGGCAAGTGATAAGACTGGGGTAGTTTCAGGTCAGGCAGGAAAAGGCCCGGCCCATCGTCTGAAGGCTGTTGTGCGGAGGCTGGACTGGAGACGGGTTAGGCGACTGTGGCAGCTGTCCCAGTCTGCTCACCCATGCCTGCAGCCAGCAGGAAGGGGAACAGGAGAGGGGTACACCTCTCTTAATTAAAGGCGTGACCTGGCAAACGCACACATCTTCTGTCTCTTGGCCAGAAGTTAGGCCCGGAGCCACATCTAGCTGCAAATGAGACTGAGAACCAGGGTCATTATTCTGTACGGCATGTTAGTCTAGAAAAAGGAGGGAGTGGGTCTCAGGGAACTGGAGGTCTCCGATACCATGGTTACAAGTCTCTCTCTGAAATCAGATTTCCCGAGTTTACTCCCCACCTTACCACTTACCAGCTGTGTGGGCAGATCACTTATGCCTTCTGTGCCTCAGTCACCTCATCGGAGGGTACAGTGAAATAACACCAAGTTTTAAGGTAGAGCCTGACATATAGTGAGGCCCAGAACTATCTTTAGTTTCTGAGTGAAAAAGGTTTTCTGGGGACAGTTGCTGCCTGAGTCCTTAGCAGAGCTGAGGCAGCCACATGGGGGCTGGTGTATGGCTAGGGCAGCCAGGACTACTACTTAGCCCCCATCCCTTAAACCAAGGGTTTAGCTGAGGCAGAGTCCTGAGAAAAGAAAGGGCAGTTTTGGAGGGAGTTCAAGAATAAGTGGCCCAAGAAAAGATAACGCTAGGCCTAGTGGTTTCAGAGGCAGCCCAGCCCAGAGCCCCTTCCTCTCACAGGACAGCAGATCTGCCAGGACCAGGAGAAGGTGGTTAGTTTTGAGACTAGGGCACTTGAAGTCAGACTCAGACTCATAGCTGCTGTGTGGCCCCAGGCCTCCAGCCACCATTGCCCATCTCTGTACCTGGGTCTTCCCACCTGGAAGCTGGGGATCACTTATCCAGAGCCTTCCACCATGTGACTGTGAAGATTAGATGCTAGTCCTGGCTCTGGAATTGGGTTGCAGCTACAGGCCTGAGCGCCAGGGAGGGATAGGTCCCTGCAGATGACAGCGCGCCCCCTCCTGGGGAGGGCGAGCATTGCAGCTCTGTCCTGCTGAGCCACTCGCCTGTCCTGTCCTACCTTCTCCCTCATTTGGCTTATGATCCATTTCCCAGGCTACTGGCTGTGAAACAGGGTCAAATAAGAGAGCTAATGTGGAAGAAAGGAGAAGAGCCCAGAAGCATTGGGGTGAAGGATAGGAGAGGGTGGAAGATATAGCAACTTCAGGAAAAAGGCAGAATGGTAAGACCGAGGGCTGGGCTCGTGGGCAGGGAAAGAAGGTGTCTAGGGTTAGATTCAGAGGAACCCATTCTCCCCATATTCAGACTCAGATGGGGAGCTCACTGAGAGCAGGTGCTGCGCCTTAATTCACTTCTCCGTCTCCCTCCCAGGGTACCACATAGACCTCCATGGAAAACAGGTTGGCTGGCAGAGTTTATTGACTGAACCCCAGACTCAGTCCCTTGGACTGGACCTTCATGAAGCCCCCGACCCAGGCCCTGCTAAGGGGAAGATCTGAAAGGCAGCCTGGAGGGGAAGGAAATGCAGCTGGGAGACACGGTCCCAGGCAAGGGTCCCTCATTGCCTTGCTCTGTGACCTGGGACAAACCACCTGCCCTCTATAGCAGTTTCCCCAGCTGAGTAACACAAGGGGGCGCTGTGGTTTGAGAACTATTTTTACACCAGAGAATCCTGTCTTGAAACAAATTCTTAGATGGAAGTCTAGGAGATGAAACAAATAAAATGGAGCTAGCTGTACCAGTGTAAGCCAGGAAGGGGCCTGGAACCTACGTGTGTGGTCTTGCTGCTCGAATGGCTCTCTGGGCCTCCACAGGCCTGGCTGCCCCACTTTGCCTGTTCTTTCTGCAGCCTGGGGAAGGGTTGATTTGTGGGATGTCCCAGTGGTTTTGGCAAAAAGCAGGCAGGGGCCCTCCCCAGTTGCCCTTCTATTCCTGGGAGCCGGAGCCAGTGCCACCCACCACTGATGAAGACACAGTGGTCCCACCTCAGGCTGAAGGAAGGGTCCCTAGAGAGATCCCTCAGATTCCGATCCCAGGGCCTGTGAGTGCTTAGCAGGGGCTGGAGGATGAGGATGAAGAAAGGGAAAATGAGAGGACACCACGAGATTTGGAATCAGAAGGCTCCTGGAGCCACCTGGTTGGTGATCTGAAGCAGCCACCGCACTTCTCTGGGTCTCAGTTTTCCCATCTGGGCAATGAGGGAAGAACACGATGCTCTCCCCAAACCCTTTCTCATTTGTGACTGGAGGAAAGATGGCAAAGGGGGAGGGGAGGTAGCGCTGTGGGTGCTGAGTTTCCCAAGAGAAACAGAATGGTGCTTGTAATTCAGAGGTAGTGATGGTGGGTGCATCATCAGAGGCGTGGAGGGGGTGGGGCGGGGTCGGCAGGAAGACTTAACTTGACCCTGGGCTCGGTCACTAAGTTGATGTGTGTATATGTCGTCCCCTCTCAGGGCCACACTTTCCTCATCTGTCTAAGGGGATCAGATGCTCCCAGATCCAGGAGTCTGTGACTGCCTGGAATCAGAGACTGGGGCAGTGGCCTGGAGCTGGCCCAGGGCCAGGGTCTCATTGTACAGAGCTGGAAGTGGCTGTCACAGGTGGGGGACAAAAACCAAGAGTCAGGTAGGATGCAAATGCCAAAAGGAACTTAGGAGTCATAACATCCAACCTTTTTTGGTTTACAGCTGGGGAAACTGAGGCCTAAGAGGGGCAACCAGTTGTCCAAGGTCCCAGAATGGATTAAGGGCAGAACTAAGACCAGAAGCAGGACTCCTGACCACCCGTTTCAGCTTCTCTTCCCAGGAAGCCTTGATGAGGAGGTACAGGGAATAGCCTCGTCTGGGAAGAGGGGAGGCTGACCCCTTCCTAATCGCTGGGGGTGGGCGATGACACCTGTGGACATTGTGGTGCACAGCGTGAGCCCAGCCAGCGTGAGTCCCCTTCCTCACCTCTCTCTGAGCATACTGCACTCTTTCCAGGACTGGTGATCTTGAAGGTCCCCAGCTGTCCTTCCCACCTTCCCATAGGGGCAAACCTAAGGGTGCAACAGGACTCTGGGATTTTGCAGAGACAGACGGGTCCTGATGTGGGGGCATGAGGCCGGGCTGGGGTGTGCAGGGAGGAACTGAGAACAGAAGCTTTTCTCTATGTCTGGGTGGGGTAAGTTTGCCTTGTAATTTCTGAAATTCCCACGGAGACCAGAGGGAAAGACATCTCAGACACACACACACACACACACACACACACACACACACAGACACACAACCACATGTGACTTCACACACATACACCAAGACACATGCACACATATTTCCTACCCTTGATCGGTTACAGAGCAAAGTGAAAATATGGGCCCTCCATTCAAAAATTATTAAGAATTTCAAGAGGGTGACAGGCAAGCATTAAACCAAGAGTGAAGTCTCCTGAGCGCAGGGCCCTCTTTGACTGCATAGGTCTCACACCCATGACTCTGGTCCCGTCCTCAACACATTCCCACAGTCTCCCAAGCACCATCCTGCCAAGATACACACTCACCTGGAGACAGACATTCACGGTCCTGGAACCATCACCACTGAGGCCACGTATTCCCCTCCCCCAAGACACAGAACCACACCAGCCCTTTGTGCTGCTGGAGCCTCACACTGAGACAGAGCTCCTCTCACCTGGGCAGGTTCAGCTGCCCCAGAAGGGTGGCCCACAAGGCCCTCACACTTACCCCTGATCTGGGCTGCCATGCTCTCTTCTATCCTCCTACTCCACACACCAACTACCTGCTGGCTTGGGAGCAGATAATAAGAGAGGCAATGCCAGCCCTTCCACCCACTCTGCATGCCGGTCTGCAGGGACACAGCTAAGTGTGAAATGCCAATAATAATAATAATAATAATGATAATATTTGACACTCGTTGAACATTTACCGTGTACAGCCAGACACTGTTCTAACACTTTATAGTCATCCCTCGGTAGCTGTGGGGATTTATTTGTTCCAGGACCCCTGCAGATACCAAAATCCATGGATGTTCAAGTACCTTATATAAAACGCATGGAATAATGCATACAGTTGGCCTGCTGCATCCATGGACTCCCAGCCATGGATGGAAAATATTGTTTTCTATCCTCGGTTGGTTGAATCCTCAGAATCTAAACCTGCAGATAGGAAGGGCTGACTTAATCCTCGTGACCCTATGAGGCTGATGCTGTTATTTATCCTCATTTTACAGATAAGGAAACTGGAGCACAGTAAAGTTAAGTCACTTGTCTGAAATCACACAGCCGAATCCAGGCTGTCTGTTGCAGAGCCTGCTCTGCCAGTATTCTGTATCAGGAGTGTATCAGGTACTATGAACCCGGTGGTTCCCGGACCTGCCCCTGAGAAGCTCAGGGCCTCTTGTGAAATGAAGAATACAGGTGATTATAATACAGCATCACCTTGACCGGGACCCATGGACAACCCAGGAGCCCCAGATGGTTACCGGGCTGCAGAAACAGAGATGATTGTCTTTTATCACAATCTCAATATTTAGAAAATATCTGAGCAAGAGACAGTCTTTTTTTTACCTTTTACAAACAAGATTGTGAAATCTGTAATTAAGGCATTTTCACTGACAACGGTGGATGTGGTCTGATAACGGACGATCACTTTGGTTGTAACTATGGCAGATTATCTGGAAGACTTTCTCACTAATGGGAATGAAGGAAACTCGCCCTGTCAATGAGTCCTATGTGTCTAACTGGCCTCCTTAAATATCATAGACCTAGGGATCACCTGCCGAGCCCATGCCCCCCTTCCTTCTCCCAGAGTAGCCCTTCTGCACTGGGTGTGACCCCTGAGGCCTCGTCAGTATCCTGTCCCTGATCCAAGCAGGCCGATCAGATTCTTTGTCTAAGGATTGTGGATCGGCTTGTCAACTGGCTGGGGCTCGTTCCTGACCTAAGACCAGGTAAGCTTATTGACTGTAAAGCAGCTGCCTTCACTTTCACTGTTGTTTGCACAATAGGGAAGAAGCAGAAAGTTATGTACAGGAGAAGAAAAGAACGAAGTAGTGATGACGGGATATGTGGGGAGAAAGAGAGGAACTGCCCATGCTCCAGCTGAGGGCCACGATTGCTCTTCCTCCCTGACATTCAAACTTAGGATCACTCCTGCTTTTGTTTCGATTGACCTGAGAAAGTACCACAAAGCCCCTGAATGTGTTGGTTTTATTGTCATTGTCGAAAGTGGCAGATCC
>NW_011888817.1:8591799-8596039 GCF_000151845.1 Pteropus vampyrus
GCTCACCGAGCCTTCAGCTTTGGTTTATCTGTACTTGGTCCAGACAGGAAAAACAAGGCCCTGGGAGGAGAGGGACTTGCTGAGGTCACCCTAAGAGCCAGAGACATTGCTGGCACTTGATCTGGGCCTCCTGACACCGGTCAGGTAGGTGTGTTCCGTGGGCAGCTGAACGTGGCCCAGAAGCGGGTTCTCCTTTCCTTCAAGGTCTACAGCCCTTGGTGAAGGCCCTTCTGGGTTGCGCTGTGCTGAGCCACCCCCCAGGCTGGCATGGCACTGCACCTCTTCCTGGGACAGTGACCCATGCCGAGCCACACCCTACCTTATCCAGAGCCAATCCTCCATCTTCCCTTCGGCCCCCTTGTTATCAGCACAGGTCTTTGTGGTTGAGGGAAATTTTTCACATTCTCTGCTTACCTGCTCTGTTTGTATGAAGAGGGTGGGACCGGGGTTAGATGAGGTGCACTCCAGTCAGACCAGCTACTCAACCTCAGACCAGATTCCTATCTCTTTTTGCCTGTTTCCTTACCTGTAAAGCAAAGGTTATAGTAGTTTTTATCTCACAGGGCTGTTGAGAGGATTAAATGAGATGGCATATCAAGTCCTGGGGAGCTTTTAATTATGACTGAAACCTGCATGAGCATCCTGTGAGAGAGGCGAAACTGAAATGACAGAATTGACCCTCGGAGAGGTCACGCAGTGAGCAAAAAATAACGTGACATTCTAGTTGAGTGCCAGGTATGATTTCCAGGTCATGACTCATGGGTGTAACAAATAGAACTTTCTTTTTCTTCAGTCCGGGATTGTTACTAAATTGGGGTGGGAGATGAATTTATGTACAGCTAAGTCTTGGGTGGATCCATGTGTTTCCCAGTCCTGTGTCCATATGGGTCACCTTGGCAATGCTATTGTTCCTTTTGCTTTGAATGGCCCTTCTGGGGCCATCTCTCTTTACTTCTGGGTGATACTGGAGGGAACAAGAATTGTTCTGCTAAGTTGAAGAAGATCACACTGTGGTTTGGGGTCATTGTGGTAGATACCCCTCTGGGTTCTGGCTGCCAAAAGTAGGGCCCTCTCAGGGGTACTGATGTCTCTTCCCTCACCACTAGCTCCTTACTCCTCTCCTTTCCAGCCTGGGGAGTCCTCTACTCTGCCTACAGACCACCTGCTTATGTTGGTAGAGAGGAGAAAAGAGAAAGGTCAAAATGCTAGGAAAGAAACAAACAGATCAAATACATTAATACCTATTTCTGGAGTGCCTGTGTCATTTCATTGACACCTTCCAACAACATAATGACATAAGTGCTGCTATGATCCTCATTTCATTGGTGAGGAAGTAGAGGCACAGAGAGGTTCGATGACTTACCGAAGCTAATAAATAATAGGGGTAGGGTTCTGACCCAGGCAGTCTGAAATTTAAACAAGTTCATGGGGTTGAGAAGGGCTGCCTATGGTCCAGCTGGGGAAGACTCTTACAGTGTTCCCTTGATGAGGAAGTGGTGTTTGAGCTGAGACCTGCCTAATGATAAGAAGCAGCCATGCCTGGATCTGGGGGATGAGCACTGCAGGCAGAGAGAACAGCAGTGGAGAGGCCTTGAGACAAAAATGAACTGGATTTATCACAGACTGGAAAGAAAGCCACTGTGGCTAGGAGAGCAGGAATGAATACGAGAGTGGTAGGAGGTGGTGGGGGTGTGGAGTAGAGGGACCCAGACTGGCAATATTAAACCCCACGATGGGCCTCTTTCCTTGAGTATAGGGCAGGGCCAAGCCCTATGCCCATAAATCCCAGGAGGTCATTAACTCTCTGCCCCTGTGGGCAGCGGGGCTGCCCACTGCTGGGGCCCCTTCTCTCCTCTCATTGGTCCTGGGACCTTGATGACCATCCAGCTTCTGGTAGAAAGGGGACCAAGGGAATGCTAGGATGAAGGGCAGGAGGTGCTGGCACCTGAGTCAGAGGCCCTGAGGTCTGACCCAGTGGTGGCAAGGTCACTTTGATTGGAGTCATTAAGATCACCCAGCCTTGATGGCCTGACTCTGGGCCAAGCTGTCCCATTGGTTCTCTTTGACTTTCTGGCCTAACCTCTGATAGGAGAGGCATCTCCAAGGGTACTAATTAACACCTCGTCTTCTGGATTCCAGGGCTTTCTCCCTGCCCCCAGCTCCTTCCACAGATCAGGTATTGCTCCTACCCTTCATTCTTCCCTCAGATCCTGGGGGTTCAGCTGAAGCCAGTGCAACCACATTTTCCAGGGCCTCCCAGTCCTACCTATAAGGAATTTTCACCTATAGGCACCTTTGCCCACACTGTTCCCTCCACCTGGAATGTCCTTTCAGCTTTTGTTTACACTGGAAATTCCTTCTATCTTATTCTTCAAGTAGAACAGACTAATTCCTTTCTTTTTTCGTTCTTTCTCCCTTCTTCCCTCCCTTTCTCCTTCCTTCCTTCATTTTTTTTCTATCTATTCTCTCATTCCATTCATATATTTTGGGCATTCATTCATTTAGCTTCTGCCAGGCACTGGGGGCACATAAGGGGGAGGACAGACCCTGAGGTCAAGGGGTGCATTATCCTGTGTGAGAGGCAGAAGGTAAATAAGAAGAACCAGCCAAATAATTGACAAGCCCCCGTGCAAAACAAAAATGTGAGACACTCCTCCTTTAGAAAGTATTAAGAATTTCAAAATAGCACCATGACAGCAGAGCATTAAGCCAATTGAAGAGTGCTTTCCAAGTACGCGGCCCTTCTGCAGAGGCCCAAGGCGCCCACGAAGCCGGCCCTGTAAACAAGTGATTCCATCAGACGCGCATATGGTGGTAGGTGAGCCTGGAAGTCAGCCGGGAGGAGGTGATGTCCACAAATTTCCAAAGGAAGGAGGAGAGAGATCAAAGGACTCTTTGGAATGGTGAGCAGATGGGGTCAGAAGGCACAAGGCCTCGAGGGTCGCCTTAGGGAGTTGAGCCTTTATTTTGTGGGCGGTGCAGAACCACCGAAAGTTCTAAACAGGACTACTATCAGCGTTTTCTTTTAAAAAGATCTTTCTGGCACCAAATAAGTACAAATAATAAACATATGAGACATAAAAATAATATTATATATAAATAATACAAAAAATAAAAATACCTATGAAACATGTTCAATTTCATTGGTAATCAAACACATTAAAACAAAAGTAATCTTTTTTATTAGTAACAAAAATTGTTGTTTGCAATATCAAAACTTTGGAAATGACTTTAACCCACACACATCGGGCTGGTTTCCCTGTCCTCGCAGGTCCCGAGGGTTGTGTTGGAGTGCTCTGAGCCACATGATTGACAGGGGGCCCATTCAAAGAGGGGTGATTCTATTTCATGAGATTTCAAATCAAATTTTTATGTTGAAACAAATGTGGCACTTCACACTACTAAGATGGCCAAAATAAAAAGTGCAGACAATGACAAGTGTTGACAAGGATGGGGAGAGATTGGAACTCTGACCCATTACTGGCAGGAAAGTAAAAAGGTACAGCAACCTCGGAAAACAGCTTTGCAGTTTTCAAAATGCTCAACAGTTACCATATGACCCAGCAATACAACTTCTAGGTACAAAGTCAAGAGAAATAAAAACGTATTTCCACAAAATAACTTGTATATGAATGTTATAGCAGCGTTATTCATAATACCAAAAAGTAGAAGCAACCTAAACATCTCTCAACTGATGAACGAATAAATAAAAGGTGCTATATCCATATAGTGGAATATTTTGGGGTAATAAAAAAAGAATGGAGTACTGATACATGCTACGACATGGATGAACCTTAAAAACATTATGTTAAGTGAAAGAAGACACAAAATGTCACATGCTGTGTGATTCCATTATAGGAAATGTCCAGAACCATCAAATTCCAGAACAGAAAGTAAATTAGTGGTTGCCAGGGGTTCTAGGGGGAGGGAAATGGAGTAACTCCTTAATGGAGTTTTTTTGGGGGGTGCTGAAAATATTCTGGAATGAGATAGAGGAGGTGATTGCCCAACCTTGCGAATGTACTAAAAGCCACTAAATCGTACACTTTAAAATAGGTGAATTTTATGGTATGTGGAATATATTTCAATAAAGCTGTTTTTAAAAACAGTCCAGCTTGCCCAAGACTGAAGGTTTGCCTGGGACAAGAGACTTTTTGTGCTAATACCAAAATAAATTCCAGGCAAAACAGGATGAGTTGGTCACTCTGCATACAATGCAAACTTTACATTCATTTTAATT
>NW_011888817.1:8598819-8603990 GCF_000151845.1 Pteropus vampyrus
CACAACCCTATGAGATTGGTATTGTTACCCCCATTTTACAGAGGAGTAAATTGAGGCTTGGAGAGCCTTGTCTGGGATCATGCAGCCAGACTCGGGCCCTGGTTCTGTGCTGAAGCCTGGTCTCTTAGCCACTGATTTGCAACTGGGTGGGACTCTCTTTGGGTGAGCTTCTTGGTGGAGGGCAGATGAAGGGGCCAAGTGGGCGGGCATTATCTGCTCTCTTATATCATCCAAGCCAGCAATTCCTGTGGTTGCTTGAGGATTCTGCTTCAAAACATTATGTGAAAGCCGCAGCTGTGTTTCACCTCATATAGTTTACGAATGGAGAAACTGAGGCCCTGAGGGGGACAGGGAGTTGTCCAGGGTCTTTCTGACGGGATCCATGGGAGAGCTGGGGTTAGAAGCCAGGTCCTGCCTCCCTGCCATGTGCTGTTTCTGATGCCCACATGGCTTTCTGGATCCTGTTTGTGACCCTCGCGGGCAGGAGGGAACTCTGGGGCCTCGCCGGCTGGGTCTGCTGGGCTTGGACCGCCTCCTGCAGTGACGGGAGGAGGGAGACGCAGAGATGGCAGGCAGTGGGGACAGAGAATAGAACCCAGGCTGGATCTCGGTTCTGATTCGGCTGCTGACTTGCTGTGTGGCTTGGGCAGCTCTATTCTCTCTTGGCCTCAGCTTCCCCATCTGTACAGTGAAGGGATGCTGGCGGCTTGGGTCTATGGGCACTGGGTAGGGGAAGAGGAACGGCCGACAGGAGGAAGTGCATGTACGGGTAGGAAGGGAGGAGCCGCAGGGCACCAGAGGGCCCTGGACACTCTGCCTTCTCTCCTCTGGGTCACAACCCAGTTTCAACCACCCACATTCCCGCTGTTGGCTCGGGGACGCCGCTTGGCCTGAGCGTGTCCAAGCCTCTGATGACAGAGTTCTTGGGGCTGGCAGCTGCATGTCCTCAGCCCCAAAACATCCCCTCAACTCCAGGAACTGTGCTGGCCTCATAGCGTGGAGGAGGCTGAGCTTCTGGGGTGGGCTTTCAATGGGTGTCAGCCTCACCCACTCATGTGTGCTCACGTCCCTACATGTGCATGTATGTGCAAGCCCACATGCATACCTCACACAGCAGCGACTCTCAGAGGCTAAATGAGGTCTAAGCCAGTTGTTGTTTTAGACTCCCAGTAAGTTAAGAATGAAGAAATATCACAATTGTGGAATGTTTTACATGTTTTAATTTAACAAGTTAACATCTTTAACACACACAAAGAAACACTCACACTTACAAACCCAAAGCAATGTAATTGAAGAGATTCGCAAGATAAGTATAGGAATTATAAAATCGTGAGTTCACAGTGTGGTGAAGTGGCAACGAGATATCAGTTTAAAATTGCAGGATGAGCTTCCTGTTCTTCCCATCTTGGGCATGATTCATTGGGACTAGACATCCAGCCGTTGCCCTTTGAGTTTATGTTGTTTCTTAATGTTTTACTATGAAAAATTTCAAGCACCCAGAAAGGTTGAAAGAATTGTACAGTGAACACCAAAACATTACCACCCGGAATCTACAATGAACATTTTGTAATATTTGCTTTATCATATATTCATCCCTCTATCCACCCTTCTTTCCTTCCATCCATCAATCTCTCCGAATCCATATCATTTTTTGACGCATTTTTGAGGCTTATGAATGTGACGCCTGGGCCGAATGACACTGTCTTCTCTCCTCCCCACAACAGGCCCTGTTGCACACACATTCACACACACACCTACGTGTAAAACTCCCATGTGCACACAACACATATGACTTACCCATGTCCCCCATTTCACACGTGTCCACTCCACACATAAATCCACGTATATCCACATATGCGAACACCACACCTAATCATCCATGCACACAGATGAAGTTACACACATGCACGCACAGTGCCCACATGTGCATTCATGGCAGACCCTTGAAGTCTGTGAGGGAAGAATCCAGAGTCCTTTTAGAGTCCTCAGGCCTGTGACCCCCGTGGAACCCCTGCCAGGTCCTGGCTTACTTCGCACCCCTCATTTCTGGCAAGTGTCAGGGGCTCCCCTGCAGCATTCCACCCGGTATGGCTTATCTTTCTCCCCTTCACCACAGTCTTCTCTCTCGCTCCCTAGTCACATCCCATATAGAAAACCTCCCACAAAGACTCCTTCCAGAGCGTCACCGCATATGGGTACAAAGCCCACCAGACCGTTGCTCCAGGAGGGCAGGGACTGTGTGGCCTTGTTCCCATTGCATCCCCAGCACCGGGCACATGGCAGGACAGCAGATCCTCTCTAAATTTGGTTGCAGAAGGAACAAAAGCAGCACAAAGGTGCACACACTGGGCAACGTCAGGGGCACCTCCATCACACACGCTTACATCCATGCACATGCAAACACACACTGTGTATGCATCTATGCTCGCACCTGTATCAGACATGTATCTTCACATGGATGAACATGCACTATGTGTGCACATACCTGTCTGCCATCTCCAGACTCTCCCAATGGAGTCAATTCCAGGACCTGGGTCCTTTCCCAAAGCCTTGGTCATCTAAGACCACAGTGAGTTCATCTGCTGGAGTGTGAGGTCCAGATGTGGCACCCATGATCATGTGCTCAGGGCTCCTGGCTAGGCCCTGTGCATCTGGGTGGCAGGGTTTCAGAGTACTGGCTCTGGAGTCCATCAAAACCTGGGTTCCATCCTCACTCGGCACGTAATCATTGTGCACATTCCACATGTGATTTATGTGTGAGTTATTTCTTGGAGTATCAGTTTTCTTAACTGTTAAATGGAGAAAACAGTTCCTACCTTAAAGGCATCTTACAGGAGATACTCTTAGTAGGGTGCCTGGCATGCTGTAAGCACTTATAAATGGTTGCTGTGGATATTATCATAGTTGTTTTTTTCAGCCTTTAACCCAAACTCCCATGTACTCTTTGGGAGGAAGGGCAGCTTGGTGGGGGGGCTATGTATGGGGAGAGCAGGTGGATGGTGCCTTTGTGCATGCCTCTCCCTGACGCTCCCTAATCCCAAGCTCTCATTATCCTACATGCATATTCATAAAGGATAGTTTCAGCCCTGCTCTGTAAATGCATCCGCAGTGGGAAGTGGAGGCCAGTGCAGAGAGCGAGGCCCAGGGGGCAGGAGGCTCAAAGCCAGAGTACATCTGAGCTCCCATGGACGGGAAGATGGTAAGAAGAGATGGGGCAAGGATGGACTGGGGGTATTGGGGGCCACTGGGGGTTTGAGCTGGGGGATTGTTCCTATGTTGCAGATTTGAAAACTAAGTCCAATGAGGACAGACTAAAGAACCCCTGGAATGAGTAGCCCAAGAATCTAGAACCTGCTTCCTTTGGGACCTGGAGAGCTAAGCATCTGTCTGGGCTGAGTGATGGACACAGGGGATTGGACCAAGTGACCTCTGCATGTAGCTCTATATGGACATAGTTTACATGGCAATGCATGGTTGGAAGAGCTGTGACGGTCCTGAATCCCAACCCTCAGTGAGGCTCAGAGAGTTTGGGTGGCTTGCTAAGAACACATAGCTACTGACCTTGATCTTGCCTTTGGAGGTGTGAGAGACAGTGATTCCGGGCCCATGCGGGAGTTTCAAGGCTGAGTGAAAAGCTGATGGGTTGGTCAGGACACAGGAAAATAAAACTTCTTTATCTACAACCTCATTTCATCTCCACAGTAGTGCCCTGGGATACCTGGAGCAAAAACAGTTATGTCCATTTTACAGATGAGAAGCATGAGGCTGAAAGAGGATGAGTTACCGGTACAAGGCCACACAGTGAGTATCTGCAGTGGGGTTGGTTGGCTTCTATGTAGAGTGACATGAGGGGATGTGAGAGCCCAGCACATCTCAGTTTTGGGTGAGGTGAGGTCAGGACAATGGCAACTTTAATCTAAAACCAGAGGGGACTATCTCTTTACACTTGCAGTACAATTAGTCCCTCACTCCTTTCAGATAACTGCCTATTTCTTAGAATGCTTTCTCAGTGCTCATGACAGCTCCGTGAGGTTAAGCAGGATAACCACCCTTATTTCATGGGAAAAGATGGAGATACAGAGAGGAGAAGCGGCTGTGACAGAACAAGAGTCTTAGATGTTCCTCTGCTTGGTCTTGGGCACTTTCTATTGGACTAGCTCATAGGAAAGGGAGGGGTTGGGGGACTAAAAATTTAGCGCTTCATGCAGAAGTGTCAAAAGAAGCTGACCCTGGGGCAGGAGGCTATGAGAAAGGCTCATTTCGGACTGCTTGGCGGCATTCCAGGCACAGAGGACTGCTGGGTGAAAGAGGACTGTGTCTGTGCTGTTTTTGGATCAGTCACGGCAGAGTGAGGAGACTGGGCTTGTGGTAAAAGTTCAGACATTCATTCATTCAGCAAGCATTTACTGCCTTAGCGTCAGGCCCTGTGCTGTGCCCATGGCAGGGGAAGGGGCAGCCAGAGATGAGTCAGACAATCCCTGGGTGGCTCAAAGTCTCCTAAGGGCCTCAGACTATGGAAGGACTGCACGAATTATTGAACAGAAAAAGAAGAGGACTGGATATTGTCACCTTTTATTTCTAAGAGAGGCAGTGAGATGTCGGGGACAGGCCTTGGGTTTGCAATCAAGGCCAGGTTGGTGGTATTCTAAGCTCTGCCCCTCTGAGCTGTGTGGCCTGGAGCAACAATAACAACCACATAATCACAGCAAGCGTTTAGTCAGTGCTCAGTTAACATATACGCATGCCACTCTATTTCTTTAAGCCTCAGTTTCCTCATCTGTAAATTGGGGTGAGGTGAGGAATAAATCTACTTCTAAGATTATTATGGGGCTTGAATGAGACCATTGTAGGTGAAGGAGTTTGGTACATGCTCGAGCTTTGTAAGACCATCATGGAGGCCCATGTTGTAGAAACACGGGGAAGTTGGAGGACGTTAATTCCTAATGGTGCCGGGTAGAGGTTTGGGAGTGAGGGTGGCGTTTCTCTTCACTGAGTAGATATGGCTTCAAAGGACAGAAAGGGGGATGAAGAGGACAAGGACTTTCAAATGGGAGGACATCATGTGGGCAAAAGTGTGGAGGAGGGAAAGTATAGTGAGTGTTTATGGAACAGTCCTGGCTTAATTAATGGCTAAGCCTGGCGTCCTGCGAATCACCGGAGGATGTAGTCAG
>NW_011888817.1:8604920-8612423 GCF_000151845.1 Pteropus vampyrus
GGCCCGCACCCCTCTGCCGCGCCCCGCGCCGGGAGCCGGCGCCGCTGCCGCCATGGGGGCCTGCCTGGGCGCCTGCTCTCTGCTCAGCTGCGTGAGTCCCCACTCCGGCGCCTGCTGCTCGCCGCCTGCTCACTTTTGTCCTGTCTTCTTCCTCTAGTTTCTTCTTTTTCCTTCCTCCGAATTTGTCTTTCTGGGCCCGCACCCCGCTCCTCGCTCCTTGGTCCCCCTGTCACTCGGAACCCCCCACCCCCAGCCCGCGCCCTCTGGCGCCGGGGACAGCTGCTGTCCTGGGCTCAGGTTACTGCGGGGGAGGGGTTGGGGCGCGCCGGGGCGGGGGAGGGGAGTGCACTCGGCGGGGGCCCCTCCCGGGAATTGGGGAGACTGAGGCCCAGAGCCTCGGTTGTGGGTGGGCGCTGCGGCCCCACCTCGTCCAACTTGGAGCGGTTCTCGCGGTGCGCCTTTCTCTCTGCCGGACGCTCTGACTCTTTGTGTAGCGTGCTTGGCCTCTGTCCCTCTCTGCCGTGGGCCCCTCTCTGTCCCTCTGTCGATCTGTCCGTCACTCTGTTCCTGTCTGTCTGCCTCAGTTAGTCCATTTGTATTTGTCTGACATCTGTCTCTGTCCGTTTGCTTGTCTACCTTTGTCCTTCCGTGGATTCTCCGTCATTGTCTGTTGCTACAGTTCGGTGTCTGCCCGTCTGTCCGCTCGTTCATTCTATCTGTCTCTCTGCATCCTTGTCTCTGCCTCATTCAGTCTGGCTCAGGCTAACTCCTGGGCACTTCTCCAAGGAGCCCCAGACCCTTCCCCTCTATGCCCCAGAGCTGAAATGGGGAGTAGGGAGGAAGCCCCTGTCTGCCTTTCTAAGACGCACTTCAGTGAGGTCCATGCGTGTTGCCACCACCTCGTGGACCCAACTCTGGGTTGGAAGAATTAAAAAAGGTTCCGGGGGTGGGGGGTGGGGCGCTAAGAAGTACCCTGGTCTCCTGGGCTCAGGGACTTGGGGGGGAAGCCAGCCTCTGTTTTGGGGCTGCAGCCAGAATAGGGGAGGAGCTTCAGCCAGACCCCAGCTAGGAGGCCCCTTCTCCTATCCCTTTTCCCCTCATTAAATCTGAGGTTCATTCAGGCAGCCTCCTCCCCCTCTGGCCCACACAAAGAGGAGCAGAGAGGAAGAGGGAGGTCTGGTGGTTGCTGAATCTTAGGACTTGCTTTTCTTTGTTCGTGTGTGTGCGTGTGTGTGTGTGTGTGTGTGTGTGTGTGTGTGTGTGTGTTAGGATGGGGGTGTAGGGGTGGAAGCTGGGGGATCCAGATATTTACTTTACAGCTATTTTCTGAGAATGATATCTGTACAGAAAGGCTGTAGCGTGGGTCCCTGGACAGTCTCTTGTCCTCTCTGGGTCTCCATTTTCCCGTCTGTAGCGTGTGTGTGTGTGTGTGTGTGTGTGTGTGTGTGTGTGTGTGTGTGCAGGAGGAGGGATCAAGAGCTGGTTCCTGAGATCTCTCCCCAATGAAATCAGGTTTGGGCTGGGTCTCTGGCCAGGAAGCATTTGCTTCCTGGTGGGGGAGGGAAAACTTCAAGAATTGACCAGACTTCCATCTGGCTGGATTGACCTGGGTGTGGGAGGTATTGAGGAGAGACCTGCCAATCCCCCATGCCTCTGTCTCCCCATCTGCCTTCCTCATAATGCTTTTGGGAAGATTAAAAAGTGCCCTACTCAATCACTGGCGTATAGTACGTGCTGGAAATAGGAGCTCCGGTTATCATCTTGGAAAGGTGGGTGGAGAGTTTCCTCTGGAGCCAAGTACTGGTCTCTGAGTCATAGAATCCTACCAGGCTGAGACTAGAAAGCACCTGACAGGCCTGCCCAAACCCTTGGTTTACAGATGAGAAAACTGCAGCCCAGAGAGGTTAGCTGACTTGCCTAAGGTTGCACAGTGAAAGGATGGTGAATTGCACAGTCAGAATTAAAATCTGATTTCTGGTCCAGGGCTCTTCACACACCTTCCCTCCCTTCCCCACATCCTGGGGGCCTGAGGGACAGGGCTGGCTCAGGGTAGAATTGATAGTTTCACATATTGAGTATCTAATATCTACAAAGGACCTCCTTTCAGTGGCCTCCCTTTGAGGTTCTGACCTCTAACATTTACTTAACACTTACTGCATGCCAGGTGCTGTGCTGAGCCCTTCACCCGTGCCATTTCATTAGTTCCCCCCTCAGCCCTGTGACATAGTCATCCTATTTTATAGATAATGGTACCAACAATAGCCATCATTTACTGCGTCCTTACTATAGGCCCAGCACTCACTGCTCAGAGCTGTCCAGTGGTGGCACAGGCCCAGCACTGTAGTGAGCATTTTACATATGTCCTTTCATTTAAGCCTCACAATGACCCCAATGACACAGTTAATATTATTCTCATTTCACAGATGAGAAAACTGTATCAGAGAAGGAAGATGATTTCCCCACAGCCACACAGTATTAAGTGATGCAGTGGATGCTACTGGATACCAATAACAACCTGTTTCAATGGAGATTTGACCCATAGGGGTGAAGTTCTTATAGGGGGTTTCCAGGCATCCTTAGGGTTGGTGGGGAAGAGTTCTGTACCTCTCCAAGTGTGACACGTTTGCATCTGCCCATCGTGGCTCTCTCTGTAAGCATTAGCACTGGGCTGAAGGTGATTCCTGGGAGAAATAAGATGGACCCACAGGGAATGAGAATCACCAGGCAAGCAACATTATGAGCTGGATGATCAGCAGATATTCAGGGAGGGCCTTCAACATTTGAGGGAGCGTGAAAGGCCTTCGGGTCAGAATGGTTGGACTCAGATCCTGGCTTGGCCTCTTAGCTGTGTGACTGTGGACAGTCCCTTCCCCTCTCTCCTTGTCTGTAAAGTGGAGAGAACAGTGGTACCTGCTGTTCAGTACGTTGCAAAGATTAAATGAGACTGAGAAGAGCATGCCAACATCTTTAGCATGAAGCTGGCATGCAGCGGCCACTCCATAAACACCCTAGAGTAGTAAATTGCTCTAGACCACATTCTAGGAAGTGGTGAAGCCAGTGGAACCCAGGGCTGTCTGACTGTAGAGCCAGGGCTCTGAGCCACTTTATTGTCCTGCCCAGGAACCCATTTGATGGGTGAAGAAACTGTGTCCCATAGAGAAGAAAAGAGACTTGTCTAAGATCAAGACTATAGATCCAAGACTATAGGCTCTCTGTTTTCAAGACTGCGTGGAGGAATTCCGTGTGCTTGAGTTGTGTAAGCTGACCTCTTCTCTCCTGTGTTTTGTCTAGTTGTAGTCTGGCTTAGCCACATGAGATGCTGTTCATGAAGTCTGCAAGGTGCCTCTCGTCCTTGCTGGGACCAGTTTTTTGTTTGTTTGTTTAATGGTGGCAAAATAGATATAACATAAAATTTACTATTTTAACTTCTTTTTAGCCTTCAAGGACCTTGTAATTTATTTTAGGAAATATAATATGGTTAGATAGATAAATAGATAGAGAAATATAATATGGTTACATAGATAGATAGATAGATAGATCGATCGACAGATAGATAGAAAACAATCCAACCCTAATGATATCAGTCTCAAAGAATAATATTGTCAGAAGTATTATCAGCTAAGCACACAATGAGAATTTGAGAATCTGACTTTTCCTTGATGTCAGTTCTCTGGTTTACTGAAAACAACCCCTGACTCTCTCCCCCTGTTCCCAGAGATACTGCACTCCACTCCCTTGATCTGTCTTCCATTCTGTGACCATTCTGTGTTTCTTCCACACCAAACCATGCACATCTCCAGAGCTATCTAGCTTGCCTTGGGAGGTAGTGAGCTCCTTGTCATTGGTGGTGTACAAGCAGCAGAGGGCGGCCGGCTGCCTTCCTGTAACTCCTCATAGAGAGGAGCTGGACCGGTTGACTGCCAAGGAAATATTGCAACGAAAAGACTCTCAGACCCAGGGCTTCCTGCATTCTGAGTTCTCTATTCCGAGAACCTGGCTGGTGCTATGATTCAGCCACTCTCAGTGTTGTTCCGTTGCTTTTCTATTGCTGCCTTTCCCCCGAGTGCATTTGGTGGGGGTTGTAATCTTAGTGCAGGAAGTTTTATAGTCCGCCTTGGCCTTTCACATTGCATCATAAGCATTAGTTCATATTGCTCTGTAAGCTAGTAACTTGCTTCTTTCCTGCCTCTATAACATCCATTGAATAAATGGGCTACCACTGCCCCTGGGAATTTAGGTCATTTGCAGTCTCTTGAGATTCAAATAAGCTCATAAAACCTAAGTTTGGTGCCTATTTTAATTTCTTTCATTAATTGAAAATGTTTATTTTTAAATAGTAAAATCAATTGTATTGGGGTATAATTTTATTATAATTAGTTACATGTACCCTTTTAAGTGTTACCTCCACGTCTGCTTTCTTCGGCAGAGAGCTCTCTCTTAGGGAGTACTATGACGTATCGCTGGGCATTTATTTTCATTTCCCCTCTATTATTTTCCTGGTATGAACAGTGCCACGATGGACTTCTGAGTGTACGTGTGCACACGTGTCTGCCCTTTCTCCAACAGGCTGGTCCTTCTGTAGGAGGAGGTTCTTGTAGGAGAGAGATCCCTAGAGGTGGAGGGACTGGGTCAGAATGTGTGAATGATCCTGAGGATGAGATGCTCTGGAAGCAGCTGAGGGCTGGTGTACGTTTTTCTGTCCCATACCTGGTGTCTCTGGCTATGGGCCAGGCCCTTGGAAATCCTGAGGTTTCGAGTATCAGGAACACCCGGATTTTGATCTCCAAGAATCCAAGTGAATGGAAAAGCCAGGTTCCCTGACTGCAGCATCTTTTCTTGCGTCTCAAATTGAAACAGTAACAGGTCAGAGCTGGGCCCTGCCCTGGGCACTGGGCATATGGTTCCTGAGGTCAGTGTCTGTTGGTATTCCTTGGTTTTCTCTGGAATCGGAGGCATTGTTTTCATCAACGGTGTGTTTTGAAATTAAACCAGGCTGCCATCAATGAGTTAGCTGGCACTTGGTGCACACAGACCTGAGCTGAATCCCAGCTCCTCAGCTGATTTGCTGTGGCACCTTGGTCATGTCGCCTCTCTGAGTCTGTTTCCCCATTTGTAAATGGGAAGTTACAACACACTTACTTCATAGTGTCAGTGAGGCTTAATGTGGATAAGGTGCTTATCACAGTGCCTGGGACTGAGTGACTCTTCATCAAGGGAAGCTATCACTATTATTATTTGATTCTCAGCACTGCTGTCTACTTGCTGTGTAACTTCTGGCAAGTTTCTTAACCTCTCTGATCTCGGTTTCCTCTTCTTTAAAATGGGACTGATAGCTTGCTCTGTCTGATAACCAGAATGCTCTGTATTGTTTACAAACCACTTTTTTTTGGCATTTACTTATCTGCTCACCCCCAAAAGGTTGTCATGGATAGGAGTCAGGTCTTGGGGTGGAGCCTACAAGATGCAACCACAAGTTGCTAGACGGGTGGACTCTTATGCTTTGGACCATGAGGGAGAATTTCATTCTGCAAGCATTTCATTTAGCATCCATGTCCTTGGTTTTGTGAGTGAGAGAGAAGGAACATTTCTAGGGGCACTTCTAGTCTGGAAGAGAAGTGAGGGGGTGGGATGGGAAGGCAGCTACACCTCAAGCAGAATGTGCTGTGTGCCTTGTGACGAATCCAGAGGGGTGCGGGGTCTCAGAAGAGCAAGGGACCCTTTCAGCCTGTTCTCCACAAAGCCAATCATGCAGCATGAGGCTGTTTTGGTCCCTCCTGGCTTCAAACCCGAGTGGATGCCCCTTGCTATTAGGACGAACAGTAGGGTCCTACACGTAACTGTCAGGCCCTGCCAGCATGGCCGACCTTGCCGTTTACCGATCACTGCCTGGCATAAAGCTTTGGTCATGAGGACCTTTAAACCATTCCTCTAACGCCCAGCTTCTGCCCACCCCAGAACCTCCTCTCTGTCTGGAACACTTTTTCCCCCCTTGGTCAGAAGAGTGCATCCTCATTCTTCAGTGCTCAGCTTCAATGTCACTCCTTCAAGAAAGCGATGTGCCAGCCCCGGTCTAAGCCAGGCCCCCGTCAGTCACTCCCATGGCAGCACACGCTTTTTCTTCCTAGCATTTACCGTGACGGGCGTAATGATTTGTTGAGTGTCTTTCGCTGCCCTTGGAAGCTCGACGAGGTGAGACCTGTGTCTTTCTTGCTCTCCAGACTCTTAAATACTTGGGTGAGAAGTTGATGCTGTTTCAGGAAAGATAAACAGTTTACCAGACATATCTGGGTGTGGGCCCAATTCCTCAAAGCCTGGGCTGTAGACCTGCCTCCCTGAGGGGTAAGGCTCATTTCAGGACACCAGCTATGAATGATGTGGCGATGATTTCAGCCGACCCCAAGGAGGGAAGGGACTTACAGGAGCTTGGGCAGAGGAGCCTGGACAGGGGAAGGGTTAGAGTGCCACTGTTATCCCTCACTGTTGTCCCAAACCTGCCCATCCCCAGAGCAGGGAATCTCAGCCATTCACAATTCTTCATTCTATCATTCAATAGGCATTTATCATGTGCTTGCTGTTTCCTGAGGTCTCAACTGTGCCCAAACACTTTACATTCACTCAGCAGATAGTCACTGAGCTCCTACTATGTGCCAGGCACTGTTCCAGTATCTGGGAATACCACAGTGAGCAAAACAAACAAAAATTCCTGCCCTGGGGGAGCTTACATGCTAGACATGGGAGGCAGACAAACGTAAATAAATATAAATCTTATCAGATGATAATAAGTCCTATGGAGAAAAATGAGCAGGGAAGAGGAAAGGGAGTCTGAGGAGGTTATAGTTTAAATCTTCTATTTCATTCTTACCACTGCTATGCGAGAAGTAGGTACCCTTATGATTCCTGTTTTATGGAAGAGAAAACTGAGGTTCAGAGAGCTTGAATGAATTATATAAGGTCATACAGCTAATCAGTGATGGAGCTGGCCTTCTGAATTTTTTTTTTTTAAACTATTCTGCTTCTCCCTAAGAAACTGTGACCCAGCTCTCTCTCTCCAAGTCCATGGTAACACCTGAGACAAATCCAGGTTTGATCTGGGTACTGTTGTTTGCTGGCTGTGTGACCCTGTGTGACCCAGCCTCATCGAGGCTTGGTTTCCTCCTCCTCCCTCTTCGGCTTGAAAATTAAGTATGATCACATTTGTCTTGTGTGGTATAGGTGGGCTGGGTGCGGATTTGGAGGCATGGAAGGGGAAGTGGTGGGTGCTGTGTGCTTGGGCATGGAAGGGGAGAGGAGGCAGAGGGTAAGGGTGCCATCCCTCCCCTCCCCACAGGCGTCCTGCCTCTGTGGCTCTGCCCCCTGCATCCTGTGTGGCTGCTGCCCCTCCACCCGAAACTCCACCATCAGCCGCCTCATCTTCACGGTCTTCCTCTTCCTGGGGGTGCTGGTGTCCATCATCATGCTGAGTCCTGGAGTAGAGAGTCAGCTCTACAAGGTGAGTATCCCTTC
>NW_011888817.1:8612473-8616651 GCF_000151845.1 Pteropus vampyrus
ATCATTCAATAGGCATTTATCATGTGCTTGCTGTTTCCTGAGGTCTCAACTGTGCCCAAACACTTTACATTCACTCAGCAGATAGTCACTGAGCTCCTACTATGTGCCAGGCACTGTTCCAGTATCTGGGAATACCACAGTGAGCAAAACAAACAAAAATTCCTGCCCTGGGGGAGCTTACATGCTAGACATGGGAGGCAGACAAACGTAAATAAATATAAATCTTATCAGATGATAATAAGTCCTATGGAGAAAAATGAGCAGGGAAGAGGAAAGGGAGTCTGAGGAGGTTATAGTTTAAATCTTCTATTTCATTCTTACCACTGCTATGCGAGAAGTAGGTACCCTTATGATTCCTGTTTTATGGAAGAGAAAACTGAGGTTCAGAGAGCTTGAATGAATTATATAAGGTCATACAGCTAATCAGTGATGGAGCTGGCCTTCTGAATTTTTTTTTTTAAAACTATTCTTCTCCCTAAGAAACTGTGACCCAGCTCTCTCTCTCCAAGTCCATGGTAACACCTGAGACAAATCCAGGTTTGATCTGGGTACTGTTGTTTGCTGGCTGTGTGACCCTGTGTGACCCAGCCTCATCGAGGCTTGGTTTCCTCCTCCTCCCTCTTCGGCTTGAAAATTAAGTATGATCACATTTGTCTTGTGTGGTATAGGTGGGCTGGGTGCGGATTTGGAGGCATGGAAGGGGAAGTGGTGGGTGCTGTGTGCTTGGGCATGGAAGGGGAGAGGAGGCAGAGGGTAAGGGTGCCATCCCTCCCCTCCCCACAGGCGTCCTGCCTCTGTGGCTCTGCCCCCTGCATCCTGTGTGGCTGCTGCCCCTCCACCCGAAACTCCACCATCAGCCGCCTCATCTTCACGGTCTTCCTCTTCCTGGGGGTGCTGGTGTCCATCATCATGCTGAGTCCTGGAGTAGAGAGTCAGCTCTACAAGGTGAGTATCCCTTCTCGGGGGTGTGAGTGTGGGAGTGGGGGTGGGGTAGAGGGAGCAGCCTGCGGGCCCTGGCCTCTGGTGAAGGCTCAGCTGCTGGGGGCCGAGGCTTGGCGTCCCAGCTGATCAAGGAGTTGGGCAGGAGCGTTCGCGTGTGTTTCTTCATGTAAGGAGGAGGGTTCAAGCCTCACGTGGGGATTCTTGTTTCTTGTAAGCTATGGTCCCCTTGGAAAATCATATTAATTGTTATTGTCCCCAACACTCTGGCCCAGGCAAGCTTTCCTCTCTTTAATGGGAAAGCCTGGTTTGGGGGTCCTAACTCTCCCCTTCATCTCAGTGTTTCATAGCCTGGTACAGACCCAGTGGGACATTTAGGCCAGTGGTTGTGACATTTTAGTGTGTGCGAAGGTATGAATCCTCTGGGGAATGTGCTGGAAATGCAGCCTCAGACCTAAGAATCTGTTTTCCTCATTAATCCCAGGGAACTCTGGTGTAAGTGGTGGATGGAGAGCACTTTGGGAAATCCTGCTTTAGACGGTGCCATGCATTCCTGAGGCTGTGGGCATGATACTAGGGAAATAAACAGTTAGTAACAAGATGTAACTGGACCATCTGTCTCGGGGAGGGTGGAGGGGGCCCAGTCCTAGTACTTCAGCCCCAGAGATGGATGGCAGTGGAGATGGAGGCAGGAGGCTCCAGCTCCTGTCCTGGCCCAGCCCCCATTGGTAAAGCCTCCCTCCCGGCAGGCCTTGGCAGAATCAGGCCCAGGCTTCCGGGTGGGGTGGGGCTGTTAAGTTGCTCTCTCTCTCTCCACAGCTGCCCTGGGTGTGTGAGAATGTGGCCGGGATCCCCGTTGTCCTGCAGAGCCACATCGACTGTGGCTCTCTGCTCGGCCACCGTGCTGTCTACCGCATGTGCTTTGCTACAGCAGCCTTTTTCTTCCTCTTCACCCTGCTCATGATCTGTGTGCGTAGCAGCCAGGACCCCAGGGCTGCAATCCAGAATGGGTGAGGGAGGGGCCCCGCCTGCAACCTGGATCCTCCTGCAGGGTTTTCCCCATCCCATGCCTGTCTCCAAACATCTCCAGACCCTACCCTGGGAAGCCAGAAGGGCACAACGCAGAGGTCAGCCTGTTTCGTTATTCCCATTTCTCGGATGAGGAAATAAAGCTCAGAAAGGGCAACAACATGCCTAAGGCCACAGTTTAGTGACACAGCTGGGGGTAGAACCCAGGTGACTACCCTTACCCCTATTTGGCCCTTTCCTCTGCCCTTTGGGGCTTTTTCTAGGGCCAGGACAGACTTTCCGTGCCCATCGACCCATCAGAAAGTCCCTCTTCACCTCTCCCAGTAGCTGATCTTTGCGGGGTGGGGTTCTGGGCATCTGGCCTGTTCCTCTACCCCCCATTCAGCTCTCCCATCTGTCTTACCACCCTTACCCCCAACATAGGTTTTGGTTCTTTAAGTTCCTGGTCTTTGTGGGCATCACCGTGGGCGCCTTCTACATCCCGGACGGCTCCTTCACCAACAGTAGGCGGTCTTGGTGGGGAGGGAGGGGGCTACTAGGAGGGGGCAGGGTCTCCAGAGGGAGGAGCACTGGTGGGGGCTGCTCTTTGCTCTGGCCCACAGACTCCAGGCTACTGGCTGAGTCCTTGCTCCCACCGTGGGGACAGCACTCTGGTGCTTGGCCATATTGCCATATGGCACCTGAGGGGGCAGGGGGAAGGTGCCTCGCCCCCAACCCATTCCCTGCCACACTGAGTCTCTGTGCATGCTAGGGGGCTCTCTGAGTGCAGGGACTTTGCTTCTTCTCGGTGTCTCCCATGCAAGGAATGACACAAATGACTGTTGAATGAATAAATGTGTGTGTGCGAAGGAGTCCGCAGGAGTGTGCTGGCCCTAGGAATCCAAGGGAGCCTGGCAGGGTCATGGGCCCTGGAGCTCAGGCTGCTGCCCTGGGGCCAGACTTGCTTGCCTCACTCCCCTCTCCCCACCCAGTCTGGTTCTACTTTGGTGTTGTGGGCTCCTTCCTCTTCATCCTCATCCAGCTGGTGCTGCTCATCGACTTTGCACACTCCTGGAACCAGCGTTGGCTGGGAAAGGCGGAGGAGTGCAACTCCCGTGCCTGGTACGCAGGTCAGTGCCGGGGCCGGGGCTACCTGAAGAAAGGACGGGTCCCTGAAGCCGGTTGAAAGCTTGGAGGGCATCTCAAGCAGCCCCCTGCCTTAGTGCAGGAATTGAACCATCCAAGGCAGAGGTAGGGAAGTGGGTGTGTGTTGGCAGAGGCGTCTGACTCCAGGGAATCAGAGGAGAGCAGAACTGGAGAGGCCTGGGAGGGGTCTAGTTCAGCGCATCCTGCAGAATGGGCCACAGATAACCAACGCAGACCAAACTTCAAATGATACTTAGTCATCGAAACCCCAGCGGCAGAGCGGATTTCTATTCAATTTTTTCTCTGTTCTTCTGACGCAATTAGAAGAAAGGCTCACTGAGGTGCTGGTTTGGTTTTCACACCTCTCTAGATTCACTGGTCTCTCCGACAGAGAGAGCAGGGCGCCAGCAAATCACCATACTTCTGGTTCACTTTTTCAAATAACTGTTCTGTATTCATTGTATTTATTTTTATGGTTACCTTATTTATGACGAGTGAACCATTTTAGTTCAGGATCCGGCAAAAACTCAAAAAGGTGTTGGTGAATGATGGAAGTTTAGGACGCTGATGTCATTCCCTGGATGAGGAAGCTGAGGCCCAAGACAGGGAGGACTGTCCGACGAGCCCTCTCGTGGGAGTGGGGGGACTTCCTGATCCCTGCACCTCCTGACTCCCCTGCTCGCTGCCCTCCTGCCCAGGCCTCTTCTTCTTCACCCTCCTTTTCTACTCACTGTCCATCGCGGCCGTGACCCTGCTCTTCATCTACTACACCCAGCCCAACGCCTGCTATGAAGGCAAGGCCTTCATTGGCCTCAACCTCACTCTCTGTGTCTGCATCTCCATCATCGCTGTCCTGCCCAAGGTCCAGGTGAGCCTGCCAGTCTCTGCCTGGCCTGAAACCTTGGAGTGTGGAACGTCTTGTGGGAATCTTGGCATCCTGGGCAGAGCTGTCAGTCACAGAGGCTTGGGCTAAGAGTGTGGGCTCCCAAGTCAGCTTCCCTGGGTTAGAGCCTTCGCTCTCATATCTACATGCTAGGTATCTTTGAGAAAGTGCCTTAACCTCTCTGTGCCTCTCTCATCTCAAA
>NW_011888817.1:8616701-8620406 GCF_000151845.1 Pteropus vampyrus
TAGGACGCTGATGTCATTCCCTGGATGAGGAAGCTGAGGCCCAAGACAGGGAGGACTGTCCGACGAGCCCTCTCGTGGGAGTGGGGGGACTTCCTGATCCCTGCACCTCCTGACTCCCCTGCTCGCTGCCCTCCTGCCCAGGCCTCTTCTTCTTCACCCTCCTTTTCTACTCACTGTCCATCGCGGCCGTGACCCTGCTCTTCATCTACTACACCCAGCCCAACGCCTGCTATGAAGGCAAGGCCTTCATTGGCCTCAACCTCACTCTCTGTGTCTGCATCTCCATCATCGCTGTCCTGCCCAAGGTCCAGGTGAGCCTGCCAGTCTCTGCCTGGCCTGAAACCTTGGAGTGTGGAACGTCTTGTGGGAATCTTGGCATCCTGGGCAGAGCTGTCAGTCACAGAGGCTTGGGCTAAGAGTGTGGGCTCCCAAGTCAGCTTCCCTGGGTTAGAGCCTTCGCTCTCATATCTACATGCTAGGTATCTTTGAGAAAGTGCCTTAACCTCTCTGTGCCTCTCTCATCTCAAATGTAAAATGGGGTTAATAATACTTACTATTGGGAGTTATTCTCAGGACTGAGATCATATTGTGAACACTTAGAATAGTGCCTGGCATAGAGGTATCCATCAGACATTGGCTGTTGTTATCTTTATTATTGTTGTCATTGTTGTTTTTATGTAAATCGGAAGAATATTAGGGAGGGTCACTGACAATTACTAGACACCTCTGGAAGTGGTGTTGGAAGGTATAATTCCACAGTTTCCAATCCAAGGCTATCTGGGATAAGGGACAGGGGCTTCCACGTAACTGTTCTTCAGAGAGAAAGCCTTCTGCGTCCAGTGGTACTTCCAGTTTGGGGTCTCAGCCCACCAGGGGTTTCAAACTTAGCTTAGGTAGTCTTTGGGGGTCTTTAGCAGAAAGTTTGGGAACCTCCCTTCTAGTCAGAGCCTCCATTTCCCACTGAGAAAATTGAAGCCCAGAGAGGATGATGCCTCTGTCCCAGGTCACACAGCAAATACCTCTTGAGTACCAGGCACTCTTCTAGATGCTGAGGAAGAGGAAGAAGCTGTGAGGAAGAGCAGGAATAATAATAATAATAATAATAGCTACCAGTGAATGGCATCCGTCATGTCATTTAGTTCTTTCACTATCATCATCCCCACTTTACAGATGAGGAAACAAAGGCTTAGAAGAGTGAAGAGACTTGCCTAAGGTCACACAGCGAGTAAGGGGTAGAGCTGGGATTTGAACCCAGGCAGACTGGCTCCAGAGCCTGTGCTGTTAGTTACAGAGTTTAGATTCATCTTCTTAAATATGTGTGTGGTAAAGGGTGAGGAAGAATAACCAATAGGAGACGAGGCCAAGTAAGGTGATTTTGGATGAGAGCTGTGTGGGAAATTAAGGAATGTGTGGGTTAAAAGGTAGGCCGGGCCAGGGCTGCTATAGTCGGGGTTTTGGGTGCCTTGTTGGGGGTCCTATTTGAGCTGAGGCCTGAATGCTAAAGAGGAGCTGCCTGTGCAGAGATATGGCGATGAACATGTTAGGGACAGGGCACAGTGAGTACAAAGGCCCTGAGGTCGGGGAGGGCTTAGCCTGTTCCGAGGACAGCGAGGTGGCTACTGTGGCTGGGGTGTAGTCAGCAAGGAGGAGTGTGGAGGGGGTGGTCAGGTACAAATGAAGGCGGGACAAACCAGGAAGGGCTTTAATTCACAGTGTGAAGAGATGCCACCCTTTAAGTGTTCTCAGCAGGGGAGCCAAAAGGGTATTCTGTTAGGAGAAAGAATTAGGACTTTACCTTTGGGTGGCCCCGGTGGCATATTTTCCCAAAGGGTGTGGGATGGAGGGCCCTAGGGTGGTGGGGTTTCTGAGGTCCCCTGGTTGGGTGCAAGTGGGCTGAGAGAGGGTGGGGTGTCCCCAGGTCTGGCAGGGGTCATACTGACGGACTGCTCCTGCCAGGATGCCCAGCCCAACTCCGGTCTGCTGCAGGCCTCGACCATCACGCTCTACACCATGTTTGTCACATGGTCGGCCCTGTCCAATGTCCCTGGTAAGTAAAGCCCTGCGTTCTAGGAGGCCTGGCCTGTTCTTTGGCTGGCAACAGCCTTCTGTGGGGCTAGGAACCCTCACAGGTGATAGTGACATCCAAGCCCCAGCCCATTCTGACACTCAGTCCTTCAGGGAAGTGGGAAGACCCCATCTGTTCCTGGAGCTGTCTGTGTCATTTCATTTGCTAAGTGCTGTCTGTCATTGGGACTTGGGTGGTGAGTTGTGTGTCTGTCCATTTGGGTTGGCTTTCTGCCCATGGTCAGGGCTACATGGCTACTCAGACCTGGCCTGCGTGGGCTGAGGGTGACCACACTCCTATCCTTAGACCAGAAATGCAACCCCCACCTGCCCTACTTTGGCAATGGGACAGTCCAGACAGGCGCCGAGGGCTACGCGACCCAGTGGTGGGATGCACCAAGCATCGTGGGTCTCATCATCTTCATCCTGTGCACATTTTTCATCAGGTATGGCTGGGGTTTGGTTTCTGGGGAGGGATCATTATTGGGGACCTAGAACTGGAAGTAGGGGGAAGCTGTGGGAGCTGAGACACAAGGCTGGAAGCAGCATGTGTAACTCTTGCATTGTGATGGCGGAGAAACCGAGTCCCTTAGAGGGCACAATGTGACTGGATGGCCAAGGCAGGGCTTGACCCTGCCTCTGGGTCCAGGGCCCTTTTCTGCACACTGGGCAGCCATGTGCCCAGCTCATTTCGGGGCAGGCAATCGTGGGGTCAGGGAAGGAGCCTGCACTAGGGCCAGTGGGTCCAGGCTCTGCCACTTTCTTACTGTGTGGCCTTGGGATAAGTGGCTTCACCTTTTTGAGCTTCAGCTTCCTCCTTAGTAACCTCCAATGCCCAATGTGGCTATGACCCCCGAGTCTCACCTGAGAGAGAGCAGCTCATACTTAAGATCACATGACAACTTTTTTTAAAGGGGCATGTTAGCAAGTACTTATCAGTGTGGATTCTGGAGCCAGACTGCTTGCGTTTGAACCCGGCACTGCCACTTACTAGCAGTGTGATCTTGGGCAAGTCACTTAACTGTTCTGTGCCTCAGTTTCTTTATCTATAAAATAGGGATAAAAATAGTACCTACCTCATTGGATTGTTGAAGGGTTATCGATGAGTTAATATGTATAAGGCACTTAGAAGAGAACTTGGCAAATAGTAGGTGCCAAATAAGTGTGAACATTTGCAGAGCTGAGTGGCTGTGAGTGGCTGTTTTATAAGCATCAGTAGATGATAATCTTGCGTATAATTTTGTTCACACTAAATCTGGCAAACTCATTATTGCCTCCCTGTGGCCCTGCATTTCTCCAGGCGCAGTTTTCTTTGTCTGCCCTTCTCCTCCAGGAGCACCACACTTGACGCCAGGCCCCAGGGCTAGACCATGCTGAGGCTGTTTCACATTTTGTTCTGTTTTGGCCATTTTTCAAAATATTTTCTCAAAAGTCAAGTCTGGGCAGTTCACAACATCTCTCTTCTTTGTCACCTCATGTGACTCTTTTCCAATCTGGAAAGGCCCACATCACCTCCATTTTACAGATGAGGAAACTGAGGCTCCATGAGGAGTAGCCACTTCTCTGAGGCCAGGAGCACACAGTGGCCATAGAGCTTTGAGCGCGCTTTCCCTGACCCCAGTTCTCTATCCCTCCCCATTC
>NW_011888817.1:8621196-8632607 GCF_000151845.1 Pteropus vampyrus
CTTTACATCATTATTCCATTTAATCCTTCTAGCAGCCCTGTAAGGGAGGTACTATTGTCCCTGATTATGTGGACAAGGAATCAGAGGCTCAGAGAAGTTAAGTATCTGGCCCACGTTCACCCAGGGAGTTGGGGTAGAGTCGAGTGTCAAAGCAGTTTGTGAACTCCTGGGCCTAGGACCTAACCAACAGGTCAGTGGCCCTCAAGGCTCTGGGACCATCGTGCCTGTTGTTGTCATGACCAATGCCATGGCTCATGAGGCCCCCTGGCACTGCCCTCCTGCCCACCCCCGGAGGTGACAACCCTGACCGCCACCTCCTCCATCCTCCGCAGTCTGCGCTCCTCCAACCACCGGCAGGTGAACAGCTTGTTGCGGACAGAGGAGAGCCCGCCCATACTGGAGGCCACACAGCAGCAGCAGGTGGTGGCCTCCGAGGGCCGGGCCTTTGACAATGAGCAGGATGGCGTCACCTACAGCTACTCTTTCTTCCACTTCTGCCTGGTGCTTGCCTCCCTGCACATCATGATGACGCTCACCAACTGGTACAGGTGCGTGCAGCCTGGTGGGGCACGGATAGAGCCCGCGGTGCCTGGGGGGTGTGTGCCACACAGCTCCTCTCCTCTGACCCCTCATTGGGGTTTTCCTGAGCCTGCTCAAGGCTTGGGCATGAAGGTGTCAACCTAGGACCCTCCATCTGCACTGCAGTTTCCCTGCCAGTACCTTAGTCTGATCCAAGCATCCGGTGCCTTTATTAAGTGCCTGAAAAGTGGAGACCGCAGGAGGTGGGGCTGGGCCTGTGCAGGACAGACCGGGTTTACAGATCAGGTGTGATTTGGATCAAGGGGTTGGGTCTGGGATTCATGTTTGGAGGGTTAGGATTAGGGTGTAGAGATCAGAATCAAAGTCACAGGGTCAAGCAGAGGAGTCATGAAGTCAAGAGTTGGGACTGGGGCCATATAAATTCATAAATTTGGTCATTTGGTTAAAATTGGGGTTAGGAGGCCATGAAGCCAGGATTAAAGTTGCCAGATCAAGGAGCTAAGACCAGAGGACCAAGATCAGGGGCCAGTCCTGGGGTCACAGGGTCAAGAGATATCAAAACTGTGATTATGAGATCAGAGGTGAGGGATGGGGTTAAGGATTGAGGGTTAGGATTAAGGTTAGAAGTCAGAACTAAGGTCTGGAATTCCAGGCTTCTAAAGCCAGGGACTGTAAGTCAGGTCACAATATTTCAGTCTAGGACTGAAGTTAAGGTTGTAAATGAGGTCAAGGTGAGGTCTGTGGTCCAAGTCTAGGGTCTTAAGGCCAAGTGTCAAAAATACGAAAGACGGGGACTAGTGTTACAGATTAAGAGGCAAAATTGAAGTCGGGGTCACACCTGAATCATAAGGTCAGGGCCAGGACTGAGGTCACAAGACTGGGGGCAGGCTGACTGGGTGATGGTGTCTTCCAGACCCAGCGAGACCCAGAAGATGATCAGCACCTGGACCGCCGTGTGGGTGAAGATCTGTGCCAGCTGGGTGGGGCTGCTCCTCTACCTGTGGACCCTGGTAGCCCCCCTCCTCCTGCCCAACCGTGACTTCAACTGAGGCAGTGCCCTGCGGCCTGTCCACCTGGTGCCTCGGGGCTCAGAAACAGTCAGCCAAGCTGAGCCCCTGCCCTGTCTCCAGCACTTGTCCCTGAGCTGGGCGCCTTATTCTTAGTGCCTTCATGGATGAGGAGCATCAGGCCCATGCCTGAGCCCCTCCCTCCACTGCCCCGGACCACGGGGCTTCCTCTTCATTCCCCTTGTCCCTGGTCGCCCATACTCACCTGCTTGGGGGAAAAGGGCCTCTTGTTCCCAGGCTCCTCAGGACAGGGTCCTGAAAGAGAGAAATACTCAGAGCTGCTCAAAGAGCAAGAGCACGCACCATGATGGGGTACCCAGCACTGAGGCACTGTTTTCCTGACCACGTGCCCTGGGCACCCTGTCCCCTTCCTGGACTTCGTGCCTTACAGAATCTCTAAGATTTTGTCCAATAAAGAAGCCAGAGCATCTGCCTCCCGTGTTCTCTGTCCCCTCACCCTCGGTGCAGCCCCCATCCCATCTGGGGTCAGTGTGAGGATTGGGAATGGAATGTCAGGGCTGAGGGGCCAGACCAGGAGGGGCCTCCAAGGCCAGACAGAGGGGCCTGGGCTTTGTCTTCTGGAGGTGGGTGTGAATGACAGGTGGCAGGAGGTGGGGAGAAAAATGGTAGCAAGAGCCAATGGTTCTTGAATGGTTCTTGTGTACCCAGCCTGGAGCAAGGAGCTTTCATCCTTGTGGCAAGCTAGTTAGTCCAGTTGAAAATCTGTGCATAAATTAAGTGAGCCCTCTACATATGCAGATTCCCAACCATGGATTGAAAACCTACACTGAGAAGGAAACTTATAAGAGAAAAGAAAGATGAAGCTCCTGACTCCCCAGTCTTCCCTGACCCCCAGTCTAAATAAGCACCCCCATTTCTCTTAGCACACTATTCCCCTGCATAGCCTCTATTACTGTGTGTGATTACTGTATCCATTTGTGTGATTATCACTGTATTGTCTGACTCCCCCTAAGGTCAATGAGGGTGAGAACCTACCTTTATTGTTTATAGTTTCTCTGGTGTCTAGAACAAAGCCTGATAAAGAGAAGGTTCTCAGTCAGGTTAGTTGAGTGACTGACTAACCATCTGAATGAATATTGATTGATTCTGGAGCAGCCACAGGAAAGCCCAGGGAGTGGAGAGTTTATAGCAGAGTAGGAGGGAGAGGATCCCAGGGCTTGGGTCAAAAGGCCTGAGTTTCTATGCTGAATATGCAGGGTCAGAGAAAAATTCCGAGGAATGGCTTCAAAGCTGAGACCTGCAGAACAGGTGAGAGCCAGGTGGGATGAAGAGCATGGGGAGAGTGGCTGCGGCAGGGAGCGGCATGGCATTGAGAGGACAGGAGCATCCAGGAGCTGAGGAGTTGGAGCATCCTGGTGAGGGATAAAGTGGCAGAGGTGGAAAGCCCCAGGCTATGGAGTTTAGCGGTTGCAGGCCAGAGACCCAAAGTCCTGTCTGGTATGGCCCTCACTGCGTTTAAAACAAGAAGAACCTCAACAAAGATTGTGGTGTCTTGCTATGGAGCACATTCTCCATCCGCCCTAGTTCCCACTGCTCCTTTTCAATGTCCACCTACTGCTTCTTCATTTAAGTGACTCACCGTGAAGGCATCTGAGTTTGCAGTCCTGTCGCAGGGTCAGGTAGGCTGTGGTCAGGGCACTAGGGAGGCCTGAGACCTGCCCACCTTCCTCTGAAAAGCCTCAGGGGCTGTGGGTTTTGTCTGCCCCAACCTTTCTCTGTTCTGTTTCCCAAGGAGTCCCCGGCTGGTGGTGATGTTCTGGCTTGTGAGGGTGGAAGGGCCCTTGGGAGAGGCAGTACCCTGTGGTAGTCAGATCCTGAGTCTGGAGTCTTGCAGGCCTGGTTCCCACCCTGGCCCCTTCACTTGCCTCACCTCTCTGTGCCTTGGCTTTCTCACCTGCGAAGGGATGATAAGAGTCCTTACCCACAGGGTTTGGGGTAGGGCTTGTTTAACTTTGAGCTGTTCTGGACAGCCCACTCACATACTCATTTGTGCAATGTGCCAGGGTGCAAGAGTTTAGCCAACTATATAGTTTACAGGGAATGCAGCCCATAAGACCAACATCACTTCTGACACAAACTGCAAGCTCAGGGGTTTCCAAAACCACCCTTACATTTGATCACTTACTAGAAGAACTCATGGAACTCTCTGAGAGCTATTATACTCAGGGTTACGGTTTATTACAGAGAAAGGACAAAGATTAGAATCAGCCAAGGGAAGATGCGCATAGAGTGGAGACGGGAAGCATCAGATGCTGAGCTTCCATTGTTCTCTCTCGGTGAAGTCAGGATGCGTTCCTTTCCCTGCAGCCATCAGCTGCAACATGCATGGAGCACCACCGACCAGAGCAGTTCACCTGAGTCTCGGTGTTCAGAATTTTGATTTGGCTTCCATTACGTAGGCATAATTGATTGCTCGATTGCTCTCAGTCTCCAGGTCAACTGATACCATGTGACCCAAAGCCCCCACCTTAAATCATGTGGTTGGTCTTTTTGGTGTGGCCAGCCTCCACTCTAAATCACATTATTACTATCTGGCTTGTCCAAGACCTCCAGGCAAACAAAGATTACTTGCCAGGAGCTGGGGGCAACAACCAGACCTCTTTACGGCAAGATCAAATTCTATTTTTTCCAGCTTTATTGAGATATAATGGACACATAATATTGTGTAAGTTTCAGGTTTACAATGTGTTGATTTGATACATTTATAAATTGCAAAACGATTACCACCTTAGTTTAGCTACTACCTCTATCCCATCACATAGTTACCTTTTTTTTCCGGGTGGTGAGACGGTGGTGAGAACATTTAAGATCTACTCTCTTAGCAGCATTCAAATATTTGGTACAGTATTATTAGCTATAATCACCATGCTGTACATTAGGTTTTCAAACTTGTTAATCTTACAACAGGAAGTTTGTACCCTTTGACCAATATCTTCCATATCCCACCCCCCCAATAACTTAAATTCTTTGCTATATACAAGGTCAGCCTGGAAAAGATATGTGACATCTGCATGTTGGAAGATCCCAGAGGAGCTGCCTTGCCTCTGCCCACATTTATACCCTGAGCAGTCTGGGGCTGGTGGGTTGAGGACTTAGGGTAAACAAAACTAACACTTATTGAGGATTTTTTATTTGCCAGCACTGGCTCAACCTTTTTCCATGCATTATCTCATTTAACCCTCTCACATTTTCCATGAGGAAGAATGGCCTCATTTCATGTATGAGAACACCAAGGCAAGGAGAGGCTGATAACTCGCCCAAGGTACACAGCTAGTAAGGGGCTGAGCCTCGGATTTGGACACAGGTCTGAGTGACACCGAAGTCCACAGTCTCTGCTATTCTGCCTCTTATATTCTAAAAACATGGGTTTGGATTCAAATATAATGGGTTCAAATTCTGGGTTCAATCACTTATGGACGGCGTGACCTTGGCCAGGTCAGGGATTGTCTCTGAGTCTTAATTTCCTTATTGACGTCAGTTAGGATGTCCCCTCAGTGCCTGCTCCCTCCTGTTGTCCTCTTGACAGTTGAGATTATTTTCCTGACCCCCTCTTCGCCCCAGACTAGAGATTGCTGGCAGGAAGGAATCATGACCTGTGTGCTCATCTACCTCCCACTCACCACACTGCCTGGAACAGAGCAGGTGTCTGTAAATGTTTGCCATTATTGAAGTACATGGGAGCAAGCCCCTGAAAGACCAGAGACTAATCCTGCTGAGCAAGCGAGGGCTGTGCTGCGGGAGCCCTCAGGGCTGGGTGCCCAGTGTGGGAGGATCCCTCACGTAAAACCCTCCCCAGGAACTTGGTCACATATCAAGTGAAAAACATGGACCTTACCCCCAGGGAATCTGATTTGTTTTAGGCCAATGCCATAACTTGCAGTGTGACTTTGGGTGAAGTCATAACTCCTCTAGCCTTGCTTTTCCTATTAGTAAAATAAGGGGGTAGGACTAGATTGTCAGACAGTTAAAATCCATTTTCCCATCTTGGCTGAATGGCCCTCTGAACTCTGGGTCCTAGGTCCTCATAGAGGAAGTATCTGTGATGGTCTTTTTGATAATGCCTCCTTCTCTCTGGTCTTGATGACCCATTAGTCCCCCAATTGCCCCTCTCATCACACATCTGCACACACACAGCATGCACATGCATGCACATGTGACCCATGAGCACAATGCACAAACATGCAAATATGTACACAACACATGCATATCCGTGGATGCACATGCGTGTATGAGAGCACACACATGTATGTACATGGTGATGTATACAGTGGACTGCCGTTCAATATCCATTCACCCCTCTTCTCTGGGCCTACCCTGCTGCAGGGTTACAAGCCTGAAAACACATTTCTCAGACTCCCTTTCAGTTAGAGCTAGAGTTCTGGGTGTGACTTAGGTTCAGCCAATTGGAGATACTGATGCGAACTTTGAAATGTGGAAATGAATTTCTGCAGACAATATTTGTTTTTTTCTGTGGCCATTTCCAGTGTGTGGGCATCAGGTTCAGATGGGTAAGTGGCAGGACCAGCAGTGCATCTGCTGGTGGTGCCCTTGATTGTGACAGGGTGTGGCTCTGCAGAGGTGGCAGCCAGGGTTCCCTGTTCCTGGTGGCTTCAGCAAGGCTGATGAGGGTCTGGAGTGAGGGGCAGCTTCCTCGGTAGCCTTCTTCCATGATGTGACTTTAGGAATCGCTCCTGAAAGCTCAATATTAAATCTGTTGTTTTTTTTTTTAGGTCTGATTATTTATAACACGTAACACTCTGTAGTATATTTCTTCCTGTTTAAACCAGCTAGAGTGTTTTCTGTTCTTGCATCTAAATCATTTCGCATCTAAACACTTGCATTTAATCCTTCAGGTTTTATTTTGCACAAGTGTCCTGACCTCTAAGCTAGACTGAATCCTTCATTACGTGCTTTTCATTCTCCAATTACATCTGACATCTTACTTCTGACCAGTGTCTGGACTATGTTCACATTCTCTCAACAAATACTTAGCAGGCACATGAAGGCTCCTGGTGTTGGAGATTACAGCCATTCATGTGATGGGACAGAGTAGGAGCTCAGTAAATATTAGAGAGACACATACTAAATGGGCCAACTAATTAATAAATAAGCTAATTTCGGATAATGAAAAGCACTACAACAATAGAATAATAAAAGAATGGAGAGTTGGAAATATTTCTACCCAAATAAGGATGATTAAGGAAAGCCTCTTTGAAGGGGTGACATTTGAGCTGAGAGCTGAAGGAGGAGCCAGACATGGGAGGGTTTGGGAAAGAGAATTTCAGGCAAGTGCAGAAGCTCTGAGGTCAGGAGCTGGTGATGCTTGAAGAAGAGCAGACAGGACAGTGTGGCTGGAGCAGAGTAAGGAGGAGACGGGGAAGACGTAGGCTGGGTCACATCTCATCTCGTAGGGCCCTGGAGGTGTGAAAATTAAAAAGGGAAAACTTACTAAATTGGAGTCGGGAGGCTAGAAGGGGGAGCTCTCACACAGTGCCACTCATGCCAATTGCTGGAAGATTTGTCAACGACAGACTCCCACAGAATAGTCAATAGGAAAGAATCATCAGTTACAGACCCCAACAGGAAAAGATGTACATTGCTTGTCCTACAAGAAATCGACTACTCCAGCAACTCAGCCCATGAGAAGCCATAATCTCCCCAAACTCTTACTTTTCTTCAATGAACTTGCATTCAGAACAATCCCTCCCAACCTCCTCTTTTTTCTCCATAAAATGACATTCCTCTCTTTCCTTTGTTCGACTTGTCTATGGCTTTGGCTATAGCTTTCTTATCTTGAATCGTGATTCTTTGCTGTTCCTGAATAAACCCATTTTTGCTGGTAAAATAACTGACTGTTTTATCTGTAAAGTCAACAGAGGCCACCCCAAGGAGGTGGGTTTTATCTTTCATACAACGAGAAGCCATCAGAGGCCCTTACACAGGACACGATGTGATTGATAAGGGATTGGTATGATGTCAGAGTTGGGGAAGGTCAGAGTGTCAGCACAGCAACCATTTGGGAGGTGACTGTAGTAGACCAGGAAGGAGATGACTGGCTAGTGTGATAGTAGTGCAGATGTGTGATTTGAACAGAGCTGGGAAATATTTTGGAGGTAAAACCCAATAGAAGCTGCTGCTGAGTTAGATGTGGGGGTTGTGGATAAAAGAGAGAAACAACAATGACTCCTGGCTTTTGGCCTGAGCAACTGGGTGATTGTTGATATCATTTATCACAATGCAGAAGACCAAAATTGGTTTCAGAGAAGAGAGGTAATCAAACTTTCTATTTGGGATTGGTAGTAGAGTGGATTAAGGGATAAGCCTAGGAGATTATGTGACAACTGGTAGAGACAGTGGTGACCTAAATGAGCATGGTGTTGTAGAGGTGAAGAGAAGAAGGTGGATGGGTATATTTAGGATGGAGAAATCAAGAGAGGTTGGTGACAGATTGGAAATGGGTGGGAATAGGCTGGTGAGAGGGGGTGCCAAAAATTTCTCAAAAGGTTCTGGTTTGTGAAAGTATTAAATTGTGGTGCATTCACTGAGATAAGTGACAGAGAGGTCCAGACTTATAGGAGGTGGTCAAGAGTTTGTTTTTGGATATATTGATATAATGTATATAAAGTACTTAAAACATTGAGCTTGTCCCACCTTACGTGTGCAATAAATGGTTACTGCTGCTATTCTTCCTTCAAAGTCCAGTTCCACCACTAGCTTTTCTTTGGCATTCTGTGTGACCTCTCTAGACTTATTAAAAATGATCCCCTGGATTATATGGTTTCTAAAAGCCCTCCTGGACATTCCTGCACCACCGTCACCCCCACTAAGGTGACCAGTTCTGATTTTCCTGGCTCCTAGGGATTTCCTGGGATTCAGGACTTTCGATGCTAAAACCAGAACAATACTGGGCAAACTGAGGGATGGTTGGTCACCCTAAGCACTGCCATCACCAACATCATGACTATCATCACCAGCACCCCATCACCACCACTACCACCATTACCACCACCATTATCCTCATCACCACCATCATTATCATCACATCACCATCAGAGTCATTTTCACCGATAATTTATCAGACTCTTACTGTGTGCTAAATGTTTCACATGCATGCTCTCATAACCTCATTGCAATGCAATAAGGCAAGAATCGATTCTTAAGAACTTAAGCTTAGGAACGTGACAGTCCTGGGTTCAAGTCCCAGTTCTGTCACTTACCATTTGCAAATCTTGGCAAGTCATTTACCCTCTTTGAGTGTCATTTTTTTTTTCATTGTTAGTAACTTCCCCTCTTTCCTTATATATCTCTGTCTCTAGCACTGGATTTCAGGTACTTGAGGGAAAGTAGTCTGTTTTAGTCATTTCCTCTGTCGTTCCACCTCACGCAAGAGATTGTTATAAAAGAAGCATCTGTAAATAACAATAATTGTTATAATAGTAACTAATATTTTTTTGAGCACTTACTTTGTGCCAGGCTCTTTTCTAAGCACTTTACATGCATTAACTTGTTTCAGGTTTGTTTTATTACATTACACATAAACAAAAAAGATCAGAGAAAAAGAGTAGGAAACAGAAAATGCAAAATAATATCGTACATTTTATTGTATAGAAATTATATCTCAATAAAGTTAATATGAGAAACAAAAAGCAAGATAGCACAAATAAATACTGTTTGTCAGTAAGCACAACAAATGTAAATGAATTAAATTTATCAGAGTTCCTCAGATAGGATTAAAAAAAAGATACATCTGTATACCATTTGCAAGCGTCATACCAAAAACACAGTGACACAAAAGAGGAAAGTAAATCAATGAAAGAGACGATAGGCAGATACTAACTTAAAGAGAGCTGGTGTATGAATATTGATACAAACAAAATAGATTTTAAGGCAAGTCTTTATTAGGTATATAAGAGAGTCATCATTTAACAACAAAAGAGACAATTCACCAAGAAGTTATAGTGAAACTAAACCTTTATGAACCCAATAATATAGTCTCAAATTATATAAAGCAAAAATTGACAGAGGTACAGGAGAAATCTACAATTAGAATGGAATTTGTAGACATGCCTCTTCGAATAAATGATACATCAGATAATAAAAAAGTAAGAACAGAGAAATTTGAATGACATATTCAACATCTAACGGAGGTAGATAGGTATGCCAGAGAGACTGGCAATGACAAAATGCTATTTTATTCTCCCAAGATTATCTGTTTGGCTTGTTCTCCATTAGACCCAGGTCTGAGGTCATTCTTTGAGATGAATTCTGTGCGTTCTAGAAGGCCTTTGATTTCAGTGAGGTCTTGCCCCTCTCTGACTTTCGGGTTTTCATCTGCAAAGCAGACATAATATTCACTTCACAATGTTCTTGTGACTATCCAGTGAGTTAACTAGTGGTGGCAAAAGCCTAGGCTCTGGAATTATACCGACTGTGTTTGAATTCCAGCTCAACTACTTACTGAGAACTTTGGGAATTTTTTTTTTAAACATCTGTGAGCCTCTGATTCCTCATCTGTAAATAGAAATGATAATTAGTGCTTCAAATGATTAAAATAAGTAGTGAAATTATGTAAAGCACAGTAGGAGTTCCACAAATATTCATTAACCCAACCATGGTAATCATAGAAACGTTGGGCCCGATTTATCTTTCTTTGATTCTAGACTTGCTACAAATCAGATAGTTTTAATATATTTAAGGCAAAAGAGGGTGGGCATGATGCCTGAAGCTTCATGGCCTTTAACAGCACAGTTAAAGAAAATCTGAGGTATCTGCATTTATTCACATAGTCACCCCAGGGTCTAACAGGATCTAACCCCAGCTTTTAACCACGGTCACACCTTGCATTCCAATTCCATTCTAGTTACAGAAAAAAAATAAGAATTTAGTCAGGCAGCCTATGTTGAGAGTTATGTACTCACCTGATCTTTACACAGACAAGTCACAGCCCTCTGGGAAAAGCAGCGCTGTCAGAGCCATTTGCTGAACACTTGCTTATACGAACAGTGTATCAGTCAGGAGAAGCCAGATTATGCCTCAGAAATAGTCCTCAAATACCGATAACTTAAATTAACAGGGCTTAAGTTCTTTATTTGGATTATCTCATTCGATCCTCTAAACAGCCCTAGTGTCATATACTGATATTATTTCCATTTAGCAGTTGAGGAAATGGAGGATCAGAAAGGTAAAATAATTCAATCAGGAGCTAGAATTCAGATGAGGACCTTAATTATTGACCAATACTGCTTCTTGGGTTTTACAACTCAGAGAGTCAAAACCTGAGAAGGCAATGATTTACTCAAGCCGCACTACTCTCCCTTACTTACGGCCCAGGTCGGCACCATCTCACAAGTCTCCTGACTCTCAGAAAGAACTGAATTTTATATTTATGAAAGTACATGATTTATAAATCAGATGCCATCAAATCTGTTGATCTTGCACCCTGTGATTTCTTTTGTCACGTCCAAGCTTAAAATGTCATCCCCCCAAAGATATGACGCATAATCAATTCTATATATTTTAAGATATTTTATGGTTTCTTTAAAAACGTATTTCACTCTTTAAATCATTTCACATTTATTTTGGTAAGAAGTGGGGCTCCAAACATATTTTACTTTCCAAATTGCTCATCCGTTGTCTCAACACCATTTGTTCTATAAACATTCCTTTTTTATTATTGGTGATTAGTGAGCCATTAAATTCTTTTGTTCTGAGCTTTCTTTCTGGGCTGTCAGTTCTGTCCCATTGATTTTTCTCTTCTGGAACAGGATGTAGTGAAAGACAGAT
>NW_011888817.1:8632657-8633004 GCF_000151845.1 Pteropus vampyrus
TTTCTCTTCTGGAACAGGATGTAGTGAAAGACAGATTTTGATCTATATCCTAGATCTCACATGTACTAGCTGTGACATCCATTTATTTATTTATTTATTCTACAAATAGTTACTGAAGCAAATTTCATACCAAATTTTATATTAGTGCATATCACTCGGGACCCAGAAATGCAGATGCGGTCCCCGTCTTCCAGGCATCATAATCTGGTAGAATATGGACAGAAAAGGAAATACAAATACCAGTAGTAATCATGAGGCACTTCCCCTATAAGCCATGGTTGACAGATAGGTTTCTTATATAACCTTCTCTCTGACCATGCATATACCCATAATGCACTCAGTTTGCC
>NW_011888817.1:8633659-8639783 GCF_000151845.1 Pteropus vampyrus
TTCTTTCTGGGCTGTCAGTTCTGTCCCATTGATTTTTCTCTTCTGGAACAGGATGTAGTGAAAGACAGATTTTGATCTATATCCTAGATCTCACATGTACTAGCTGTGACATCCATTTATTTATTTATTCTACAAATAGTTACTGAAGCAAATTTCATACCAAATTTTATATTAGTGTATATCACTCAGGACCCAGAAAAGCAGATGTGGTCCCTGTCTTCCAGGCATCATAATCTGGTAGAATATGGACAGAAAAGGAAATACAAATACTAGTAGTAATCGTGAGGCACTTCCCCTATAAGCCATGGTTGACAGATAGGTTTCTTATATAACCTTCTCTCTGAGCATGCATATACCCATAATGCACTCAGTTTGCCCATAAGGGAGGGGGTCAAAACCACAATGTAAATTTATTGTAATTATTGTATAATGAGACAAAAGTTTACCCTAAATTATATCAGTAATCTTTCTGTGCATGCTTGGGTTAGGAGATTTCCCTATTATTGCCTCGCTATTGTGTCAGGTCCAAAGGGTTAAGTCAAGGCTATTATTCAAGGCTATTTTTCATCTTGGCTTCTCTGAGGAGGCCTCTAGTATAACTCCTACTTCAACATGAGACTCTGGATATTGGAGGGGGCTTTCCCAGAGTAGTAGTTTCCTGTATATGAAACATCCAAATCTGTAGAAAATTTTTATAAGAGTTTATTTGAGCCAAACTGATAACATAGTCCAGAGAGCAAGATCTCAAATGCTCCAGAAAATAACAGTTTTGCAGCTTCTTTTATGTATGTGAAATTAAGGAGAGAATGTAAGAAAGATGACATGAGGGAGGGAGAAAGCAAGGCTGGGTTTGGATTATGGAGATAGTTAACAAGATTATGCGCTTTCTTAAGGGTGGTTATATCTACGAGGGGTATTACTCCTGACATCTCAAAGGTGTGTTAACCTAGATGCTTAAGAACAATGAACAGGGTTGGCTTAAAGATCTCTCACTAAAGAAGTTTTAAGCCTGGGGCATGACTACCCACCATGACCTGCCCAGTTAGGAATATATGATCAGATTGTCCTGTGAGATTACTTTCCGTAGAACCCACTTTTTTTCCCCCCCGTTTAGTTTACAAGGGCTGGGGCCCAAGTTTGAGGAGGTGAGCCAACCAGGGCCCTGCTGGAGTTCAGAGCACGTGGCCAGACATGTGTGTAAGCATGGGTGTCCTTATTCTTGCTGCTGCTGGATTCAGCCAGGTCCCCAGACATTCCCAGGTTTCCTGGTGCTGAAGGAAAATTTCCCCTGGACACCTGGGGAGCAAAAAGTAGATTGGGGTAACAGAGAAGTTAGAGGAGTCCAACAACCCCCTCCTGAACAAGTTCATCTCATGGGTGCATCTCAGAGCATCCGATTTCTCGTCTGCTAAATGGTTTTGGTTATGTTTAGTCATATACTCTGGGAGGGTGAGCAGGCTTTGGGGAAATGTAAACTAGATTCTGATTTCAATGAGTTTTCTTTGCTTGGGGAGGATGGACGGGTCTGAATATGTAACTCATGGGCCTCCAGGCCTAAGCAGTCTATAACAGACCATGAACAAGATGACTTCTCCTTTTTATTACCCATAGTAATGTATCACTTAAATCATGAAAAACTGTTTTTTAAACTAGATTTTCACCCTCAAGAAAATACTGAGAAGCCAGGAGGAGTGGCTATCCCGTGTTCTCTCTCCTGTGATATAATAAGAAATAGATACCTGGTCTCTGTCCCCAGTCTTCTGGCACACAACTCCTAAAACCCTTGGAATCATCAAAGTGATGTGTCTTTTTGTATGCTGATGAGATGGTGGCTGGTTGCCAGGGAACCAACCACGTGATTAGAAGGTTAGCATATTCAGAACCTCCCTGACTTCCAGGGAGGAAAAAGGGCCTGGAGATTGAGTTAATCACCAACTGTCAATGATTTGATCAACCATGGCTACATAATGAAGCCTCCATAAAAAATCTTAACTGAAGGGGCTTGGAGAGCTTCCAAGTTGGTGACCCCGTGGAGGTGGTGTGAGAATGGCACACCTGGAGAAGGTGAGAAAGTCCCATGCCCCCTTCCCGCATAGCTTCTTCCATGTATCTCTTCCATCTGCCTGTGTGTGAGTTGCATCCTGGTATAATAAACTTGTAATCTTGTAAGTAAACTCTTTTCTTGAGTTCAGTGAGCTGCCCTAGCAAATTATCAACCCTGAGCAGTGTATTGTAGAAACCTCCAATTTACAGCAGTAAGTCATAAACACAGGTGACAACCTGGACTTTCAACTGGTGTCTGAAGTTGGGGGCAAGTGTGTGTGTGTGTGTGGGGGGGTGTCTTGTGGAACTAAATTATTAACCTGTAGGATCTGAGGCTATGTCCAGGTAGATAGTGTCAGAATTGACTTAAATTATAAGACACCCAGTTGTGTCTGCAGAGAATTGGAGAATTGCTTGGTGAGGAAAAAACCACACACCTGGTCACAGAATCGCTCTGTGAGTGCAGAGAGAAAACCGGTGTGTGTGTGTGTTTTTTTTTTCTGTCTCCCCTCTGTCAGCTCTCAGCTGGACTCCTACATCTCTGGGCTCCGCAAGGGCACCCCTTGGCCCCCATCTGCTTATCGCCTGCCTGCTCCAGGCTGTTCCAGGCTGCTCTGGCTTCCTACACTCAGTTACTCTGAGCCTCCCCATCATCCCAGAGTGTGACTCAGATCACACCATGGTATATTACAGGCCGTTTCTGGAAGTTTGGTGCTAAACGGAATTACAGGGCAGGGAAGAAAACTTACGTTAGATTTCTGGACATGAGGCTTAGTTTTTCTGAGCCTCAGTTTCCTCATCTGTAAAGTGAAGATATGAGTGTGTCCCTCATTGGGCGGATGTGAAGAACAAATGAGACGATGCACATAAAGCGCGGTGAACACTCAGTAAATGTCACCGCATTACATATGCATGCCTGTCAGTAAGTATTTATTAAGCACCTCTTGTGTGCTGGGTCCTGTGTTGAGTGCTGTTTTCCCTTTTTGAGTTTATAGCTCTTTTGAGACGTGCATCCATGGGGATCTAATCAGGGAAACAGAAAAGACTCCATATGTTTCCAACAGAAAGGGATTCAATAGAGAAAATGAGCTTGGAGAAGCCGAAAGTGCAAAAGCAGGGAAGACTTGTTACTGTCTTAATTCCCCCAGGTGCCGACCCCAAGGCAACAATTTGAGTACATGCAGTAAATTTAGGAGCTGCAGGGGACACTGGCAGGGGAATGGGGCAGTGAGAGAGAAAAGGGAAGGCAGCCAGTGAGGGGCAAACACACAGTTTATCATAATGGATGACTAGAGCTTAATGCTATAGGCAACTCCGGGATATAAAATACATGCCTCAGAGTCAGCCCACATGAGGACCAGGGCCTATTTCACATCAGCTTTCAAGAATCATTGGTTGGGGGCTCCTGGGAGAAAGGATTAATCCTCTGGGCATTTCTGGCCTGCTCTGAGTGCGGGGGACAGACACGCAGATACTGGAAGTTGGAATTGGGCAGTGTACTCTGAAACAGCAGAGTCTGAGGACCATGGGTGGAGCTCTGAGAGCTCTAAAGAGATCAGGACCCCTATTATCTGTGGGAGTCAGTGCTCATCTGAGCCCACAGTCCTTTTTCTGCACTATAGTGCAACTGTTCCTAAGGTCACCACGGCCCTGCAGGAAGCTGCACATTCCTGCCGCTGCCACTTCCACTGTCAGAATGGCTGGCAGCCTGGAATAGCCCTCTGTTGCCTCTGTAAGAGCCACTGGTTCCAATGCAGGAGCTCAGTCACCCATAGCTGCTGCTGCTTCACTGCTCATTACAGGAAGTACTACCAGGAGCAAAATGTCTTCTACCTTCTTCCCACCTACTTCCCTGGTATGATTGTCTCTCATTGATAGAAAGCAACAGAAACACAGCTGGCAAGGGAATCTGGGAAATGTAGTTTGCAGGCCTTCCACCTGGTGGCACAAAACATCAAAAGGCATAGAAGGACATGTGTGAGGCTGAGTATCAATAGACAGTATGTGGTACAGGGAGACAAGAAAGAAGTCATTAGGATTTGTGGTTTTCGTACAATGACAGAGAAGATAACTCGAAAACCCTCTCACACAAAACACCTAGATTTGCTGGATAATATATAATCACTTTATTTTAGAAGCACAGCTGAGCTCATAAGAAAGAGAAAAACTCAAGGATCAAAACTAAAGAGAAAACTAAACCCAGAACAGTAAGTGTGGAGCTGATCTTGGGGCTGCCTGGGGGAACCAAGCATATTGGCTCTTAATAGCCATCTGGAAATAAGATATGAGATGCCTGGCAAGAAGGACCTAGATATTTAGATCTGAGACTTCCTACAAGAATCCCAAACTCTTGTAGAGACACAACCTCAGTTAGAGGGTGGACCGAAAAAAAAAAAAAAGTAGAAAGATAACCAGGAAGCTTATTCATCTTGACTTTTGCTCTGGATGAAAAGAAAAAAAAAAATCTCCTTTAAGAATTCACAACTGCAGGCCAACCCTGCCAAGGGGGTAGAATTTGAACTTATATTTTTCTTTGTGGTTCGAGACCCCTAAGCTGAGAAAGCAATCTACAAATTGGTCTGTGGCTGGTAATATCTCAGGGATGCCTGGTACAAGCTAATAAAACCAGCTCTGGAGATTCACACCCTCAACCAACAGACAGAGAGATAGAGATGAGTTCACGATCCCAAATTACAAAACACACAAAGAAAAAATGCGCCATGATCAAACTCATGCAAACCCTTAGAAAATGGAATTGGTAGAAATAAATCATTGCAATGGTGCTGAAGGAGAAGTGTGAAGGAGAGGTACAGGGTGTGATGGAAAGGTGTGGGTAAAAAAGTGTGCTGGAGCAGGCATTGCTCTAGTGTTGGTGAGGATCATTGCAATGGGGCACTGCTCCTAATGGGCGGTTGGCCCTGAACAAGCCATCTTCCCACTGGGCCTTGGTTTCCCGTTGAAAATGAAGTCAGAATGAAGATATGAATGAGAGAAGTGGCCACTCAGCTCCTGATAGCTTTCCAGTTTCTGGTTCTGTCTTTCCCGGGTTCTTTGAGATCCCTCAGTTTCTTGCCAAGTAATCCCCTTTCAGTCATAGAGTGTGAAGATGGTTTTCTTGTGATCCAAAAGACTAAGAACAAACAAGAGAATTGCTCTATCTTTTAGCAGAATCCTGATGCTGCAGAATGTGTAGAATGAGTCAGGCTGCCCAAAGCCCAGGTGGTGGAAATGTGTGCTGACTATTCAAGTGAATGGCTCTTAGGAAATCAAGAAGAAACTTTGAAGAAAGGTTAAAAGGATTTGTAAGCTTGAACTGACTTATTCCATTTTGATTTGGTTTGGACCAGTTTGAGCTGTTGCTCTCTGATTGGACCCAATTCCCTACAGACTCAGCAGGCAGAGGCAGGTCTGGGCAGTTTTGGACTGATTTTGGCCGTTTGAGCTGACTGCTCATTCATCACATCAGCAAAAATGTTTAAAGTAAGAACCCTTGGGGAGGGATACAATTTGGCAATATTTATTAAAATTAAACCCACATACACTCTTAGACCTAGCAACCCCACTCCTGGAATCTGTATCACAGAAATGAAGACACAAGCATGGAAAGGTTTAAGTACAAAAAATTGTTGTTGGCAGCACTGTTCATGATAACAGAACTAGAAACAAAATGCATGCCCATCTAGAGAGAGAGAGAGATAATAGCTAACTAAAGTGAAGCCCCTCCTTACCATGGAATATTTTGCAGTCCTTAAAAATGATGAGTCAGAGCTAGATCTGTTGATTTGGAGGGATTTTCATGCTGTGCTGTGGGAATAGCAAGACATGGAGAAATGTAAATTTTAAATATGTTTTTATTAGGCAGAAAGCCAAAAATGATATGTATAGTCATTATCATTATAATACAGAGTGCATAGAGTTACTGTCCTAATGATAGAATATTAAGTATTTGTGTTTATTAGATTCATAAATCGATACATTTAAGACTGGTCCCAAAACATTATGGGTTTTCATAAGGAGGAAGGGGCTTTCAGGTGGTTTTTATTTGCTTTCTTTTAATTTTCTATATTGTTTAAATTGACCA
>NW_011888817.1:8639833-8647583 GCF_000151845.1 Pteropus vampyrus
CAATGGTGCTGAAGGAGAAGTGTGAAGGAGAGGTACAGGGTGTGATGGAAAGGTGTGGGTAAAAAAGTGTGCTGGAGCAGGCATTGCTCTAGTGTTGGTGAGGATCATTGCAATGGGGCACTGCTCCTAATGGGCGGTTGGCCCTGAACAAGCCATCTTCCCACTGGGCCTTGGTTTCCCGTTGAAAATGAAGTCAGAATGAAGATATGAATGAGAGAAGTGGCCACTCAGCTCCTGATAGCTTTCCAGTTTCTGGTTCTGTCTTTCCCGGGTTCTTTGAGATCCCTCAGTTTCTTGCCAAGTAATCCCCTTTCAGTCATAGAGTGTGAAGATGGTTTTCTTGTGATCCAAAAGACTAAGAACAAACAAGAGAATTGCTCTGTCTTTTAGCAGAATCCTGATGCTGCAGAATGTGTAGAATGAGTCAGGCTGCCCAAAGCCCAGGTGGTGGAAATGTGTGCTGACTATTCAAGTGAATGGCTCTTAGGAAATCAAGAAGAAACTTTGAAGAAAGGTTAAAAGGATTTGTAAGCTTGAACTGACTTATTCCATTTTGATTTGGTTTGGACCAGTTTGAGCTGTTGCTCTCTGATTGGACCCAATTCCCTACAGACTCAGCAGGCAGAGGCAGGTCTGGGCAGTTTTGGACTGATTTTGGCCGTTTGAGCTGACTGCTCATTCATCACATCAGCAAAAATGTTTAAAGTAAGAACCCTTGGGGAGGGATACAATTTGGCAATATTTATTAAAATTAAACCCACATACACTCTTAGACCTAGCAACCCCACTCCTGGAATCTGTATCACAGAAATGAAGACACAAGCATGGAAAGGTTTAAGTACAAAAAATTGTTGTTGGCAGCACTGTTCATGATAACAGAACTAGAAACAAAATGCATGCCCATCTAGAGAGAGAGAGAGATAATAGCTAACTAAAGTGAAGCCCCTCCTTACCATGGAATATTTTGCAGTCCTTAAAAATGATGAGTCAGAGCTAGATCTGTTGATTTGGAGGGATTTTCATGCTGTGCTGTGGGAATAGCAAGACATGGAGAAATGTAAATTTTAAATATGTTTTTATTAGGCAGAAAGCCAAAAATGATATGTATAGTCATTATCATTATAATACAGAGTGCATAGAGTTACTGTCCTAATGATAGAATATTAAGTATTTGTGTTTATTAGATTCATAAATCGATACATTTAAGACTGGTCCCAAAACATTATGGGTTTTCATAAGGAGGAAGGGGCTTTCAGGTGGTTTTTATTTGCTTTCTTTTAATTTTCTATATTGTTTAAATTGACCATGATGAGCATGTACTACTATTTACATAAGCCAAAAAAATAGAGAGCTATTTTTATTATAGAAGAGAAAGAGATGCTACAGTTTTAAACTCAAAAACTATCTGCAAGGTTGTTAAATCTCTGCTCTGAAGATGAACGAGCAGGAACATGGAGGTCCAAGATCACACAACTAAAAGGAGCGGGGGGACTCAAGCTCAGAGTCCAACACCGAAGACCAGGCCATACCTGCTCTCTGCCTACCAACGAGATATGTTCTGGAGTCAGACAAACCTGGGTTTAAATCCTGGCTTTGCCATTCACAGCTGTGTCACTTCGGGTTGTCACTATAGGCAAGCCGTAGTTGTTCAGCAAGAGAACAACTATGTCTCCTCCATGACCTTGACCCATTGCTGGGTCATAAAAGCACTGCCAGCAACTGGACTTCCTTCTTCCTGACCTGCCTGTAACATGAGCCCGTCTAGCCAAGAGGCCCTCACCCGGAGGCTGCCTCCGACTGCCCAGAGGAGTCCCCGCAAACTATTTCAGCTGTTTCAGTCCGTACTGCTCCAGGATGGGTGATCTGGGATTTATTTTCTGTCTTCTCCAGGATGCGCAGAGCTAATTTTACCTTGCCGTGTACAGGCAGATTATTTGGAAGCTGGCATCTGTTCTTTCCAGAATGTAAATGAAGGCTGCTTCTTCTACCTGATGTCCAGGGCAGGTCATGCTATCTCTGAACACCCATTTCAAAGGTTATCTGTTGACCTTCCTGAGCTGAGACTGATTTACAGGGAGATGGCAGTGAAGCCAGGGCCTATCCTTGGTCCTTTTTGTGTATTGGCTCGTGCAGTCCTCACAACAAATCCGAAAAGTAACATCTGTTAGTATCTGCATTTGACGGAAGCACAGAGAGGTCAAGTACATGCCCTGGTCAGCACAAAGCTGGTTCAAACCTTTGTTGTCTGGCTGCAGAGTCCATGAACTTCACGACCACACTCCATAGCAGCTGTAGAACCATGGGTGAGGCATCTAAATTTTTGAACTTCAATTTCCTCATCCATAAACTAGAGACAATAAGACCCTGCCCCCGCTCCACACACACATGCGCACACACACATTGCCCAATGAGTGTGTACATCCTTAACTTGGTACGGAGACTTGGGTCTGCTTTACCCAGTTCCATTTGTTTTTCTCCACCTGACCCTGCACCCCAGGCCCGGCATAAAGTTGTAGTATCTCTTGTTTACTGATATTGAAGTCTGCAGGAACATGCCCCAGAAAGGCCAGGACACAAGTTGGGGTTAGGTAAGCAGACTCTGCTCCTATAGGACGAACTAGGCAGAAATGAATGTGGGATGTTCAGTCTGGGAGGACTGTCTCCAGCTTCCTTGTAGGGTCGTCTCAGATAGTGAGGTCACAGTAGTTATAGAAAACTTACAGGTCCCACACTGAGGATGTTCTTTCTTGTTCTGTAGAGTGTCAAGGGCACCTAGAGCGTGACTCTGGACTGTGACACCTACTCTCTGTATGACTTGGGTATACCTCATAACCAGGTGAGAAGGAGGAGGCCGAGCCAATGAGAACTGGGGTTGTTGGGCTTAGGGGAGAGCTGGCTTGGGGTTTGCATATTTCTGAAAGGCTGCCTTGGGGAAGAGGATTTGTGAGGAGAATACAGCAAGACATTTATGATTTTTTTTTTAACATTTAACTTTTTAAGAATTTCAGACCTGAATGCTGCCTGGCACAGTTGCAATTCATCAAAAACAGACTTCTGAGCATGCCTCCCCTCATCTTGGTTTGGCCCCCAGAGGCCATCACTTTAAACTCTGTCAGGGTCTGTCTGGTATTAACCTCAATATTTCCAGATAATAAGCTTGTGATGCTGTTTCATGACTTAATGCTTTAAACATCAGATACAAACTGAGGTATGAACTTGAGTTCTTTTATATCCTTCTATCTTTAATCCTCCCAATATATTTTATCACAATTTTAGTTAAATCAGTAATCAGTTCTTATTTTGTTATAACTACACAAAATATTGTGTATTGTCTTTGGCCTATATTTTAAAAGTTATCAGGGACACTTAGAGTTTCTTTTTGTGTTAAACAGATCAAATAGGATCTTAGGAGCCTGAACACCTGTTTTTATCCTAAAGATCCCACACCAACGATCCCTGCAGACCTGACCATTCTGATTCCACCCTGCTGTCCATTATGGTAGCTATATCGCCCGTAAATGCTGTTACTTGGCCTCTACTAGGCTCCAGGACCTCATCTTATCTTTCCCACTGAAATCAGAGAGTTCATTTCAGTGGCAGGATTTTCTTCCTTTATCTCTGTGGCTTTCAGAGTGCTTTTCAGAGATACTGGTGCTCCCTTTTTTGGTGTGATTGCCAATTTATTTCTCTGTCCGTAGAGAAGTTGTGTTCTTCTGAACCTCTATAGGGAACATGGTTAGGTGGTGGGGTGAGCTCTTTGAATAGTCTCCTTAAATTTCTGCATCCCTTCCTCTATATGAAATCGGGGAATTTATGGCATTTGACCTCATTTACCCCATGCTGCCGCTGAGTTCAAGTTCAACTGATCAACTGAGCAAACATTTAGAACCACTTCCAGATGTTCGAGTTGGCACCTACATGGCAGAATATGGGTAAAGGAACCCATATGGCTGTATTGCTCTGATCGTAAATGTTTCTCCATTCTGGATCTAACACCCTCAGAGTTCATTTCCCACAGATTCTACAGGTTTTTGTTAATGTAAATTAGTTAAAACCTTTAGATTATTTTGGCATATCAGTTTCCCTCTATAGCGTTGGACTTGGTAATGGGATCCCCTTGGGGTGTGCTGTTAAAGAACTTGAGGCAATGATGAATGGTGGGGAGGTCCATGAAGAGAGTGACTATCATTTACAACCCTCCCCAAGTTTATAACAGGGATCTCTAGAGAGTCAAAAACAGCCTCACTGGTCTAGGAAAAAAGGGTTAATTATGCTGACAAGGGAATCTCGATGCTTTCTGTAGGTTTAAGATACTCTGAGAGATCCAAATCTTCCCATGTGTCGTTATTACAATTTTTTCCAAGGCAATCCTCAAGTTTCATATGAGACCAGAGACCTGAAATTGTTATACATTTTTTATATTAAGTATACAGCCGAATGAATATATACTGTGTATATACAGAATGTATATATGAATATAAGTATATATATATATATAAGTACATGTATATCTAAAAGGTGAATATACTTTTTTATTCTCCATTAGCACCACCCAGAACAACATATAAGATACAGAACATTTCCAGTGCCCCAGAAGGCTCCCTCAGTAGCCCCCTACCCAGAGGTAATAACTCTTCTGACTACTGTCGGCATAGATTACTTTTGCTTGTTTTTGAATTTCATATAAATGGAATCATAAAGTATGTATGTATCATTGTTTGGCTCTGGCTTCTTTTGCTCAATGTTATGTCTGTGAGATTCACTCCTGTTTTCCATTTAACATTAGCTTGGTTTTTTTTATCATTGTATGGTATTTCATGGATTATACATGAATTTACTTGTCATTCTATGGTTGATGGATTTTTGGATTGTGTCCAGTTTGGGGATATTGTTAATAAACTGCTGTGAACATCTTGTACGTGTCTTTTGGTGGACATATTTCTGTTGAGTATTCCTTACTTCTGTTGGGTGTACACTCAGAAGTGGAATTGCTGAGTCATAGGATCGGTGTATGTTTAGCTTTAGTCAATAGCGTCAAAGAGTTTCTCAAAGTGGTCTTACCAGTTACACTCCCACCAGAAGGAATGGGAACTCAGCTGCTCTACATCCTCCAAAATGCTTGGCATCTGCCAGGCTCTTTAATTTTAGCTAACAAGTGAGGATTAGTAGTATCTCGTTGTGTTTTTATTTTGCATTTCTTTGATCACCGATGACATTGAGCATTTTTTCATGTGCGTTTTTGGCCATTTGGGTGTCATGTGAGTGTGCTGAAGTAAGGCTTTATGAAGTAAGGTTGTAAATTTAACTGGCATTGTAATATGACAACTTGTATTCTTAAACCTTGATTTTAATTATTGGCTCCTTCATCTCTTCAGTTGCAAGAGATGAGAGAGTCTTCATAGTTTAGTCATAGAACGTTCCTGAGTCTCTTGCCATGTCCTGTGCCAATAAATTTTGACTCTGAGCTTGCCCATTTATTTTCTCTAAATGTTCTACTACAGTTAGAATTACTCCAGCCCCAACATGTGCTTTTCGTGTCATTCTACAGCCGCCAACATCTGGTCCCGAAAGCCTTACTTTCAGTGGGAATTTCATCCCGGTTGACAACAGGTAATAATTTCTTTAACTGCTATTTCACCACTATACATGATGACTGCTAGAGTCCCTTTTAGAATAGTAGTCGATTCTCATTGCCTGCACAGGAGTCTGAGAGAGCCCAGGTCACATTCTCACACTTTCTGGCTGCAAAGGAGTCTGAGAAAGTCAATTTCTGGCTTCCATGTTGGGGAGGTGGGACTTACAGGAGACGTGTTCAAAGATGCTGGGCATCCATAAGTCATGACAAATATCCCCTACAGGGTCCATATTTTAGTTTTTCAGGCAAAATATTTAAAAATCCCTGGTTTAAATAATCTTTAAGGCCCTTATAATGCCAACAATATCATGAACGAGTTTAATGAGTTCTTAACCAGTGTGATGAAGGCATTAGGTTATGGGCTTTACATGCATTATCTCATTCACTCTCCATGATCCTATTAAGTAGATTCTATTATTATCCTGCCACTCAGTGCCCTGGTTTCATTACCTATAAGACAGGGATAATAATTGTAACCATGTCTGTGAGGTTTTGTGAGTATTAAGTAGTTTGATACCTGGCGGGGTGCTTAGTAGTGAGTAAGCACTAGATAAATAATGACATTATCTTCACCACCACCCTAACCGATAGACTTCCCAAGCTAACATGTTGCATTCGAGGGACACAGTGCCTCCTTTCTCAAGTTGTCCCAGGGAGAGAAGAACTGAGGGCTTGGATTCTGTGTCCCTGAAATCCTTGTGTCTCCCCTACTGAGGCCTGGGCTGGGCAGCTGCCAGAGAAGACTCAGGGCAGGCCTGGAGACTGATCCTGAGGCCTTCTGATGTCCCCTCCCCAGAAAAAGTCAAGAGAGTGCCAGAGGACCACATGAAGTGGGTTCAGCCAGAAGAAGAAGGGGCCGTCCAAGTTGGTGGAGGAAGTTGGGAGGGGCCAGCAGGTGACAGAGGGAACCCTAGCAGCCTGCATGGAGAGGTAGAGACAAGGAGGGGAGGGCCCAGGTGGTGGTGGGAAGGACGTTGGAAGAGGTAGGGAGAATGTAGCGAGCCCCACGCCTGATAGGGTACAGACAACTTTCTCATTTGGAGAGGCTTTCAAAGAAATATTTAAACCCACAGAAATATTTAAACCTGCACATGGGAAAAGGCCAATCTCTGCTCCAGGACAGCAGAACAGGAACCGATTCAGGATCTGCCACGTGCAGCAGTGGGCTGGAAACAAGGCCCACCACCAGCTCGCTGGGGTCTGCTCCTCAGGTCCCTCTGCTCCTCTGTGGGCCTGTCAGCTTTCCCATCTACAGGGTGGACGAGAAGGATGAGAAGGAGTCCAGGTTCCTTCTGGTTCTGATGGTGCTCTGATGGTCATATATCAGCAAGAGTCTGAGCTTCACCTGTGTGCCTATCATTGTGGGCAGATCTGGGATAGGTGTATTACCCTGGCTTAGGGGGATGCGGGCTCCAGGTTGGGTCCCCGTGCTTTGTAGAGACCTGGGCTGGATCAGCTATAGCCACATGGATTTTCCTGGAGCCAAGAAGCCGAGGTCCGGTACATGACCCCACAGCTTCAAAGGGCGGGGCAATGTGGCAGTCATCCCCACCTTGGGCTGACAGTGCCACTGCACATTGGACAGGTGACTCACTAGGAGCTTCTTGTCCTCCCTTAATCTAGGTACGGAGCTAATCCTGGTGCCAAGATTACAATTCCTGTGGGTCACTCATCTGACATAGATTCAATTTCTCTTGGGTCTCACAAATTATGTAGCTGGTCCTGGGTAGAACGTATCTCATTAGCACTGTAAAGACTGAGTTACCCACATAAAGTCCTTAGCATGACACTTATTTAGGGCTTGGCGATATTGACCATTATTGTTGTTGTTATCACAATTACTATTATATGGCACTTTGTTAAGCTCTCTGCAGGTGTTATCTCATTCACCTCATTTAATCCTCAGGACCACCCTGTGAGGTACATGTGGATATTATCCCCATCTTGCAGATGATGACACGGAGGATCCCAAATCTGCCCAAGATTTTTTATAAGCACGAAGCAGAGATAGAAGTCAGTGTTGAGTGAATCAATATGGGGCAGGTGTGGGTATGGGTCTCTATAAAAGTCTTGGACTTTACCATCTTGTTTGAGATCACAGACAAGAAGGCCTTA
>NW_011888817.1:8647633-8652083 GCF_000151845.1 Pteropus vampyrus
TTGACCATTATTGTTGTTGTTATCACAATTACTATTATATGGCACTTTGTTAAGCTCTCTGCAGGTGTTATCTCATTCACCTCATTTAATCCTCAGGACCACCCTGTGAGGTACATGTGGATATTATCCCCATCTTGCAGATGATGACACGGAGGATCCCAAATCTGCCCAAGATTTTTTATAAGCACGAAGCAGAGATAGAAGTCAGTGTTGAGTGAATCAATATGGGGCAGGTGTGGGTATGGGTCTCTATAAAAGTCTTGGACTTTACCATCTTGTTTGAGATCACAGACAAGAAGGCCTTATCTGGTTCATTCTTGCACTCACCCATCCTTTTACAGATAGAATTTAGGAGGCCCTTAGAGGTTAAGGGACTTGCACCAGATTCCATAAGATGTCCTTCCCTCCAATCCAGGCCCTTCGCATTTCCCCTTCTTAGACATTTGAGCCCCCAGAGCCTGAGGACGGTGGTCAGGGTGGAGTATTGGCCACTGGTGGGAGGAAAAAATGTTGGAGGCCTCAAGTGGGAAGAATACTGGGCAGAGTTGGGACAGTAGCTCCTTCCAGGAACAGACAGAGGAGGCTCCAGGTCATGGCACAGAGGTGTAAAGTAAGCCTGCAGGAGGTAACAGTGACATCCCAGGGGCAGGGTGGCCTCTAGATGTGGCTTCATCTTGGTCAGGCCAGCAGCCTATATGGAGAGGGAGGGCGGATAGAGAGTGGGTGACTGAACACCAAGTGATGAAGAAGGCTACCTTTTCCAGTCAGAGAAAACTCTCAGGAAGATATTTAAATCCGGGGCAGAAACATGGCACCAGGAGAGACCAGCTCACGCTCGGAGGCAGTGGAGCTGGCTGCGATTGGTGTCTGAGGTCCTAGCTCTACTCTCAGCTCTGCACCAGCTTTGCTGAGTCATCAGGAGACCTCTGCTCCCCATAGTTTTTCCATTTGTGAAGTGGGAAGGTGGGTGACAAGATTTCCAGGGTCCCTCTACTCTGATTGTCATTGACGGTCACTTATAACAGGAGTTTGACTTTACACTTTGGGCCTGTTATGTGGGCAACCCAGGGCCTGGGAGGTTCGGGCTGAGCTGGCAAGGGTGGCTGAGGTTTGGAAGGACAGACAGCCTGCAGCGGTACTTCCCTTGGCCCCTGAGATCTGGGCTGAGTTCCATCCTTCCCACAGGGATTTATCTGAAGCCCAGAACAACGTAGATCCCGGTCCTCCAGCGTTCAGTGTTCTCCCTTCTGGCAGCAAGGCCATGCACACTATACTCTAAAAAGTCTTGCATCCCAGATGGTGAAGATAAACAAGCCTGTCTGTTGGGGGATTAAACTTCAGGTATTTTGTGCCCTGGGCTGCTCAAGCTTTGTCACGGTTCAACCATAGTGACTTGCTGCCACCCACTGGTACCTATCAGTGTTGCACCCAAAGAGAACCTGGATTCGCTTAGCTAAGGATCCTGGTTGGGTCCAACAAGGCGTGGTTCGAAAGGGCTAGAGAAGAGTTCTCGTCCCGCTTTGACAAATGAGGAAGTGGAAGTCCAGAGAGGTGACATCAAATAGCCATCTGCACTTGCCTGCTCTATCTATTCAGTTATTCATTCATTCAATAATATTCATCAAACGCTTCCCCTGTGCCAGATATGTTGTAGGCACTGGGATTTAGCAGGAAATGAGAGACCATTGCTCTTCTCGAGCTGCCATTCCTTGTGGGAAAGAGGGGAGAGAGGACAGATTGAAGGATGCTGTGAAGGAATTAAGAGAGTGACTGGCAAGGGTAGAGAGAACTAATGGCCGAGAGGCTTAGAGAAAGACACTCTGGGAAGAGAGGACAGCACTGCAAAGGCCCTGAGGCTCTGAAAGGTCTGGGCGGGTTCCAGAACTGCTGGAACCCCCTGATGTCCCAGCCCACGGCTATCCGTGTAGATCACATAGAGGTCAGAGTAGATTGTTCTCTCGGGAGGGTCGTGCCATTGACTTTCTCTGTTAGACCACAGACTCTCTCAGCCTCACCTTACTCACACAGCTGTACACTCTGTCCTTGAAGCTCTCTGCTCTCTTGGCTTGTGTGACGTCAACCTCTGGAGGTAGGAAAAACTATGATGATTCTCTGTGAAAATTAAAGCTTAACAATCAACATAGAGGTATTATCGGTTTGAAGGAACCCATAGAAATATTGAAAACTAGAGCAGGAAATCCTGGCAGGCGGAGTACAAGGTCAAGGTCGACTTTTCCAGGACCTGGGATAGAAGCATGTAGGAGAAAACTGGTCAAGATGTAATCAGTCTTGCTTGTAGCTGTTACCATGTTATAAGTTGTGTTTGTGGCCCTGTTCACTGCTAATGGTGAGCCATTTTTGCAAATCAAATGAATATTTATATTTGCATACACAGAATGAGTATGCTTTATTCAAATCCTATCAGTGGTGTCCTAAGAAATAATACGTTTGGAAGCAAAATAAGTCCCTAAGTCTATGGCCATGCTACCCTGAACAAGCCCGATCCCATCTGATCTTGAAAAATAAGCAGGGTCAGGCCTGGTTAGTACTTGGATTGGAGACCACCTAGGAAGACCAGGTGCTGTAGGCATAAAAAATTTAAAAAAAAAAAAAAAATAAGGGATTGTAAACTGACAAGGTCCTTGCAATCTGTGAGGTCAACCAAGGGTTGCCTCACCTAAAAAAAAATAAAAATAAAAATAAATAAGTCCCTAAATTGGTAATTTTGACGTTATATCCAACACTATCCAGTTATGTTAGCTGATGTTGAATGAGTGAAGAAAACACGATAAAGCCATTATAATTATGCCGACTTAAAATGGGGTCTGTATAGTGAAGCTGACTAAACTGGTGCAGACCAAAGGGGCTGAAGCATGAGGAACAGATTTTACTTTACTTTAACTAGCCCAAGGACTTAAACTTTTGAATTTTTCAGTCATGTGTCAATGCCTAAGGATATATAGATTTCTACAGATAACCCTCCGAGGGACTTAGGAAAAAATGTTGACGTGTCCAAGTGGCCTGACATCCATTTTCCAGGCCACTGGTCATCTGGAAAATTGTCATCTCAGACCAATTCAGAGCCTAAGAATGCAGGCCTGATTTTTCTCAAAAATTTGCTTTTTGCTATGAGAACTCTCAACTTTTTTCTTTGGAATTCTCTTGGTGTTACTTGGTAGGGTTTATGATTTGCAAATCCGAAGACCATCAGATAAAACTTCGCCATTTCTATTTTAGCAAAGCCTCTTTATTCATTTCCACTAGGTCAACACTGGCATTTTCCAGTGTTTGAATACTTGTTATAGGCTACAGTTCTTTGTAAAGCAAGATGTTTCATCATGAAAAAAATGAAAGTTATATGAAGTAACGTGTACCCTAACACCGAACTTGAGGATGTGTTTGGACACACTTTTAATTCAACCAGCAGCAGTGCAAAATGAAATAAGTTTTTCTATGTCTAAAATATTTGTCATAAAAACAAAGACCAGGGCAATTAATACTTTATGTGTTTTAAATTTCCATTTTGAGAATAACTTTTAAATAATAAACATTCATGATATTATCGTTTCATTTTTAAAATAATTTTTATTTGGCATTTATTTTGAGTTAATGTTCCCCCTTTATAATGATTTTTATTATCAAATGTCTATATAACATAGAGGTCATTTTCACACATTATTGAAAGATGTCATCTTGTCATATTTTATTGGCTTATAATAATAATAAAACATGCATTTATTATTATTTTTTTGAAAGCAGAAAACTTCTGAAATGTTTAGTATAACCTTCCTCCAGAAAAATGTTCATTGTTTATTATTATGGTCAATCATTATTTTTCAAAATGCATAGAAGTATTAAGACAAATATAGAATAATGTATGATTTCAGGGATTCCTGAGAATTTCCTAAAATTTTGATATCTCATACCCAAATCCAAAAGATTAATATTGATTGGGAATCTGGAAGTGCTTTTTGAAGTTTTGACATCTCTCAGCTGTGCATCCCATCCATCCCCAAGGCCACTGCTCTAATTGTCAGAACTTTGCCTTTTTTTCTGACCTTATGAGTCAGCCTCCAGGCTCCTCTAATGCTGCCGGGGGAATCTTTCTAAAGTAAAAATTCTGCATGTTTTTCCTCTGTGAAACCCTTCCCTGGCACCCCAATACCTTCTCCAACGATTCTCAAAATGTGTCTTCCAACAGAAAATTCATAAAAACATCTGAGAGTTTCTTAAACGTGCTGATTTGAGGATCTTCATTCAGGTACATATGAATCAGAATCTCTGGGAGTTGAAGCCTAGGTATATGAATATTTAACACATGTTCTGGATTTGTTTTGTTTTGTTTTAATGCCTACAGCACCTGGTCTTCCTAGGTGGTCTCCCATCCAAGTACTAACCAGATCTGACCCTGCTTAGCTTCTGAGATCAGACAAGATCTGGCATGTTTAGG
>NW_011888817.1:8653348-8697870 GCF_000151845.1 Pteropus vampyrus
AAGGGACTATATAAGGGCATGGATACAGGGCGGCATAGTTTATTGGGAGGTCACCAACGTAAGTCTACCACAAATCTTTTGCCCACTTTTAACTGGATTGTTTGTATTTTTAGTGTTGCACTAGTTCTTTATACACTCTGGATGCACGTTCTTTGTTAGATATAAATAAGTATTGTGAACATTTTTCCTAAGCCTGTTTATTTTCTTAAAGATGTCTCTTGAAAGCACACATTTTTAATTTTGATGAAGTCTAATTTATAATTTTTTTCTTTTATGGATTCTTTTTGGGTTCTCAGAAACTTTTGCCAACCTCAAGGTCATATTCTCTGTGTTTTCTTCTAGAATCATTATGGTTCAGCTTCTTCATTTGGGTTTGTCAACATGGCAATTAATGTTTATTTGTGGAAAGTGACAGGGATTGAGGTTCATTTTTATCCGTATGGATACCCAGTTGCTCTAGCACCATGTAATATAGACTCTTCTTTCCCTAATGAATTAACATGGTACCTTGGTCAAAATACCATTGACTCTATCTGCCATTATAAATAGTATTTTTATTTCACTTTCTAATTGATTGTGGCTAGTATATCAGAAAAGAACCTTATTTTCGTATATTAACTTTGTATCTTATGACCTTCTTAAAGTCTCTTTTAATTTTAGTAGGGTTTCGGGGAATGTGGGGAGGGGAGCGTAAATCCTGCAGGATTTACAATGCATGCAATTGTATGGTATAGAACAATGACCATTTTACTCACCCCTCCCCCACTCTTTATACCTTTTATTTCTTTTCCTTGCCTTATTGAACCGGACTTTCAAGTATAATGTTGAATAGAAGTGATAAGAACAACATAATTGCCTTAGGAAATGTTAGGGAAAACCTATTTACTGTTTCTCCATTCGGTATGATGGGGTTTTTTAATGATGTTTTAAGTATATAAATTTTTTATAAATGCCTGTTATCAGAAGTTATCTTCTATTCTTCCATATATTTTAAGATTAATGTTTGAATGATGTATCTCTTTTCATCCTTTTGTTTCACCTTTCTATTTCTATGTTTCTTATAAATAAAATAGAATTGGGCTTTTAAAAAATCCATTCTAATGATATCTGTCTTCTTTTGAATAATCAAGTTTTTAACATTCTAGTTTTTCCTCTATTAGGTTCTAGTTATACATTTTGCAAAATTATTTCAGTGATTACTCTAAAGATAAATATGCATCTTTGAACTATTACTGTATACCTTAGACAATTTAGGCTGCTGTAACAAAATGCCATAAACTGGGTGGCTTAAACAACAGAAACTTATTTCTTATAATTCAGGGGGCTAAAAAGTCCAAGATCAGACCACCAGTATGGTTGAGTCCTGATGGAAGACCTCTTTCTAGTTTGCAGACAGCTGTCTTCTTGTTTTACCCTCACATGACAGAGACAAGAAGCAAGCTCCCTTGCATCTCTTCTCCAAGGGCATTAATCTCATCGTGAGGATTTTACCCTCATAACCTGATTACTGTCCAAAGGCCCCATCTCCAAATACTATCACATTGGAGATTAGAGTTTCAACATATGAATTGTTTTAGGGGAATACAAACATTCAGTCCATATCACAGTATTACAGACTTATCATAGTATTAAATTTATATGTTTGCCATTATTTTAACACTGTAAGAATCTCACAACAGTTCAAGTCCATTTACTCTCTTCTGCTTTTGTGCTATTATTGCATATTTATTTCTATATATTATAAACCCTACAAGACATTCCTATTATTATTTTATTAGTCAATTGTTTGCCCACGTATTTGTCCTTTCTAGTGCCCTTTTTTACTTCCTGAAGTTCTGTGCGTTCATCTGGGATCATTTTACCTCAGCCTAAAAAATTTCCTTTAATATTTTTTGTAGTATAGATCTGCCAGCAATGCATTATCTCAGCCTTTTCTTTGTACAAGAAATGTCTTTGTTTCACCTTATTTCTTAAAAGAGTTTCCCTCCTTGATATAGAAGTCTAGATTAGCAAGGTTTTTTTTCCCCTGAACTTTAAAAACGTCATTATATTGTCTCCTGGATTCATGGTTTCTATTAAAATGTGGACATCCGTCATTGCTTTACAGATAATGTGTCTTCTTTTATCAAGCTGCTTTGAAGGTTTTCTGTTTGCCTCATTTTTCAGCTGTTGACAATGGTATGTCTAAGTGTTGTTTTCTTTGTTTTTATCCTGCTTGGGTTTCACTAAGCATCTTGAATTTGTGGGTTGATATCTTTCAATCGTAGAAAATTATAAGCCACATCACTTCAGTATTACTTTTCCCCAGTTCTCTTTCCTTCCCTTCTGGGATTCCAATTACACAAATGTTAGCCTTCTGACTATGTCCCACTATCTCCTATGTTCTATTCCTGCTGTTTTTCCCTTGTGTTTCAGCTTGGTTGTTTTCTTTTTTATTCTTTTTTTTGTTTTTTTTTAAGAGTTTATTTGAGCCAAACTGACAACATATGCCAAAGAGCAAGATCTCAAATGCTTCCCTGGATATATTCTATTGAACTGTCTTCAAGTTTGCTAATTCTATCTTTTGTCATTCTGCTATATCCTGTCTTCTGTTAAACACATCTAATTAAGTTCTTAATTTCAGGTGTTGTATTTCTCAGTTTTAGAATATATAAATATTTGCTAAAAATATATTCCTCTCTTTATTGACAATCTATTTTTTATTCATTTTATCATTTTTTTTTCTTCTATGTTCTTTAACACATTACCAGAGTTACTTTAAAGTTCTTGTCTGCTAACTTTAATACGTGGGCCATTGTGGTTCTGACACTATTTTCCTTTTTTTCCTCTTGGTTACCAGTCATGCTTTCTGATACATTTATGTCTGGTAATCTCCAATACATGACATTTTTCAAATTATAAATTAACCCAACATGATGAGTGTGTAGTGGCATCTTATTGTGGTCTTAATGTGCCTTTCTTTGATTATTAGTGAGGTTGAGCATTTTTCATATATTTATTGAGAAGTTCCTGTACACAATTTAGTAAAGTGCCTGTTATCCATTATTTGATTATGTTGTCTTTTTCCTATTGATTTATAAGTGTATATAAATTGATATATCCTCCCGATGACCTGATTCATTTATTATTTTACAGTGGCTCTCTCTATTCCTAATAGTACTTTTTGCCTTAAAGTCCACTTTGTTTGATGTGTATGTATTTGTTTAATAGACCTCACCCAGAGGGGACTTCCACTTCCCTTAATTCATTTGGAAATTATTAATTATTGGTTATCCTAGAAGTTATCATCTTCACATTTAAATTGTTCAAATCTAAAATTACTCAACACATTTACTCTACTCCAAGATAATACAAAAACTTTATATAATTTAATTCTATTTACCCATTTCCTGACTTATTTATCATTTTTATCATGTATTTTTAACATATATGATTTTCTGTTTTAAATACCATATTTTTATTATTTCACACAGTCATGGTGCACGTAGATTTGCCTGCATATTTGCTATATTATTACTTTTTTCCTAACATTTCTGACTTTCTTCTGTGCTCTTTCTACCCAAAGTCTGCTGGTGGCATATTCTTTTAGTTTTTGTTTGTCTGAAAATGTCTTTATTTCACCCTCATTCTTAAAAGATTTTTCACTGGGTATTGACCTCTAGGCCAGCAGTAATCTTCTTTTAGCCTATTGAAGATAATCCTTTTGCTGCCTTTTGTCCTCCACTGTTGCTCTTGAGAAGTCAGTTCTCAGTCTATCTTGGTCCTCTGAAGATAATCTGTCTTTCCCCCCCTCCCCCGCTCCCCGCTTCCCCATAGCATTTAAGATTTTATCTTTATCTTTGGTATTCTGCTGTTTCACCATAATGAGTCTAGTTGTAAAAAAAAAAAAAAAAATGTTTATTAAAAGACTTTGTTTTAAAAGTCTTTTTATTAAAAGACTTTAGAGTGGTTTTAGGTTCACAGCAAAATTAAATGAAGAGTACAGAGAGTTCCCACATGTCCCTTCCTTCCCCCAGTACACCCAGTCTTCCCCACCATCAGCATCCCCCATGGATGTAGTGCATTTGTTACAATCAGTAAACCAACATTGACACATCGTTGTCAACCAAAGTTCATAGTATACATTAATGTTATTTGTAGTGTACATTCGGTGGGTTTTGAAAGATGTATAATGATATGTATGCTCCTTTATAGTATCACACGAAATAATTTCACCGTCCTAAAAATTTCCTGTGCTCCATTTATTCATCCTCCCCATCCCCAAGCCCCTGGCAACAACTGATCTTTTTATTGTCTCCATGGTTTTGCCTTTGCAGAATGTCATATAGTTGGAATATATAATGTATAGCCTTTTCTAGGTGTAAATTTTTAACAATTTGTTTTGCTTAAGATTTGTTGGGATTCTGAATCTGTAAATTAATATATTTCATCAGGTCTGGGAAATTTTCAGCCACTGACCCTTCAAATATCACCTTTGCCTCATTCTCTTCACTCCTACTGGGTTTCCAATTAAACACGTGTTAGATGTTTCTTATTTATTCTTCATGTCTTTGACCCTTTCTTCTGCATTATTTTTTAAACTTATGTCTCCTCATGTTCATTCCAGATTTTTTTTCCTGATCTTGCTTCCAGTTCACTGATTCTCTTTTTAGCCATGTCCAACCTGCTTTAAACTTGACAATGACTTCCTAATTTTGGTTATTGTATTATTCATTTTCAGAAGTTCAATATGGCCCTTTTTGAATTTACTGTCATTTTTATACTTTCCTCATTCCATGCAAATATTTTCAAGCTAGTTTTTCATTTATTAAAACACATTTAAAAAATATTCTATGTGAAATAATTCCTGTGTCTGAATTCTTTACAGATATTTTTTGTTGCCTCTTAGTTCTTCTGGTTCTCTCCATGGGTCTTATTCCCTTAATTCCCTGAAAATTATTTGCGTGATTAATTTGGAGCCTAAGCCGAGGGTACCTCCCTTCAAAGAAGGTTTTCATTTGTCTTTCCCAGGAGGCACAGATAATCTGGGGTCTCCTCAATCTAAGTTTAAAGCTTGAGGTTACAGGTCATCCAGCAGTTACAAACCAGGGGTGCAAGTCCATACTAGGGCCAAGGTTGGTTTATTTCTGAGAGTATGGCTCTTTGGGATCCCAGTTTACCATGAGGAGGGTTTTCTGTATAATCCTTCGCTATGTGCTTTAACTTTTATTTGTGCCGCTTGCCTGGGGGAGTCAGCAAAACAACAGTTCATATCCGCCAGAATCAGAAAATGCCCTCAGAGTAAAAGTGATTTTCCTGCTTGTTTATCTATCTAAGTTTCTGTTTTCCTTTCAGTTTTGTCTGGTAGCACCTTACCCCCTGGTTAGACTCTATAAATACCAGCATTTTTAGTTTTCGGTGGGAGAACTGATCTGAGTAACTTAGCCTGACATTATCAGAAAAGAGAAGTTTGCTAGATCTCAGACTCCATTTTACAGAGAAGGAACTATGGACCACAGCGGTGAGGTCACTTTCCCAGGGTCTTATACCTAGTAAGAAATGGAACCAGGCTATAAACTGAGAACTCTTACAAGTCTAGTGCTCTCTTCTCTACACCCTCTTTGAGACTTGGTTTCTCCATATGTAATGAAAAAGTCAAACCAGATGGTCTCTGAGGGCCCATTGAACTCAGACATTCTCAGAGCAGGATTTCATGGTTTTTCAATCTTTTCAAATCCACTAAGCCTCCTCTTTCAGTTCTTGGACTTGCTGGGCTTAGACCTGACACCTGAGGCTAATCACGGAGAAGTTCCAGATCAGCCACAAGGTGGCAGTGGTGTGCAGAGCGCACCCAGGTTCTGCGATGACGACAGCACAGCCAAGGGCTTCTTGGAGGTCTTTGCTTCTCACTGTCAGAGTAATGGGAAAACGATTTAGCCTTAGATCAAAACCCCATGTCTGTTCTGCTTCATTCCATTATCCAAACTCTGGCAGATGCACTGAGAGAAGTCATACTCTATCCCTACATTTGAGGACCTCAAGTTCCACTAAAACCTTCTCTCCGAGCTAAGACTTTTCCCACCTCCCTGTCTTTGCTCCTGCTGTTCTCCTTCCTCCATCACTGCCAATTCATTCTCCCTCCTTCTTAAGGCTCAGCTCAGATGCCATCTCCTTTCTGGAGCCTCCCATCAGAATCTTGATCGCCCTCCCCTGTGCCCTCATTCCTATATCTCGAATTCCGGTCTGTCCGCGCGCTTATCTCATGCTCCAGACTGGAAGTTCCTCAGGCAGGGCAGAGTTCCCCTCAGCTCCGAGTTCTCTGTGCCAGCAAAGGATACAGGGAGAGCTAGGGGAAGGGAAGTGGGAAGATCTGCTGACTGCGCTTTCTGGCAGAGCTGAAAGAAGTCTGAGTCCAGTATCTAGAGGGCTCCGCCATAGCGGCTCCTTTTTCTATCCCAAACCCTAAGCCTTTTGGGTCCAACTTTGCACTTGCTGCTGAGGAAATGACAAGAGAAACTTCCAGTTCCAAAAATCAGTGTATAAAATGAAACCATAAAAGCACCAGAAGAAAACATGGGAGGGTTTCAGATTAACCTTGGGATTAGAAAAACCTTTCTATGACTCAAAACCAGAAGCCATAAAAAAAAAATACACACACACACACACACACACACACACACACACACACACACATAAATGGTTTGCAAGCTTTTGAAGAAGTCCTCTGCCTTATTCATAAGAAGATAACTGCAAACTTAAAATACATTAAGAATCCATTTTTCACATGATTGGCAGAAATCCAAAAGTTTGATAACATTCTTTAGGTGATACTGTGGAAAAGAAGGCATGCTCATCATTGCTGGGGTGGGGAAATTCTTCAGCATATCCCCTGTAGGAGACAAGATGGTGACATCTATCAAAATTGTAAATATGCCTGTATTAGGCAGAATTCTAGGTGACCCTCATAGGCTTTCATTTTTGGGTGATCGCTTGCATGTGGGCAGAATCTGTAAATACAATGAAAATATGAACTCGGTGATTATATCCCATTATATGGCAAAGGAGATTTTGCAGATGCAAGTAAGGTCCTGAATCACTTGATTTTAAGGTAGAGAGATGATCCAGGGTGGGCCGGACCTGATCAGGTGAGGCCTTGAAAAGCAGAGAATTTTCTCTGGCTGGTCTCAGATGAGAAGTCAGAGATCTGCAGCATGAGAAGAATTCATCGTGCCATTTGGGGGAAGCCATGTGGCAAGGAATGTAGGTGTCATCTAGAAGCTGAGGAGTCCCCCAGCTGATAGACAGCAAAAAACCAGAGACCTCAGTCCTACAGAAACCAAATTTGGCCAATGACAAGAATGAGCTTGGAGACCAATTTTTTTTCCCAGAGCCTCCAAATGAGAACCAAGCCTTGATTTCATCCTCAGCAGAGAACCCAGCCACACCAGCAGACTGTCAGTCAATAAATGGGTATTGCTTTAACCTGCTGAGTTTGTGGTAATTTGCTTACGTGGCAATAGAAAACTAATACAATACCTGCGACCTAGCAATCCACTTTGGGGAATTTATTCTGCAAATATACTTGCATATGAAACAATGCATGTACATGATTATTGCAACATCGTTGTGATACACAAAACAAATCTAGAAACAACTCAAATATCTATCAATAGGGAATTGGTTAAATAAATTATTTCAATCTCTACAATACAAATCATCCGGCAATATGAGAGGAGGAAGCTCTACTTGCCGATTAAGGTCTCTAAGCTGTGTGACTAGTGGGAAAAGAGGAAGCACAGTATCTAGTTTGTTACCTTTTATGTGAAACGGGCATTCTGAATACATATTCCCTTTTCGTACTTGCCTAAAGAAACTCTGAAAGAATACCTGAGGTGTTAATAAAAAGTGATGACCTGTCAAGGGGAGGGATGAGGAGTCAGAATAGGGCAAATGAGGTACCTGGGCCAAGGTGAGACTCATCGTGCTTTTTATACAGATTTTTGAACCATGAGAATATATTAATGAATGAATGAAAAAAAAAAATCAAAGAAAACTAATTGTTTTAAAATGAATCAGTGGGGCACTGCCCTGCCTTCCCAGTTTCTTTCCGGGCCTGAGCCCACTCCCTGGCCTTGTCCCAACAAGTCGATTCCGGGCCATATCCTCCGTGGAACTCTTCACCTCTGGCATTCCTTCCTCGTTATTCCTTCTGCCTTAGGGGCACTAAAGTAAAGATAAGGATTCAAATAGCTGTGTATGAGTGAGTCATCTCTCTGGGACTCAGTTTTTCCCATCTGTGGAATGGGGAAAATAGGTCAGAGGGTGGCTGGAGAATAAATGAGATGATTCATGTCAAGTGATCAGCCCATAGAAGGTGCCCAGCCCGTGGCACATGCTCACAGCATTTGTGCTGGCTGGGATGTAGGAAAGGCCATTCCATGTGGAGGGAGTTACTCAAACACACAGCTGATGGACAAGAAATGATTGTTCCCTTTATCTCCCACTCATTTGCTGTGAGCCTGTGGCTCAATTCCTCCCTCTCTGTCTCTGTTTCTTCGGTTGCAAATGAGAGTGTTGGACTAAATGAGCTCCATTTGATTTAAATGAGTTTAGAGCCTTGGTGTCAAGGGAGGTCTCCCGCCCTAGTCGGACATGAGTTAGTGAGGCCCAGACAGAGTGGTGATTTGTTCAAGGTCACACAATATGTCAGAGACAGAGCCAAGATTGGTACTGACTCCTACCCGGGCCCTTGACCTGCACATGTGTCCAAGCAGCTATGTGGTGACATGAGGAAGACTTTCTGGGACTCTCCTTATCGTCTCATATTCTGATTGTTTTTATAGAAGGGCCACTGTTCACCAGCCTTGAGTTTAGAGGAGCCGGCTCCCCTACGGGCCCTGAGCCATACCCTGGTGTCTCCCCCAGCCCTTCTCCATCATCAGGAGACACAGGTGGATATGAATGCATTACCAGTGTCCCCTGGAGAGAGCACCCCAGGGGTGGGGGGGTGCCGTTGGGGGCTAGGGACTGCCTTTGAGCTGAGGCACTTGTGACCACTGGAGTGAGCTGCCCCAAGACAGCCTCTAACTTTTGGTCTCTCTTCTGAAACCCCCAACCCCAAGGGTCTCCCTCTCTTCATCCTGCTGCTCAAGGAGCTACTGGTCTTGGGGGGTGGGGGTTATTTCCCCTCTGGGCCAGCAACCTTCCAGATCTCCATGGACTCTGACTGTCCTTCTTGCCTCTGGGTTTCATGAAATTCCTCAGGATCCTGGAGCAAGATAGCAAGTCCCAAGTCCACTTAGTGTGACAATGGTTCCTGGTATTGAGGCTTGACCTGATGTAAGTAATTCGAGTGTCCTTTTAGCAGCTGGTGATTGTGTTGCCAACAGGGAAGTATGTCTTGATCTGTCTTAGGTGTGGACTCACTTCCATGGCCCTCTGCCTGTACATCATCGCTTACTTCTGGGAGCCATGTGGGGCTGTGTGTTACTGTCTGTGTGTGCAGACTCCAGACCTTTTCTAAGCCTGTTTGATTTACTATGGTTGACTCAAGAGATTTGAGCTGGTTTACATTCGCTTTAGGCTGTTTTAACTGGTCCAGCTCACTTTATGTCAGTTTAAGCATTTTTACATCTATTTGACTATTCTGAGATCACTTGTGGCTATTCTGATTTGGGTCAGTTTAATACTAGCAGACACTTATCTTGTACTTGTGATATGTCAGCACTGTCGATCCCAGGTGCTTTAAATATATTGTCGTATAATCCTCACAACTACCCCACAGGTAGGAACTGTTATTAGTGTCCCTATTTTACATATGGAGAAACTGAGGCACAGAGCACTTAAGAAACTTGCCCCAGGCTTCACGGTTACTGAGAGGTAGTGCCAGGATTTGAACCTACACCATCTGGCTAGTGGGTCTGTGCTCTTAACCTCGATATTATGCCCTTATCACTGCAGAGAAGTGTGTGAACCACTTTAAGAGGCATGGACTTGTCTGAGCCAGTTTTTTCTGCTTTGCCAACGTAAGTTGCTTTGTGCTCGCTCAGTCGGCATATCACTTTGCACTTGGCACATTCCAAAGGACGCACAGATCTCAGGCCTTGTACATCCTTGAAATGGAAGACCACCATCGGTTTCCTAGGGCTGCTGTAACCAACTGCCACAAACCTGGGTTGGTTAAAACAATCGAAATTTATTTTCTCACTGTTCTGCAGGCCAGAAGTTCTCCCTCTGGAGGCTCTAGGTGAGAACCCATTTCTTGCCTCTTCCGGCTTCTGGTGGCTCCAGATTTCTTGGCTTGTGGCCGCATCACTCCAATCTGCATCCACAGTCATGCTGCTTCCTCCTCTTTGATCTGTGTCTCCTGTGTATCTCTCATAAGGACACTTGTCTGTGGCTCTGGGGCCCACCCAGAGGTCCTTAACTTAACTACATCTGCAAGGACTCTTTCCGAATAAGGTCACATTCACAGGTTCCAAGGGTTAGGACAGGACATATCTTTTTTGAGGATTCAGCCCATTATGATTACTAAGGTCACCTCACGTTATTTCCTCCTGAGGAGCCAGCTCTTAAAAGTGACTCTTTCTGTTGGATGGGTATTCACTCAACTATTGGAGTTTTATCACTTTCTGCTTAGGGATTAAAAGGTAAAGTATAAAATGTGCTTGCAGCCATGGCAGAGCCTCTTATACTTTTTAAGACCCATTTATTAATACTCGTGGCTGGGAAGAGGAGCGCTTCCCCGGAACTGTCAAGTGAGGTGTGGAAATGTTTCTGTAAACAGACACCGAAGATAGTACCAGCTCTCTAAGATGTTTGCTGGTGATAACCACTCTACTCCAGGGGCTTTCTTTAGTGAAAGTGGTGCTGAATTGACAGAAGGCAGGTAATTAAGAGATGCAGGGGGGACATTAACCCCATATCCCATCACTCCTGGCCCGGGATCGAAAGAAAGTAACAATTTAGACATAGATGGAAATGGAGAAATGGCGCCGTTACTCAGCAAACAGACTTTGCAAGGAAGCGGCACTTAAGGGCTCTTTGTGCTCAACTGGCCCCCAAGCACCAATGATACAGAAATATTACAGAAAAGGGAAAGAAGCTGTTTCTCTTTTCTACATTTCCCAGGTTGTAACAACAACTGATGACCACAAACACTACTGGGTGTGAGAGTCAATTTAGTCCTGAAAATTTTAGCATCTGTAGTCATATGTCCAGGCGCTCAAAGCTTGGGCTCTAGGTCCTATTCTGCCCTTAACAGCTGTGTGACCTTGAGTAAGCCAGAAAATCTGAGTCTTGGCTTTCACATCTATAAATTGAGATAATTGGATTACCTGGGAAAAGGCCCATTCTTGGCACATGCTGTGTATGGCAGAGAACACGCTATCAAACAGACTGACAGGTTATTACAAATTCATGGTCAGTAACTCCAAATGGTCACTCCACACTAACAGAAATCCTCTGTTTCTCTAGTGGCTTTGATTGTGATGAAGATCTCACACCTAATCCTTGATCCTCCACTCCCTCCCCTTTCCCATCTCACTTTGGCTGTAACTTGCTCCCACTCCATGGAAAAACAGAAACCATCAGAGAGGCTGCCTTGTCTTCACGTGGTGCATTCTACAAACCCATCTTCTCCTCTCCTCTGCCATCTCTTGGATGATTGTCCAAGTCTTTATCAAGGACCTTACTCCTGGGTAATCCCCTCTCTCTGTATTATCAGTTCCTTGTCTCCTATAGGTCATTGTCATCAGCATAGAGATCCAGTTTTATACCCTCCACGTGTGGACAAAACCCTCCTACGATCCTTCTGTTCCCTTCCAACCAATGTCCCATTTCTCTGCTTCCTTTTACACTGAAACTTTCTAAAAAGTTGCCTGTGGTTGCTCTCTCCAGTTCATTGGCTCCCATTTGCTGGTTCACCTATTCCAATCCAGCTCCCATACTTACTCTTCCACTAAGAATGCTCTCATCAAGGTCACCTCAGTGTCCTTATTGCCAAATCTAGTGGACACTTCTCTGTCCTCAGCTTACCAGACCTTGGGGCAGCATTCCACACAGGTCAGCTCTCCTTCTTGCTTGAAACATTCTCTTCTACTGGCTCCCGACGGCTCTCTCACCTGGCTCTCCTCCTTCCTCCCAGCTCAGTCTACTGTACCATTCCTGCTCTCTGCCCAGCTTCCAGTTTGAAAAGCCTTTCAGGCTCAGAACTCCTCTTTTTCCAGTCCAAGCTAGAAACCAGCAAGGGTACGTGGTACTCTATGATCCAAGCAGAACCCCCAGCTTGTCCAGATTCCAGAGAGGGGTACAGTCTCTGCCCCTCAATGGGAGGAGCAGAGAATTTGCATCATCTCCAACCCACCAAGCTAGACACCCAGAAGTCCTCAATTTCTCCTCTTCTGCCCATCACATCTGATCCTTCAGTGAGTCCTGTCAGTTTCACCTTCAAAATAGCTTTTGAATAGGCTGGTTTCTCTTGATTTCCATGGCCACCAGCCTCGATCAAGCCTCAGCATCTTTAGCTTGGGTCACGCCTGTGCCTCCTACCTGGCCTCTCTGAATCCACTTTTACCTTGTGGTCAGTCTACAGAGCAGCCAGAGTAAGTTTTTGCACTTGTGAACCACACGATGTCCCTCCCACGTCGAAATCTCTCAGAGTCTTCTGCACCCCTAGCCACCTCCCAGCCTCATCTTGTTCCTCTGTCTCCCTCATTCATTGTAGTGGGGTCACTCTGGGTTGTTATTCTCTGTTTTTCAGACAGACCAACCAGTGCCAGGCCTCAGGGCTGCTGCTCGTACTGATCTAGCTTCCTGGTCTCTCCCCTGGGATCTAGGAATGGCTGCCTCCTTCTCATCCTTCAGGTATCAGCTCAGATGTCATCTCCTCCCTGAGTCCTCCTTGACCACCACATTGCTCCGCCTTCCTATGCCTTGTGCATATCTTCATAGCACTGCACACTGTGGAATGATTTATTGGTATCTTTGCTTATTCGCCTATCTTCCCATTAGATTGAAGACTTTACAACGGCAGGACCTCTGTCTGTTTGGCTCAACCCTGAACACTCAGCACTTAGCACAGAGCCTGGCCCATACTAAATGCTCGACAAATATTTGTTGAATGAATGAGAAAAATCGGACAGTAAAGCATTCCATGCACTTCCACACGGCCCCAGATCTTATCACAAGTTCCAGCATGCTACGGCAGCATGACATTCTGCCTGTCGCACAGCCCTGCGGGGAGTACTTTCTATAAGGCAATTCAACAGGTCCCCAGAAAGCCTGATGTGTCACGACATGGCCCCCAACGCACACAACATTGGGCCTGGCCTGGATCTCACACTCACTCCCAGGTAGCACTGCTCTGAGTTTTAGACATGTCTGGCTGACCACAGTAGGCCACATGGGACCCCCAGCCAGAGCTTTAGTGCCGTTTAAGACCCAAAAATCTATGCCCCCGGAACCTTAAGTAATGGGTCCTTGGCCACAGACGCGGGTTGAGCAGAACACAATGGATCTTTGTCTTCCCAAGAGGCCCCGCTCAGGCTCCAGAGGAGAATGGCCCATTCTGAGCACCCAGAGCTGTTGTTGGGGAGAAAAGGAGGGGAGTGCTGTGCTCCCAGAGAGAAGAGAGGAGGCCTGAGCCCCTGCTCTGCTGTGTGACCTTAGGCATGTCAGTGCCCCTTTTTAGTTTCACCTCCCTTTATAGAAAGAAAAAAAAACATGAAAGGGCCTCAAGGGAGCGACCAGGTACAGATGTGAAACCAAGGCCTAGAGAGGGGTAGTATCTGCCCAGAGTCACAGATAAGGAAGGACAGTCACTGCTGAGCCCCAGGCCACCTGCCCCACAGGAGGCAGAGGGCTCAGACGGTAAGTCCTGCTGTGCCTCCTTACCTGTTGCTCTACCCTAGGCCCTTGGATAAGAATAAGACAAAGAATGAGTCACCAGGAAGGAAGGGGTCATGGAAAAAGAAAGTGGGATTCCAGCCCCCCTCCCAGAGCCCTGCCCTTTTCCTCTCGTCTTTGGCCAAGGAACCCAGCAAGTCATGAGATTCCACTGTGAGGGCTCAGTGCCAAGCTTAGTGAGGAGAAGGGACCCTCCCACCCCCAGCCACGCTCTTGGCTCTGCCATCCTCCACTGCTCTGTGCTTCTGTCTCTTAGGCACTGACAGACAGACAGGCAAGGACAGGCAGATAACCAAAACCCCCCAACAGACACAGATACCTCCGCAGATACACAGGCACCTAGTAAATAGGCAGACACACACAGGGACAGTCACACAGCTATAGACACAGACACACCAGCCAATAAGCACACAAGTACAAGCAAATAAGACACTGGCAGACAGACCCAACACAAAAGCAACATCCAGACAGAAACACAGGCACATAGCAGAGACAGGTAACAGAGAGACAGACTCAGATAGACACATGCAAGCAAAAACACCCCAGAAACACAGCTACGAGATATACAGATGCACACATAAACATACACACAACACAGACTCACACAGGTGGCATACAGGGGGAATTTGAAGCAAAGAACAAGCCCGATGCCTCTGGACCAGCCCCCAGCCCCAGAACCCAAGTGAAACTGATTTAGCTCTTTTGAAGGCAGCCTCCATCTCCTACCCCGAGGATATAACTAACATTTACCAATCCTGAAGGACCCGCCCTGCAGTAAGATGGATGGAGGTTACATATGGAAAGGGACTTCCCGACCAGGAGGGTGTTGAGACCTGTAGTGGGTGACTAAAGGTGACTGGAGGGAAAGGAGTGGAGAGGTGGCAGGTAGAGAGCCTCCATTCTGGCCATGTGACCTCAGACATGGCTGATCTTCTGAGCCTCAGTTTCCCATCTAGGCTTTGTCCCAGGTCCCTGCAGAAAGCAGATGGGCCAGCTCCTGAGTGTGTTGTTGCCAGTGCTGGGGACCCGGGAAATTATTTCCCCATCCTCCACCCCCTCCTCCCACTAGGGTAGGATCCCCTTGGCAACTCATACTATCTAGACCCCCGGCAGGGGGTAACCCAGTCACAGATGCCTGTTTGTCCTGGTCCTTCCCCTCCCCCAGGAGTTGGCCAGCTGAGGATGCCCTTAGCTGGGGGAGGTCTATGGGGAGGTCAGAGAGAGGGCAAAAGGAATCCCCATGCTTGATGTCCTCCTTCTCCACCCAGGGTGGCTTTGAGGCTCAGGCTTAGGGATGAGGAGGATCTGTCCAGGTGGTCTCTTTCATCCTTCTTGCTGCAGAGTCTTCTGACCTGAACTCAATCTGTTGGAAGAGAGGGGATTGCGCAACCTGGAGGTAAAAGGTGACAGCAAGCCTGACAGGACAGAAGCCCCATTGTTTGGGGCCCAGGCCAGCCCAGGCGAAGGAAGGGTTTATGCCTGGGGCAAGAAGGGGGGGCTTTGCAGGGGGCACCAGCTGGCAGAGCTCTTGCTCTTGGGCCCTGAAAGAGAATAGGTGCCAAGCAGGACGCCCTTGTGGTTGATAAAGAGGGCAGTGCCTGGCAAAATGCCCTGGCAGACACAAAAAGGGCGTGCAGGCCCCCGCACCACACCAACCTCAAACCCTGAGGAGGATGAGCCACTCAAGGCATCTGCAGGGTCCTAAACCATCTCCATCAGGATTCCAATCATTCCTGAGAAAAGAGGAGGCTTAGGGTGGCCCCAAGCCTGGTGGGCACTGTGAAGAGAGGTGTACATGGCTGTTTTTATTACTGAGGGTTCAGGAGGGGACTCACCCTCCCCATCGTTTCTCAAACTTAGGTCCGAAGCTCTGAGCTCCACTGACCTTTATCTCCCCTTCTCCACCCGGGCCCCTTAGCCCCACGGCGAAGCTCGTTGGGAAGTCCTTACCGGTATCAGACCACTGTCCTTTCTGTTTCGTTTGGAGTTCCGCCCCCTAAGGGAACCGCTTCCACCAAGATCAAGCGAGCACAGTCACGTGCTCACCGTGCCCCTCGCAGGTCCTGGCGCCTGAGTTACCCGGCTATCCCAGGTGCGCACGAGCCCGGGCCACTCCCTCCCGCCGCGCGGCAAGGGAGGCGCCCGGCCCGCAGGGCGGTACAAAAAGCGATCCCGCCCCGCGCTCCTCACTTGACTTTGAGTGTCCAGCGGTCGCAGGAGTTCGGAGGCGGCGCAAAGGGCAGCCTGGGCCCAGCCCACACCCCTCATCAGGTAGGGACGGTCCTCTGCTCAGAAGGGAGAGGGTGCAGACAGAAGGAACAGAGAGGAAGAGGAGGCGGACAGAGGGACATGACAGATGGCAGAGAGGGGGAGTGGAGGGGTCAGAGAGACATAGAGAGGAACGGAAGAGAGGGGGACCCGTGTCGGGGACGGAGACTGAGGTGAGGGGCAGAGAGACTCAGGACAGGAGAGATCTCGGGTTTGAACTACTGGTATTGAGTTGGGGGGGCGGGGCACCAAGAATGCCACATCCTGGCAGGTACCCAGGCAGGTCAAGGAGGGGCTTCCTCTCTTGCTCAGTCTCCTTCCCCCTATAAGCCAGGACACATAAACTGTGGCTCTTCTGCCCATGTCCTGCCTGGGAATGCAGGAATCAGGATCTCTGACCCCACTAAACCCTTGGACTCACAGCCCCAGGAAGCTGGGAAATCAGTCCCTGGGGTGTCAGGTAGTCTCTGCTGCCCACCACTTCTGACTCCTGACCTCTGCCCTCCCTGGGCCCAGGAGGCACCATGTGGCGATGTCCACAGGCACTGCTGCTGTTGCTGCTGCTGGCTGGTGAGCTGGCCCTGGGTGCCCAGCGAGGTCGTGGGCGCCGGGAGCTAGCACCGGCTCTGCACCTGCGGGGCATCCGGGATGCAGGTGGCCGGTACTGCCAGGAGCAGGACCTATGCTGCCGCGGCCGCATCGATGACTGCGCCCTGCCCTACCTGGGTGCTACCTGTTACTGTGACCTCTTCTGCAACCGCACCGTCTCCGACTGCTGTCCTGACTTCTGGGACTTCTGCCTCGGCGTGCCACCCCCTTTTCCCCCCGTCCAAGGTGGGCACCAGATGGCCAGGGGTGGGTTACTTGTCAGCCCCAAACTCAGCAAGGCTCGGGAGCAAGGCTGATGCACTGACATTTCCAGGGGAGGCTTTGCAGATCTGGGAAAGAGACCCTGCTCCACTCTCTGATTCTGGGGAGTCCTCGCTCTGGTCCAACTTGAATCTCTCCAAGACCGAAAGAGAGAAGATCCTTGGTTAGTGGGATTTTAAGTTGGCCCAGGAGAAGCAGCTTCTTGCCCTTTCTCCCAGTCCTGTTTACATATCCGGGACATGGAAGGTGCTGGCTCCGCCTGCTGACTCACCCTCAGGCTGATAAAGCACACAGGAGTTGATCAGGGTCATCTTAGCCATTCTTCTGTCTTTGCTAAAGATTCTCCATCCCTGAGATGGCTGATCACACCTGGGAGATGGGTCAAATCTGTTCCCGCCTCCAGCCCTCGCCACCTTCCTTTCCCATGCACTTGCCCGTGTCTGACAGGAGAACGCTTGAATTCCTTCCCACAATTCCATGGGGCTGCGGGTGCAAGACTGCATACCTGGGTTGTCATCCTAAAGTGCTGTGTTATTTTAGTGGAGTCACTTGCCTTCTCTGGGCCTCAGATTCCCCATGTCCTGCCCATCCCCCATCACCATGCCCCAACTCATTTAAATGCAAAGGATCAAAGGAGTGTTGTGGCTGGCGTGCAGGTGAAGCAAGAGGGATCCAAACTGGAGTCATTGAATTTCCCATGCAGCAGTGGGTGTGTGGCCCTGCAGGCGCTGTCTTAAGCTGTAGTCTGACTTTAGCTTCAGTAAGGGCTGGGACGTGTGTACGCGCATGTTTCTGGATACCTGATCTGGATCCTTGGCCATCTTAGTCTATAGTCTCTTGTCTTGGTTCCACTTCTCTTCTCTTCTCTCTCACCAGGATGTATGCGTGGGGATCGCATCTATCCAGTCTTGGGAACCTACTGGGACAACTGTAACCGTTGGTGAGTGTTTGGGGTTTGTGGCGGGGTGGGGAGGGGGGAGAGTAAGGCCTTGTAAACTCTGTGGCCTACAGACTTGGTTAAAATCCTATCCCTGTCACTCACTTGCTGGACAAGTCCTTTCCCTTCTCTGAGCCTCAGTTTTCTCATACGTAACATGGGTATATTTACAGTAATCATGTCGACTTCTGTAAGCATTCTAACAACATTCTCCAGGAATGATCAACCACGGATACCTGACTCTAGGTGCGACCCTGAGGTGGCAGTCATTCCTGACTTCTCCTGGCTTGGGTTGGGCCCAAGTCCCTCCCGAACTTTCCCCATGTCATGGGATAGTCCAAGAAGGGGGTGCCAGGAAGGAAACCTCTGACTGCAGCATCCGCTGCCCTGGACCGGATGAGGGTCAGGGATGACTGAGCTGGAGGCCAGCCAGCCTGTAGCAGGGCCTTCCCTGGAATGTAGCCCCTATCCTTCCCCACCCCTCCCCACTACTCTGGGCAGGAGGACGAAGGGGTCAGGTGTGCCCCCTACTTTAATGTGAGGCCTGAGATGGAAAGTTGAGAAGGATTGGGTAGGAAGCTTTGAATGCCATAATGGGGACCCCCCCCCGACTTAGAGGAGGAGGCTCTGCACCCACCACTCCACCTCCTGCCTTCTTTGCCTGGGACCAAGAGGCCCCAGGGAGGAGGAAACTTTTGGAATGCATTACGCATATGCTGTTTCCATTGCCTCACTGGTGTGAAGGGTGCTGGGTCATAGTGAAAATGTGCCTGGGTGAGAGAATGTATGTGTGTATGTGTGTGTGTGTGTGTGTGTGTGAACTGAGGGTGTGTGTGTGTGTGTGTGAACTGAGGGTGTGTGTGTGTGTGTGTGTGTGAACTGAGGGCGTGCGTTCAGAAAGATGGAGCATGCCTGCATGATTCTGCCAGTCCTAAAAAGACGCCTCTGGACAGCAAGGGGTTAACACTTTCTCTCATTCCTGTCCCTGGGACCTAGTGGCCCAGGCCCCCTCTGGAATGCTGTCACCAGCCCAGTCTAGACTTGCTTGGGCAGCCCTGGGGGCAGAGGAGGAAGTGGCCAGCCCAACTGTCCTCCACCCTGCCCCACTGCAGGCCAGCATTGGGTGGCTGTGTTCTCTGTGCTTGGCACCTGAGGAAGGGTGTTGGGCAGTGTCTGAGCTTTCCAGGCTTTATGAACCCTTGAGAGATGCTTGGAGGGAGTCTGAGGCGGGAGGGAAGGAGAAGGAGAATCTCCCTTCTCTGCAGTCTCCTCTGGTCCTCTCTAACACTGCTCTAACACTGCCTCCGCCCACTCCTGGGGCTGGAGAGCCCAGCCTTACTGGGTCTTGGTTCCCCTTGAGGCTCCTTAAAAGGCAGCATTGGAGGCGGGAGCCTCCAGCGGACTTGGAAGGAGGTAATTTAGCATCTTGTAATAGCAGAGTTATGAGCTTGTGAAAGCATCGAAGAATTCATAGAATTCAATGCTTCAGGCGACACTTATTTATTGAAGACCTACTAAGTACAGCCAGAATGCATGACAGTCCTTGTTCTTGCACTAGAGCTTCCAATCTAATGGTGAAGAACCACACACACAAATAAACATACCCTTACAACCTCTCCCAGCTGCGATAGGGGGAAAGAGAGAATAATGGGGTGGGGGCGAGGGAAGGCCACTCAGAAAGGGACATTTATGCTGATGCCAGGAAGATGAGAGGACAAGTGGCCCAGGGCCAGGAGGAGGGAACAGAGGGGAATAGCTTGTGGGAAGGCCAGAGCGGGGACGAGCTCACTGCCTGGAGCTGTGAAATGGGGAGAAAAGGCCCCTGAGGTGCAGGTCACCTCCCAAGGGTCTCATGAGCTGTGGCGAGGATTTTGTATTTTGTTCTAAGTGTCGTGGGAAGCCACTTAGAGATCACGCAATCTGATTTACATTCTTCAAAGATCTCTCTGGCTTCAGAAAGGGGTTTGTGGGGGAATCGTAAAGAGGCAGGGAGCCTGGTTAGGAAGCCATTGCCACGGTCCAGGTGAGGGGTGATGAAGGATCTGAGTTGGCGGTAGCAGTGGAAGGGTGAGAGGCAGGTGAGGTGGACTAGGAGTCTTTCTTGATGTGACATTCCGGACCTGCTGATTGAGGAGGCATGGGGGTGCGGGGTGGGGCCGAGACACCACAGACCGCACAGAGTTCTGGCTTGAAAATCTGTGGATAAGGTGCCATTATCTGAGTTGAGGATGTTAGGAGAACAGCTGGTTTGGGGAAAGGCGCTTTGGCCATTTTAAGTTTGAGATGACTTTTACACACCCAGAGGAGCTGTCAGGAGGCCAGTTGGATCTGAGTCTGAAACTCCAAGGAGGTGGGGGCAGGGTGACTGTAATGGGAACAATAATGGTCGATAACAATTCTGGAGCATTTAAGGTGGGCCCTGCCTTGTGCTAAATGTTTTGCAAGCCTGCCATTGCATCCCTAGAAGGTAGTAGTGTTATTGTCTTCATTTTACAGACAAGAGTTGAAATAATGTATCTGAGGTCACATGTCTAGTCAGCTAGGACTGGAACCCAGGCTTTGAATTTCAGAATCCATGCTCTTAGTCAACTTCACTATACTGCCTCATTCATTCACTCATTCATTCAACAAGTGTTTATTGGGTGCCTACTATGTGCTAGGTTTTGTTTTCTAGGCACTAAAGATACCAAACAATACTTGCTCTCAAAGACCCTAGAGTCTATAAGGAAACAATTCTAAACAATATAAATAACTAAATCTGGAGTATGTCAGATAGTGATAACATGCTAAGGAGGAAAATAAAACAGAGAAGTGGATAGAAAGAGTAGAGAATATTGAACAGGTGGCCAGGGCAGGCCTCCTGAGAAGGTGATCTTTTATTTTGTACTTAGAAGTGAGTGAAAGATGAGGTTATTGGAGGAAGAGCAGCTCGAAGGCTCTGGGGCAGGAGTATGGCTGGTGTGAATAGTTGGGGGTCAGCCTCGCTGGAGCCTCAGGAACCAGAACTAGAAGGAGGGGGTCAGAAAGGGGACAGGAGGACAACTCATGCAGGGCTTTGCTGGCACTATAAGGACTTTGGCTCTTATTCTGTGATGTGAAGCCAGTGGAGGGTTTGAGGCAGAGGAACAATGTGATATGACGTGAGTTTAACAAGATCACTGGCAGCTGTGTTAAAAATATACTGAAGGAGGGAAACGCAGGGCAACAGCAGGGAGAACAGTGAGGAGGCTACAGCATAATCCAGGTGAAAGGTGATTGGACCACGGGAGCTGTAGGAAAGAATGAGACGTGGTTTGGATTCTGAGTGTGTTTTTAAGGTAGAGCCAACAGGATTTGCCAATTAATTGGATCGGTAAATGCAAGAAAGTCAAGGGTGACTCCCAGGCTTTTGGCCTGAGCTCCAGGAAAGATGGAGTGGCTGTTTTCTGAGGACTGTGCTAGGGGCAAGCATGGGAGTAGAGGAGACCAGGAATTTCATTTGAGATGTGTTAAGTCTGAACTGTTGTTAGATACCCCAGTGTTGATGTTGAGTAACAGCAAGATTCTTGAATCTGGAGTTTAGGGAGAGATGCAGGCAGACATAAACTTGAGAATCATGAACTTGACGTTGACATTTAAAGCCACCAGGCTGGATGGGATCATCTAAGGGTCTTCCCACGAATGCTGGTATAAAATCTCAGGCCCATGTTGACCTTCAGAGGGTGCCTAGCACCCCCTCACCTCTTCCTTTCCTCCTATTCTCCCAGCACCTGCCAGGAGAAAGGACAGTGGGAATGTGATCAGGAGCCATGCCTGGTGGACCAAGACATGATCAGCGCCATCAACCAGGGCAACTATGGGTGAGAGGCCCTGGAAATGCCCGCAGTGGGCACACATGCACGTGCACACACAACACACATACATTCTGCCTGAGATGCATGACTTGCCTGGCACAGCCACGCTCAGATCTTATTTGTGTGCACGCTTAGCCGTGTACACGCTTATTTGTGTGCACGCTTAGCCGTGTATTCATCTTTCCTGCCCACATGCACACACCTCCAAGACCCCAGACTTGGCAGATCTGTCACTGCCATCCTTTCTCTTTCAGGTGGCGGGCTGGGAACCACAGTGCCTTCTGGGGCATGACCCTGGATGAGGGCATTCGCTACCGTCTGGGCACCATCCGCCCATCTTCCTCTGTCACCAACATGAATGAGATTCATGTAAGTCCATCCTTGCCCTGTGCCCTATTCCTCCAAAGGCCTGAGCCTATCCTTCTATAATAGGCTGTGTGTCCCTGGACAAGTCACTTCCCTTCTCTGGGCCTTCGAGAACTGGTGCTAAGATTCTGAGTGTTGTGGTTCCAGCATGAACCCCTTCCTGGCCTCCCCAGCCTGGGAAAAAATGCTGTTGGTCCCAGTATGGCTGGGTTAGATCCCAAGGGGCCAGGAGGTCACCTTAGGAAGGAAAGGACAGACACTCCTCCAGCTCTGGCCAGAGAGCAGCAATTCTCAGAAACAAATGGCAATTGAGCGGAACACCGAGGGAGGAGGGGGCTTCTCCTTTCCCATCTTTGGGACCCTTTTGGGGGAGAAATGGGAACCAGACACAGAACAGTGAAAGGGTGAGGAAGGGGCACTTCAGCAGGACAGGGCTGGAGCACATGCCTGAGGCTCTGTTTCTCGGTGGCAGGCAGGGAACAGGCAGGGGCTAGCCAGAGTGGCCCTCCCTGCAGGGGGAATTCAGCCCAAGGCTGGGGTGACCAGACCCTGCCCCTGCCCTGCTCCCCAGGGCCTCTGCTATTTTCTGCCTCCTGCTGTTTGCTTTGGCAGCCTGCTAGGTCACGGGACCTGACTGCTTCTTCCCTCCCCTGCCCTTTGGGGCCCGAAGCCCAAGGTCCTGGTGGGAAGGAGGATGTGGCAGACTCGATGGTGCAGAGGAGGAATGAAGCAGGGGTTGAGGATGGAAAGCGGGGTGACTCTGGCCTGGCTACTTACCTGTTCCTGCCTCAGTTGCCTCATCTGTAAAACAAGACTAGTCATCCCCTACCTGACACTAGGGAGGCACTAAATGATGCTTGGGTCTTCCACTCCAGTCAGCATGAAGGTCGCTGGGATCCTTCCGCAGAAGGAAGAAGGAACAAACCGCAGAAGGCCCTGGACTCCTGGTGGCCCTGCAAGGCCAACAGGGCCCTGAGAGGTAGGCCAGGCAGAGGCAGGAGGCAGACCAAGTGACTTTTGTCTTGCAGACAGTGCTGGTCCCAGGGGAGAGGCTGCCCACAGCCTTTGAGGCCTCTGAGAAGTGGCCCAACCTAATCCATGAGCCTCTTGACCAGGGCAATTGTGCAGGCTCCTGGGCCTTCTCCACAGCAGGTAAGTCCAAGGGCAGGAGCTGGCATGATGGGAAGGGAAAGCCAAGGCCTGAGCCCTCTGATGGCCCTTCTGCCTCCTCCCACCAGCTGTGGCATCTGATCGAGTCTCAATCCATTCTCTGGGGCACATGACACCTGTCCTGTCACCCCAGAACCTGTTGTCTTGTGACAAGCACAACCAGCAGGGCTGCCGTGGTGGGCGCCTCGATGGTGCCTGGTGGTTCCTGCGACGTCGAGGGTGAGCAGCTGCGGGGTGTGGGCAGGGAAGAGGGCATGTTGTGGAGGCCTTAGGAAAGCCCCCTGCAGGAAGGGCCCGGGCCACACTCACTCTGCGCTTGCTCCTTCCTGCTGCTTTTCCAGGGTTGTGTCTGATCACTGCTACCCGTTCTCGGGCCAGGAGCGGAATGAGGCCGGCCCCGAGCCCCGCTGTATGATGCACAGCCGGGCCATGGGTCGGGGCAAACGCCAGGCCATTGCCCGCTGCCCCAATCACCATGTTCATGCCAATGACATCTACCAGGTCACTCCTGCCTACCGCCTTGGCTCCAATGTAAGTCTGTATGTGGGTGAAGGGGCAGAGGAAGAGAGCTGGAAGGCTGGCCAAGGGCTGGAACCTCACCCCTGATGTATGCCCTCCTCCCCACCTTCCACCCTCCAGGAGAAGGAGATCATGAAGGAGCTGATGGAGAATGGCCCCGTCCAAGGTAAATGGCCCTCATCCTGCCCCTGGTTCCAGAAGCTTGTGCCTGCTTAAGACTGGGCATGGAGGCACAAGTGGTTTATACGACGAGCAGCAAGTCCACTGGGGCCAGGAGTGGGGACCAGTAATGTCCCGTCCCCATGGGCAGCACCACTGGAGAGGGCACTTAGAGCCTTGGTATGAGAGGCCCTGGGGTCTGGGCATGCATCTCCAGACTCGGGCTTCGGTGCCTGGGCTAACAGTCTGAGCCGGCCCTCCTTTGACCTCTGCTCACAGCCCTCATGGAGGTGCACGAGGACTTCTTCCTGTACCAGGGCGGCATCTACAGTCACACACCAGTGAGCCTTGGGAGGCCAGAGCGATACCGCCGGCATGGGACCCATTCAGTCAAGATCACAGGGTGAGGGGCTTGCCGGGGGGCGGTAGGTAAGGCGGGGGCAGCCAAGCTTGCACCGAGGGTTCTGAGCCTGCCTCGAATCCTGACTATTTCTCTGCAAAGCCCCATTTCAAAGAGGAGGAAACAGAGTCAAAAAGAGGAGGGACTTGCTCCGGTCACACCAAGAGTTGGGGGCTTTTTAAAGTTTTCTAGGAACTGTTTCTTCCTTAGACACTGGGATAAAATAACTCCAGTGAAATATAGACAAGGATTCAAGAGTTGCTCATCCTCTCCACATCTAAGCACCTGTTCCCAGCTCTGCCTGACTCACTTCCCTGGCCCTCGGTTTCCCCACTTGAGATAACAGGAGATGTTAGGGTCACTTATTTCAATTGTCCAACCAATGAAATGTACTTTGCCATGGAAGTTTGGGGCCTCTAAGGTACCCACATTCTCTGAGCTTCTTCCTTCTGGTCTCTGGCACCCACCCTTCCCTGGTTCCCCAAGTGAGGAGGGTAGGGTGGGCAGGCAGAAGTGTGAGCTCCCAGAGAACTGGTACACGGGATGTGGACCCCTGGCGGGACGGAGGCCCAGGTTCTCCCCTTTTCTGCATACCCCTCTAGTTATTCCTTCTTTGCCTTCCCCCACGCTGGGCACAGGGACACAGACTTAGAGATGTGGACACGGGGAGGTACAGACAGGGACAGAGACCTGCCCGAGTCCTAAGAGTTTACCCAAGTTGCCAAAGACAACAGGGGCCTGGACAGGAAGGGCCTGGGGGTGGAGCTCCTGAAGGCAGGCAGAATCAGCACCCTTGCCCCTCTTGGCTCTGGCCTGCAGGTGGGGAGAGGAGACTCTGCCTGATGGAAGGACGCTCAAATACTGGGTGAGTCCCGGCTCAGCCCCATCCCCTTCCCCCCGCCCAATGCTCCTCCTGGTTCCTCTCCCATTATCCTGCTCGTTGACACTCCTCATTCCCAGACTGCGGCCAACTCGTGGGGTCCAGCCTGGGGCGAGAGGGGCCACTTCCGCATCGTGCGCGGCACCAATGAATGCGACATCGAGAGTTTCGTGCTGGGCGTCTGGGGCCGCGTGGGCATGGAGGATATGGGTCACCACTGAGGCCGCGGGCACCACGCCAGAGCAGCCAGCAGAAGAGCCCCCTGTGGGGCGCCTTCCCCTGCTCCGCCTGCCCACCCACCCGATGGTGCCCGGGGCACAGGCGGGCGCCAGGGACCTAATCCCCACGGTTCCGCTGACACAGCGCCCGGCCTGGGAGCTGCGGGCAGGCGAGGCTGGTGGAGCCCCCAGACCTCTCAGCGGGGACCGGACAGAACCTGGCCTGGGAGGAGCCAACCTGCAGATCCCAGGCCCCCGGCACCCCCACGCAAAACCACCAAAGCCAGGACACCCCCAAGTCTCCAGCCCCACGACCCCAGTCCACCTTGTACTCCTATTCTCCAAAGATATTTATTTTTCTTTTCACTGTTTTAAAATAAAAAAACGAAATATTGATAACTCTAGTAACTTGTAACTTCTGAGAGTAGAAAGCCAGGCCAGAGTTGGGGTGGCATAGGTTAGCCTAAAGGGTGGCCTGAGGCCTTGCTGGTTGGCAGAGGTGGGTGGTCTAGACATCTTAGTCTCCATTCAGCCCTAGTTGTCAGTAGCCCTAGGCACGGATCCATTTGGAGGTGGAGCATGGAGGGCATGACCTTTGGCCCCCAGGGAGACATGTGTCCGTGGGAACCACCTTTCAGACGCTGAGTCAGCGCTGCTGGAGGTGGGAGGGCAACCCACCAATCAGCAGAACTGGCGCCGGTGCCCAGCAGGCAAGGGGGGGCACGGCCCAACAGAAGCTGAGCCTCTGTCTCTGCAGATCAGCCTCTCCAAGCTACCCAGGCGAGGGGCCCCCTCTTCTTCCCCTGCCCCTAGGCTAAGCAGGGCCTGTCTGTCCAAACTCTCTTCCTACCCGACCTTTTCAGGTTCCCAGTGCCAGCAAAATAAGCCTAGGCCTCAGCCTGGCTTTCAAGGCCAACAGGATCCACCTGACCAGCATCCTCATCAGCTTATTCACCCTGTGCTCAGGCAATTCCAGGGGCCTCACTGCTCCTCACATGTCCAGTATACATGCAGACCACCGGGCATTTGCACATGCTATCCCCCCAGTCTAGATACCTTCCATTCTGCCCACCACTTGTCCCTGTTCCACTCCTATTTCAAAGCCAACTCCAGGGTTCCTTCATTCAGACAGTACCTGTGGAGGGCAACTGATGTTTCCCTAAACCACCCTGACTCCACCCACTGTGGCCTAGAAACCCCCTCCCTGAACTCACCCACACCCTGCCCTTTCACCCAGGGTGTCTACCTACCTCCTCTGTTACACTGGAAGTTCACTGAGGGCAGGGATTGGGTCTGGTTCATTAGTGGGTCCTAGTACCCACAGTACCCTGGCATAAGGTGGCATTACAGTTTATGGAATGGTTGAGTGAATATGACCTATTTTTTCCCCTCCACTTTCTTCCAAGACCTGGTCCCCAGCACATCCCTCTAGGTGTAGATGTCAGTAGGGAGCCCCTTGCCTTCCCGGGGATGCTGTGCCTGGGGAGGAGTCTCCCCACGGCAGGGATCTTCCTCGCCCCTCCAGGGTCACTGAGGGGAGGCGAGGCTGGGAAGTCCTCCTCCCTGGAGAGCAGCCTTTGGGGGCCAGCCAGAGTCCCCTGGCTGCGCAGCCATCACCTGAAAGGAATGTGGGGGTCCGATAAGCGGCTGCCTTTGTCTCATTTCCTGTTTGCCAGAACGTCCCGAGCCCGAGTCCGCTGGCCGACCCGCCCCTCCCCAAGGAGCCAAGGCCAGCCAGAGGCCCCGGGGATGGCGACCAGGCGGGGACCCAATTAAGGATGGCGGGGGGTGGGGGGGGCGGGCGGCTGCTGCCAGGACACACCCTACTTCTCCCACCCAGCTGGAAAAATCCTGTCCTGGGGCTACTCCGCAGGGCAAGGCTGGAATTTTTCTACAAGGACTTTCAGCGGAAGCTACAGGGGTGGAGACTGGAGGGGAACTGGGGCGTGGCCTGGTCTTGAGTCTTTAGCACTGCCAGCCCTGCAGACCTTGTGGAGTTGACTCAGCTCTTCCTTAGCCCTATTCCCCAGTGTCAGGAAGCTCCAGGTCCTCCCCGCAGCCCTGGAGTGGGAGAGAGTGCAGGTGGAACTGTAGAGGGCTTAGTGGTGCTTCAGTAACCTCCATCAGCCACTCCTGGGTCTCTGACGTCGGTAATGGGTGTGTTGTTATAAAGAGCCAAGCAAAATTAAAGCTCCGCCCCCCCACCCCCCACACCAGATTACTGCTCTTGAGCTCATCAAGAAATTGGAAATCCTGGCTCCCCAGCCCCTTCATGTGTGTCCTGAGCCTAGTCCCTTCCTCTCTCTGGGCCTAGGGCATGGGTCATTAGACGAACCTCCATTTGAATTTGAGCCCCTGCTTTGTTCCACATTGGCTGGCTATGTAATCTTGCCTCTCAAAACCTCTGTTTTTCTATCTTTCATGAGGATAATAATACAGTCCTGAGTCGCTAAAGGAGGGAGATACGTTCAAAGAAATTTGTTAGGTGATTTCGTCATCGTGCAAACATCACAGTGTATACTTACACGAACCTAGATGGTATAACCTACTGCACACCTAGGCTATATGATATAGCCTATTGCTCTTAGGCTACAAGACTCTATGAAATATAAGATTAAATCAAGCACAAGAGAAAACGATACAGTCGAGAGACCTGGTAAACATGAGAGGTATGAGGCTACTGCCACAGCACATTGTTTGACAGCAAACATTTTTGTAAGTAGAAAGAGTATACTCTAAAATAAAGATAAAACGTATAGTATAGTAACTACATAAAGCATAGTCATTTATTATCCTTATCAAGTATTAGGTATTGTATGTAATTGCGTATGCCTTACTTTTATACAAGTGGCAGTGCAATAGGTTTGTTTACACCAGCATCACCACAAACACATGAGTAACGCATCGTGTTACGACATTATGACAGCTACAACGTCACTAGGTGGTAGGAATTTTCGGCTCCATTACAATCTTATGGGACCATTGATGTATATGATGTCCTTCATGACCAAAATATAGTTACGTGGCACATGACTGTACTCACTTCCTGGAATTGTTAGATTACATGAGACAAAGCATGCTCAGCATTTAGCACCGTGCTTGGAACTTAAGGGCTCAATAAATGGTAACAGCTATAATCATTTTAAGGGCATTGAACTTGATAATGTAAAGGCTTTTCCTAATGAGCTAAACCTTCATTGAGTGTTTAACCACAGCTTTCTACCACCAAATTGTTCTGACTGCTTTAATATATATTTTCTCCTTTAATGCTAAAAGCAAACCCTTATTTCCAATCTATTTTGCAGATAAGGAACAGAAGCATAGAAGAGCCTCAAGTTTGGTTGAGGCAGGATTCAAACCCAGCCCATCCCAATCCTCATATTAATCAGCTCTGTACAGACTATGGTTGATTGGTAGGGATAGTCCATGTTCCTTTCCAAGTCCTTTCCCTGTTTGGCAAACTCTTATCCTTCCAAACCCAGCTCACATGTTCCTTCTCTGGAAAGCCTTTCTTGGCATCCATCTTCTGGACCTCCAGGGACTCCAGCATATATTTCTGACACAGAGGGTGTACCTGTTGACACTTTTTCCTCCCACAAAAGGATGGAGCAGGAATTTTTTTCTGAGTCCTATCCTTTTCTATCCACCAAATGTTCTGCTTGGGCATTCGTTCTGGTCTCCTGTGGGGCTCTGCGGGGTCCCAAGGCACCTGACTCTAGTTTCCCGGGAGTGGCTGAGTTATATCACTTCATGAGTGCTGATTCACCACATCTCCCTGGTATCTTGCCAACCCCCCATCCTTGCCTGGTGCCCATTAAGGGAAAGGAATTCATGCCTACCGGGCCTGCAGTGGGCCAGTCCTTGGGCTTAGAGTTTCACACACTTTAGCTCGTTTGATCCTATATACATCTCTGTGAGAAAGTGTATCACTGGAAACCGATGCCAACCAGCAATACAACTCTCAGAATCTAAGAGAGGGTGAACTTCCAGCTTGCGAGCAAGGCCCAGACACAGGCCAGGAAAGAGTCAGCACAGTCTCTCTCTTCTGCCTTTTTCTCTGCAGACTAATGAAAAGGGGCATGTGGCCAATGATAACTCCTCAGCCCCTCAGCCCACAACCATTTTCTCAGTTCCAATTCACAACAAAACTGGACGGAGCAGAGAAGGCTTCTGATTGGCCTGGCTCTAATCAGGGATTCACTTCTGGGCCAAGGGACAGGGTCATGGAAGCCACGACAGTGTTTGGTGGTGAAGGAGATCCTCAAAGAAAGGAAGGGCTGCCATTCCAGGGGGAGGCGGAATGCTGAACAGATGACAGAAATGGGTCCATGACAGTTAGGGACTGCTGTGACCACCACTGACAGGTAAGGAGATCGAGGCTCAGGGAAGAGTGTTACTAGTCAGGTCACATAGTTGACGCGTGGTGAAGCTGGACACAGACCACACTGCCTTCCACTGAATTTGTGCATCGAGTCAGAGAGATAACCCTTTGAAGGTCAGAGTGTGAGGGATTCCTCTCCCAGCTTCTCCATGATTCACTTCTGAGCCCGGGGAGGTAACTTTCTAGAACTCCACCCACTTTGTGCAAATTCTGTGGCTCTGGCACTAATACCTGAGACAGTCTGCCCAAAGTAAAGCAAGGCTGAGTCTGAGCAGGGCTTCGGCGGGGGGAGGGGGGCGGGGAATGTCCTGCTCTCTGCTCCAGGGGGCACAGCATGGTCCCCACCAAAGGATGTGATGAGATAGTTAACACAATATGCCGGTTTATAGATAAAAGAGATGGGTGCCAAGGGAGCCATACTGAAGATATGCACTCTAGCTAAGGACTGTTATTCCCCCATTTCATCGGGAGGAAACTGAGGCTGGGGATGGGGGTGAGGGGAAGTGAAGTGACATCCACATGGACGCATTGCTAGGCAGCGGTAGGGACCCTCAGTGGTCGGGCTCGAAAGCCTGGGCTGTCCCTAGACTGTGTCCAGGTGTACTCAGAGCCCCTCTTTATCTTGTACCCAGGCAGACTCTTTGGCCTCCAGCTCTGTGCACAGATGGTGGGGACCTGAAGTTTGGGACTCACAGAAGCTGGTAGCCATGAACACTCAGGCAAGCTTGGCCTGGGGCTACAGGTAGGCAGCAGAGTTGGCAGAGCGGGAGCTGAAACTTGCTCATCCTGTAACGTCAAGTTCAAAAGCCTCCTCCTCGGAGAAGCCTTCCTGACCCTTCCGTGCAGTCATCATCCATCCTCTGCGCTACCCCCCGCCGCCACCCCACTTTCTCTACCACAGTACCCCTTGCCGACTGAAAGCTTCTCAAGAACAGGGTTGGGCCGCACCCTTTCTGCTCTCAGTATTGCGCAAGACGCCACTGGGTGCGGAGGAGACACAGGAGCTGTTTGTTGAGAGAAGGAGGAATGAATGAATGAATGAATGAATGAATGAATGAACGAATGAATGAACGAACGAACGAATGAACGAACGAACGAATGAGTACACACAGGCAGAGCCTGGAGGTCCTGTCGACCTTGGCAGCAGGGCCCCCTGGTGGCCGAATTCACAGCTCACCTGCCTCAGCCGAAAGAAGCAGTGATGAGAAGAGACCTCTGCGGAGTCCCAGAACTGAGCAGCTACGATGGACTGCTTGTTTTATGTGCATTCTGTGTTGAGTCCACCTAACCGCTCTTTGAGGCCTGGACACTGGCCCAAGAGGACAAAGCTGAACCAGGAGTGGCTCTCACTCCATCGAACCCCAGAGGCCGACTCGTTGCTGAGGCCCCAACTCTGCACCTCTCACGCAGATGTTGTGCCCCAGCCAGGGCAGTTCGAGTTTGGCTTTGAGGTGTCCCTCACCTGTGGCACTGTCCTTTACTTGGGCTTCCATCCAGGTTCCCCTGGCTCCTGCCAGTACACACACCATCCTTGGAAAGCCTCCAACTCAGAGCCAGACAGACCCAGGCTCAAATTCCAGCTCGCTGGACTCCCTAAAGCTCACTTTCCACTCTGAACCTCAGTTTCCAGTCTGTAAAATGGGAACAGTGATCTCTGTTATCTCTGCATGCCAAAGATTGAGGATTTCCCTAAGAATGTGGAAATGAGGGAAAAAATCAGGCCCATAGACAGTCAGATGGAAGAAATCAGTCCCTAATGAATCGGAGCAGAGATATGCAAAGTCACCTTAAAGGGCCAGGTTAACTCTGGGTCCTGCAGAAAGTGATAGGCACTAGGTAAAGGTATTGGTCCATCTGAGGTAGTAAAGCATCCTCAGACAAAGGTGAGTTCCTGTGACTGAGCTCCTGAGTTTGTCTAGAGAGAAACAGCTCTGACCATGAGTTGAGTGGCCAAGCTGAGCTGATGTTGAGATGGACAAAGTAGGTGTCACTCGTAGACTTTGAGTAGTTCCTTTCCTCATGGCAGGATGGTGCTCTGGAGACCTGGGTGTGGTGGCTGTCTTAGCCTGGGGCCATTAACCCAGCGTCTCTGCCATCTCTGCTTCGATTGTCTTTCAGACAAGGCAGATACTAGAATGAGCCAGGAGTGTCAGAATAGGAAGTATTCTGTGTCCAGCATGTATGGGAGAGTGCTCGCTTGCCTAAAGGCATCCGGAATCAATGACTTTTAAAATCACAATGCCAGTCTGCATCACTCAGTGTCCCAACAGGAAACAGATGGTGTGCTCTAATTAGAATTTGGGCAGAGTTTATTTTCAAAAGGATTAATGACAAAGCAGGGTATAGGGGAGTCACAGGAGAGAATGCGGCAACTCTGGGACTAGCAGCAGCACAGCTTTCACTCCCCCAAAGCCTGTGAGGCCAAGGGGAGGGAGAGGTGACCAAAACTCTGATGGAGAGAGTCCTGTAGGGCAGAGGTGGCCTCACCGTGAAAGAGCCGGGGATTAAATACTCCAACCTCACTCTCTTCCCTTCGTCTCATCTCTCCTGCTTGGTGGCTTCCCCTGTACCAAACCCCATAGGAACTGTGGCTATAGACTTTTAAATTGACAATAAATAAACTTCTGTCTTATTTAAACCACTGTTTTCAAGGGTCTCATGTAACAGCAGCCTAACCCTTATCAATACACTCGTAAAAGGAAACATCTGCCGAGAAGATATAACCATGAATTTATACGTATCATGAATTTATGTGTATTTTGGTGAAACATATAAAGCAAATCTGGCAGAATTGCCAGGAGAAAGTCACGAATCTATAAACAAAGTAGAAAATTTAATTAAACTTTCTTAAAACCAAGTAGCAAATCAATTAAGTTACTCATTGTTTTCGAGTTCACATAGAACAGTTGTTAAAATACCACATAGGTGGCCATTAGGGAAGTCTAAAATTTTTTCAAAGCATCGATATCATTCAGTCAGATTCTCTAATCCCAATATAATAAAATTAGAGACCAACAATAAAAAGTTGGCCAAGGAAATTCGATGTTTGTTAACTTAAAAACTCATTTCTAAATAATTCATGGGCTAAGAAGAACATTATAATGGAAATTATAAGATATTTGAAACTGAATAACAATAAGCTAAAATAAAACTTGGAGGGAAAATTATAGTCTTAAATGCTTTTATTAAAACCAGGAAGGATTGGCAAAAAATGAATTAAGCATCCAACTCAAGACTTTAGAAGATGTCTTCAGAAAACCCAAAGAGAGTAGAGGAAAAGAAGCAGTAAAGATAAAGCAGAAAGTAATGATATGGAAAGCAACAAAAAGTTGAACTAATTATTTTGAAAACCTTAATAAAATAAACAAATCATTAACACAAAATACGCAATATTGGGAACAAAAATAGAATATGACTAGAGAGGCAACAAAAGTCTTAAAAATCACTAAAAAATACCATAGGAATCTTCAGTTCTGACAAGATATCACATTATGATAATATGAAAAACTCAGGAAATAAACCCAGAAGGAAGAAGATTTCAAGAAGTAGGAAAAAAGCAAAAGAAATTAATAATAATAATAATACATAAGCATAGACTTTATAAAAAAATTTTAAGATTGGTTTGAGGGAATAAAATTAACAAGATAAGACTGAAAAACTGGGGAACAATCAAATTACAGGCAGGAAACTATGATCAGAGTTCCAAAGCAGTCTAAGCTTGGTTGTTCTAAGGGAGGATATTGATTAACTTTAAACTCTGTTAACTGAAGTAAACATATTGAAAATTTAAGGATGACTAATGAAGGAACAGAAATTCTAAACCACTAGAGAGGAAACAAAAGGAACGAAGAGTGTCAGTCCACTTCCAGGCAGGAAATGACAAATAAAAGAAGCGGAGAAAAGCTTGGTGCGTTTGCCAGTTTCCGAGATGGCCCTAGTGATCCCTTTATCCTGGGACCCAGGTTCTTGTGTAGCGCCTTCCACAATGTGCCGGATGAACTTAATGACTTGTTTCTGCCCAACAGAATATGATAGAAGTGATGGCATGTCACTCCTGAGCAGGGCTGGCTCTTTGGGAGTGCAGCACATGCTCTCGCATACAATGCCGCCCTCGGTACGGCTCCATGTTGCTTTAATGCTCTGCTCTCAAACTTGAAATTCTTAATAATTTTTTAATAAGGGTCCCGCAAACTATGCAGTCGGTTTTGCTTCCAAGATTAGGTTGTAAATAAGATTGCCAGATAAAATACAGGAAGCTCAGTCAAATTTGAATTTCGAATAAGCATTGAATAATTTTTTAGTATAAGCATGTCCCATGCAAATATTGAAATATCTGAAATTTAGATTTAACTGGGCATCCTGTATTTTTATTGGCTAGATCTGGCAATCCTGTTAGAAAGGACCCATGGCTTCCATATTGGTTGCTCTCTCTCTGAGCTGTCTGTCTCGCAGATCACTCACTCTGGGGAAGGCATGTCGTAAACAGCCCTATGGAGGAGCTCATGTGGCAAGGAACTGAAGCCTCCTGCCTTCAGCCATGTGAGTGAACTCCGAAGCAGATCTTCAACAGACCCTTCAGATGGCTGCAGCTGTGGCTGATGGCTTGACTGCAACCTCCCAGAGAGCCTGAGCTAGAATCACCTAGCTATATGGCTCCCAGATTACTGACCCTAAGAAATTGTGTGAGATAATAAATGTTTGTTGTTTTGAGCTGCTCAGTTTGGAGGTAATTTGTTACATAGCAATTGATAACTATTGATAATACATATGTAAATAGAAAACACAAAATAAGATTTAGAAATAAAATTTTAGATGCTGGTAATCACAAAAAAATGTAAATGGACTGATATCACCAGTTGATGGATTATCAGCATGCATGAAAACACACAATCCAGCTATATGCTGTTCATGAGAGACACGCCTAAAATAAAACTATGGATATCCTGAGAGCAAAGATATGAAAAAAGATATCCCAGATATAACAGACAGGGTCCATTGTCTGACCAACAGAGTGCCCCAAACCTTTTGCACTTTGCTACAGAATCCTGACTTTTTTTTTTTTTTTCAGGCCGTAGGCAGAAAGCTCTTGGTCCCAGGAGAAGTGTCTTTACCCAAGCCCCAGTTTGTTTCTCGTAAGGTGAAAGTATCAGCCCCAAAGGATGAGTCATGATTTGGTCCAGGCCAATCATGAAATCTCATTTCTTTTGGTCAGTAATTAGGAAAAGTGGGTTCATGTGCCCCAGTTCTGGAAACTGAACGTAAAGGGTATCTTCTTGGAAGTATTTCCTCCCTTTGTTCTTTCTCCTGCCTGATCCGAGGAAGCAACGCCTGAAGGTACAGCAGCCCTTTGCAATCTTGACATGATAGATATGAGAGCGAAGCCTCACAAGCTAATGCTGATATAGAGGAAACACAGAGTAAGCCTGGGTAACTTGCAGGCTCAAATTGGCAGCTACATAGAGAAAGTTCAGGCAATTGATTAGAGGGTAATCCATACGGTAATTATTTTGAAAAATCGTCCCTGAAGTATATAGTACATGCACCACTGCTTTGGATAATATTTAGTGGTAAATAAAAAGCACCTCTGTTATCTTAAGCATTATATGTTTATTTTAATATAGATTAGAAAATATTATATAATTGCAAACAATAAGAGATATAACTATAATATCAAACTTGCAACTTTACTGGTATAGTGTAAGGTTAGGATAATCAATTAAAAAATAATAATACCATAAGGAAATATTAATACAGGTAGTAAGAAACTATGGCAAAAATTGAGACAGTGGTATGAGAATAACCAAAACCTGGAAAATATTCAAGTAAAGGCCTATTTGGCAAATAATAAGCCAGCAGCTGCCACCAACTCTCCCCTGCAAACACACACATAGAATATACAGGGAGAGGGACAGATTAAAAAATGAGAGAGGACTATTTTCTAAAGAAATTAAGTGATCTTTCTCAAAAGGACCAGAGGTCCTCAGAGTGGCGGAGTCTAGAGTAAACCAGTCCTTATTTTGGCCCAGAGCACAAAACTGAGGTGTCTACTTGCTTATCTACCCCGTTTCCACATGCCCTAAAGCGATGCTTGCTGGTTGATCTCCCCACTCAGTAAGTGTAGGGATGAATTAAAGACATTTTCAGACATGCAAAGATTCAGAAAGCTTTCCTTCCATGCACCCCTTTTAAAAATGTTGTTTGAAGATATACTCCAGCAAAACAGACGAAACGCAAGAAAGAGAAATAACAGATTTATGAAACAGTGGAATTAACCCAGAAGTGCAATGAATGGAAATATCAGAGGTCCATAAAGCCATCAGTCAAAATTAGAACAGGAAGTCAGAGGGTTTGGAGAAGAATGTCTTTAGAAGAGAATGGGCTTCATTCAACAAATAATGTAATTAAGAAGCTGGGGGATTTTAATGACCTGATTTAAAAGGCATATGTTTCTTTTCCCAAGCCATTAGAAACTCTAGCAGAACAAAAAGTTGTATAAGAAAGTCATGGTCCAAATATGAAACAAATTAAAATTTAACATGACCGAATATCTGAGAATGTAGGAAAATACATTTGAACTGGAAGCCTGGAGCATTTCCCTTCCGGCAGCATTTAAACTATAAAATATTGTTCCTTCTCCATTGGTCCCAGGAGGCTAGTTAGCTCTGCAGAGAATAATGTTTACATAATCATAATATTAAAAAAAAAAAAACCACTTTATTGATTTTCAATTTTTGAAATTCAGAGTCAGACAACACATAAAACCAAAACATTTAAATTATGGATACCAGATGCAAATGAAATGGTTTAGTAAGATGAGACAGGAGGAGGAAGGGCAAGCGTGATAGAAGATGTAGGATGTCTCGTCTTACACAGTGGGGAGTCAAGAGACAGTGCATAAAATTAATAGCATAAGAAAAAAGAGTTAGAAAATGTGTATCTAATCGAATTTTGGAGGGAAGATATTTTTGCTAAACTTCTCCATTTTTATAGTAGGACATTGTGCCAGACACTATCAGTTCTCCAGTAACCATCTTCTCAGCTTCTTTTAGTCATAGAAAAGTTACATTTCACTGGGCACATGGCTACCCACAGAAAAATGATATTTCCTGGCCTCCCTTGCAGTTACATGTGACAAGGTGACCAAATTCATGCCAATTGGGTGTAAATAGAAATGATGTGCCTCTCCACTAGCTGGAATGTGGATGTGAGCAGCCATCTCAGACCCAGGCCAAGAGTTTTTGCCATAAATAATAAGAGCTAACACTTGTATATACGCTAACTATGTGTCAGGCCCTTTTCTAAGTGCTTTGGGCATATTATCTCATTTATCTTAATGAGGATGTGTATTTAGTTACCTATTGCTGCTATAACAAACTACCACAAACTTAGTGGCTTAACATAGCACAAATTTATTCTCTTACAGTTCTGGAGATCAGAAGTCTAAAATCAGTGTGTCAGGTGGGCTCTGTTCTGGAGACTCAAAGGAGTATTTATTTCCTTGCCTTTTCAGCTTCTAGTGCCACCTGCCTTCCTTGGCTCATGATCCCTACCTCACACCACTGTAATCTCTTGCCTCCATCATTACATCTCCTATTTCTACTTTGATTTCCTGGCTCTGTCTTATAAGGACCTTTGTGATGACACTGGGCCTATCCGGGCAATCCAGCATAATGTCCCCATCTCAAGACTCTTAACTTAATCACTTCTACAAAGTTCTTTTTGCCATGTAAGGTAACATTCACAGTTTCTAGGGATTAGGACATAGACATCTTTGGGGGAACATTATTCTCCCTATCTTAGATTGGTACTATGTTATCCCCAGTTTACAGGTGGCGAAACTCAAGCACAGAGAAGTTAAGCAGAATGCCAGAGTTACACAGCTCATAAGTGGCTGACCCATAATTTAAACCTGGACAGTTCGGCACCAGAACCTGTGCTCATAACCATGATACTCTTCTATCCTGGTGGGATTCTGGCTTCCTAGTGATTGTAGAGCTGCCTCGCCAACTCTGGCTGGTCTGCAGAGAAAAATAAACTTGTCTTTCTAAGCCACTGTCATTTGTGGAATCTTTGTTACACTAACTACATTCTAATACAGGAGTCAATAGTTATTCTACATAATTAGAAATAATAATTTTACTTCATTTTATTCTTAATGGTCTGAATCTTTAACAAGGAAAATGTACTCTTTATTCACTTCAAATGTGTTCAGGTTGGAGGGCATGACCGCCAATCTGTCCGCATCGTGCACTCGCCTACACCCTCCATGCATCCTACTGCCTTTGGAATTGAGTCTGAGATCCTCAGCCTAGACTCAAGGCCAGCCCTTCACTCACGTTTCTATTTCTCATTGCTCCTCTTCATAGGGGCACCCCCAGGCCAAACTAGTGATTACTGTGGCCCCAGAATAGACCTTTGCTGTGCTCATCCCTTGCCTTTGCTCATGCTGTCTCTTCAGAATTCTATGCCTGGAATGCCACGCCTTCTTCTTCTCCCACTCCAGCCTAGCACGTCTCACTCAAAGCTCATCTGTGAGCTCCTATTCATTCCTCAAAACCCAGCCCAAGTTGCCTCTGGAACTTTCTCTGTCCTGTTAAAGATTTTCCTCAAATGTCTGGTGATCCAGGTTATAGAAACCCCCCAGTCTACACACACACACACACACACACACACACACACACATCCACCTCTCCCAGGAAAATCAGGCTTCTCCTTCTTTAACTTCTCCTTGTGTGCTCCTATGTCAGAACAAACACACCAGTACATATTTACTATGATTTATTACTAACAATAAATTTATCACTAATAATAAATATATCATTTATTACTAATATTTACTTATTTTAGGATTTAGATCTTTAGCTACCTCCTGCACCATATATGATTCAAAATAAAAACAATACCAAATGATGAGATAAGCAGATGTCTAAGTCCTGATTCTTCCCATGATGACAACTCTGATTTAAAAATGTATATATTAAATGATTTTAAAAATATTGTGAGTATGAATATGGGAGTCTCTGTTTTGCCAGAGCCCAGCACCTGCTGTTCTGCACATCTGCGTGTTTGCAGTGAACCGTTACACAACTTCATGTGACAAAGGCTCCTGTGGGTGGAACCAGTGAATGAGGCACAGAGAGGCTGCGCTGGTTTCCTACGGCTGCTGTAACAGATTACCACAAACTTAAGTGGCTAAAATAACATACATTTTTTTTCTCTTACACTTCTGGAGCTTTGAAGTCCAAAATGAGTCTTATGGGGTAAAAACCGAGGAATTGGCAGGGCTGTGTTGCTTCTGGAGGCTATAGGGCAGAATCTGTTCCTTGTCTTTTCCGGCTTCTAGAGGCCACCCACATTCCTTGGTTCATGGCCCCTTCCAGTGCTGGCATCAGTCCAATCTCTGGTCACCATCACATCTTTCTGACCCTTCTGTTTCCCTCTATAAGGCTCCTTGTGATAACAATGGGCCCACCTGGATAACCCAGGATAATCTCCCATCTCAGGATTCTTAACTTAGTCACATCTGCAAAAAGTCCCTTTTGCCATGTAACATATCCACAGGTTCCAGTGGGTAGGATGTGGATGCTTTGGGGGCCATTACCCAACCTATCACAGAGATGAAGTGACTAGTCCAAGATCACACAGGCAGAGTCGGGAGTCTAACCTAGACCTTTCTAGCCCTAAAGTCTATGCTCCTAACCTCCTTTCAACACTAGACTTAACAGACTGGGAGGTTGCCTTGCTTTTCCTTTGGGTTCACATGCACTATCATTGTTGGTCTTAGTCCCATCTTGCAGTCCTGACTGTACAGACTCCCACCCTAATGCATTAGATACCCACCCCCAGCCATTTGTTTACGTGGGGTCTCTCCAGGATAACCAGTGAGGCCCCCATCTCTGCAGCTTACCTGCCAGTATTTGTTGAGTGAGTATCTGAGTGAGTGAACAGACAGAAGATGGCTATCTCCGGCCGCTTCCTTCTTGCCTCTCCTCCCGGCTTGAAGATGCTCTCTAGCTTGTGAAGCCACCAAGATGCGTAACTCTGGGCCCTGGGTCCTCTGCTCTCCCAGTAGATACTGATCCCCTTAAAGCCACCCAAACCCTGAAGGAAGGCCAGCCCTCCCTGCAGAGATGAGGCATGAGAGCTTCGTGCCTGGCCTGGAGATGGAGGACATGAGGTCCCTGGGTTCCTCCATGGGCATGGCACTTTGCCAGAAGCTCCTAGGGTCAGTGTTGTTGGGCCCAAGGACCAAACCGCCCCCACTGCTTCCATGGCCTACCTAGCCTAGACTAAGCCCTCAGAGGACCCCTTTCCAGGACCACAGCCAGGTCGCTGCTGGCCCTCCTTCACCTAACCCCACACCTCTGCTTGTTTTCCAATCTCTGTTCTTCTGAAAAGCACCTCTGCCCTTCCCTGAGTGTTCCCATCCACATCCCAAGCCTGTGGCAGCATCAGCAAGTTGAAAATTCAATTACATTTCAATTACTCTAGTCCTAGCCAGACAGAGGTTACTGTAAGTCACGCCGGAATTGGGACGAAGCGGGGATAGCATCTGAGGCCAGTGCCTGGGCTGACACTCAAAGATGGATGTAACAGGGACCTGTGGCTCAGAGGCTCAGAATTAGATCAACAAGAGGTTCTGTGACCACTGGTTGACAGACAGTTTGGGCAAAACAAGGGTTTCAGGCCACCCTCCCTGGGTGGAGGTGTCAGGGCTGAGCGCCCAGACTGGAGACAGAGGACATGAGGTCCCTGAATCCCTTCCATGGACAAAGCACTTTGCCAGGAGTGTCTGGAGGCCAGTGCTATTGGGCCCAAGGACCCAAATACCGAGCTCCTTGTGTGTCTTCCATAGCACCAGTAGCCCCACTTGGGCTCCAGGGTCTTCTCTGAGCATACACCTCGGGTCTCTTCCTCATGCTCATCTAGGCCAAATAATTGACCTCTCCCACCTTCAGGCTTGTCTGAGGGAGCCAGACTCAGGACCAGAGGGACGTGGGCACCCAGAACCTCCTGCCTGGGCAGGGTCTGATAGGGAGAAAGAAAGATCCGCTGTCTCAGGGTAGAAGGAATTACTTATGATCCCTTGTCCTCAGGAGCAGCCATTTCTGGGTACCAAAAGGTAAAGAGGGGTTTTAGCAATTAGGATCTCTCTTAAGGTGAGATGGGACTGGCTCTGTAAAAGTGGATATTGTGGATGAGAAGGTGGATTCTCAGCCATAACTCTTTCTCCATACAGACACATGTACCTCCATGTATAATGGTGGGGGGACCTGGGGACCCCCCTTACTCATTGTAGCCCAGGGTGTCTGGGGAGCCTGAATTGTGGAGTTCTAAGCCTGGACTGTGCTGCGCTCAGCTGGTGCCCTCTGCCCACACAGACAGATACCAGTTTGTACCTTTCACATCACTGGCTACACCTTGTTTACTGTAGCTGGTCATTTGAGTGTCCTGCAAGATCTGCTTCCCATCCCCTACGTGCTACAGCCCCCTACTCAGCCCCTACATAGCAAACAGTTGCAGCTCTAGATGAGGGTGGGTAACATGGGGGGAGTTAAATGAGTCATCGCTGTGGGGGCAGATATACCAAGTTCCACATACGCACACTCAAAGAGCCATGGACAAAGAGGCCCACACTCACATTCTCACACTCACAGGGAACACACTAGGAGCCAGTGCTACTCAAAGCCACAATTGCACATCCAGACACAGAGAGACAGACACCCCCTCCACCTCCCACATTCCTCAGAGACACAAACACCAATACACCAGTACATACAGTGACAAATCAAGACCCATCCAAAACACATCCCAGCCCCTAGTCATCAACGCAGAGCCTGTCTGCTATCCATATATACACTCAGAGACACAAACACGCACAGTCACACATGGGATTTCCCAGACACACACTCACAACCTTTACTCAAATACACTCAAACACACATGTATCCACAGGCAAGAGTGTGGGGACACACGGACACACGCACACAACACAAACCAGCCATTCCTCTCTTGTGCCCCCTCATTCATTCCCCTACCTCTGCCAGCACTTCAGGCAGGCATGAGAGAGCTTTGCAAACAGAGGGATGCTATGACCCATCACCCACTGTGCAGATGTCATGCCTACCCAGGGACAGGGTTCTGTCTTAGAGTTAACTTTGATCCTCTCTTCTGTTCTGGAGAGGCAAAAAGGGTCACTGGAACCAGTCCCCTGTGCTGCCCCAGCTCCCCTCCCACACACTATGCGTAACAGCAAAGCTCCAGCTCCTTTGAAAAAGAGCTTTAGCTGCAACAGAGAAGATGGAGGTTACATCTCAAGAATCATCTCCCAGGAGGGAACAGTGAGTCTCAGAGAGTGAGAAAAGAAGATGGGTCTGATGTGTTAGGAAGGTCCTGTCTTGAGGCAGGGGACAGCCGAGGTGACTGCCTGATGCCCAGGATGTCACTTTTCACCTACCTGTGTTTCCCAGAAGGCCCAACCTCTATACATTTGCACCTGCTGTTTCTTCGACCTTGAATTATCTCTGCTGCTACCACAATCCCCTTGCAGGGCTACCTTCTCATTCTTCAGGTCTGCATGTATTCATTCCTGCTCTAGAAGCCTGTCCTGATGTCCTGGCTCGATCAATTTGTCCTGTGGCCCACAGCCCCCCTGCCCAGGGCTCACTCACAGTTCTCCTGGCACCATAGAAGACTTGCCAGGCCATGAGCCCACTTGCTTCAGGCCAGGTGAGGAGGCAGCTAGCTATACTTGAAGAGAAGCACAGGCTTTAATCCTAGCTCTGCTTCTGCTATGTGACCTTGAGCAAGTCACTGAACCATGTGAGTGCAGTGTTCTCATCTGTAAAATGGGGACAATAACAACTACCTTAATTAGTTGTTAAATGAGATCATGCATGGCTGGGACTACACAAATGGCAGCTGTATTATCATAGCTCATTGCCTGGCACACTGGTTAGTAAATGTGTGTCGAATCCATTAGCCCCTCTGATTGCTCTCTTCCTTGCCCCACCTACCGTCTCTGTCTTGGAAGGGGAAAAGTGGCATGAACAAAAAGGATTTGGGGGCGGATAGAATGGGGGTTGGGAGATGGGCGAGCCTGGCCTTTGGCATCGCTGGGAGCTAGCCGCTCCAGTAGCCCCTAGAGCTTTGCTGGAGGCGGTGCAGGTGTCATCTCTCAGCCCTGTGACCCACCTGTGCCATCATCCTTATCATCTAGGTGAGGCAGCAAGAAGTAGAGCTGGGATCCCATCTGCACTGTGGTTCTCCGAAGCTGCCCAGGGCCCGCTGGCACACAGTAGGTGCACCTCGAATGCTGAGTGGCCAGAGGCAGAAATTTTGAATGAATGCGAACGGTGTGATTGAGCAGTTGGACGCATGAATGGGAAGTGGGTGGAAGCGTGAGTGGCAGGCGAGAAGGAATGAGCATCTCCCTCCGCCCTCCGGGTCTCGGGAATAGGAGACAAGAAGCCGAGACCGGTTGGGGGCTCCCTTCCCCGCCCTGCCCCTCCTGCCCCTCCCGGTGGCACGCAGCCCGGCGGAGCCGGCGCCAGCCACAGCCCGCTTTGGAGCCACAGCCCCCCTAGGAGCCTGGCCTTCGGGGCAGGGAGGCGAAGTTCCCAGTGCAAGGTTCGGGACCAGCAGCCAAGGACGCCGGGGTCTCGGAACCAACAGGTGCGGGATGTGGGGTACCCCCAGGCCCGGGGTAGGGGTTCCAAAGTATCCTCCGCAGGAGCCAAGAGTCTCAGGGGATAACCTGGGTGCTGGGAGGCTGAATCTCCAGCAGGCTTTCCTCCTGGCAGGCTCCTGCAGAACCCCTAACGCCCAAACTCCTCCTCCCCAACTCCACAGCCCCCCTCCCTCAGTCCCCAAAATGCAAGGAACGTCCCGCTCAGGGAGTGGGTCTGCCGACACTCGGTGGGAGTATGAAGGAGCTCCCTCCCCCTCTCCCAGGGATCTCTAGGGACCCGCAACCCTCCTACACAAGTCCGGGGTCGTCCCGGCCCAGCCACGGGGAAGGAGGGGTCTGAGCCAGCGACCAGGGGCGGGGAGCGAGGCCGGATTTATGAATGGAGGGTGCAGCCTGCGCGCGGGCCCAGCGACTCCTGGCGGCCGCCGGGACGCATTGCGGCCCCCGGGATTCAAGATGGGGCTAGCCGGGGGGCTGAGCCGGGCGTGGAGCGCTCTCCTCACTTCCAGAGAGGTTATCAGTGCCTCCCTGCACCCTTCCCCCCACCGTGTGTGTGTGTGTTGGGGTGTGGGGCGGGGGTGTGTGCGCGCGCGCGCGCGCGCGCACCGGGAAGGGTCTGACAGGTCCGATGGGCGGGGCCTGAGTCTCTAACGCCTGCCTTGACTTTTTTTTCCAACCAAAAATTCTGGTTGGAATGGACTCAGGGGTGAATATTTGCAATCAGCTGACTTTCTCTCCCAAGTCTGTGGTGTTCGGTGGATTCAGACAGACCTGGCATAGTAGCTTTGTGACCTTGAGCAAGGGTCTCGACCTCTCTGAGCTTCCATCTCCTCTGTAAAGCAGGGTTCTCTAGTCATGGGAAGCTGGCTTTCTGTGTTGGTTTCTGGATAAAACACTAGGCGTGCTTTAGAGCTCATTACTCTCCTCCGCGGTCCCGTGAGGTAGGT
>NW_011888817.1:8699045-8711303 GCF_000151845.1 Pteropus vampyrus
TCTCCAGGCACACCACACACAGTGGAGGAGAGAGGCACAAGCCCACAGTGGCAGACACAAATGCACATAGGCCTGCTTCCTGATCCCAAGGAGAGTAGATTTGAGGGGGCCTGCTAGAAAGGCTCCTCCCCTTCTCCCCACCCCTGGCCAGCGCTTCCCCCGCATTGAGAATCAGGATGTCCAGATGTGGTTGAGGGAGAGTGGTAGGAGGGCCAGAGGCCAGAATGGCCCCTCAGTTGCATTCCTCAACTCTCTCCTGTACCCCAGAAGGTGGGGGCACTCCTGGAGGCATTGCCCACCTACACCTGGAGCGTAGGCTCATCCCTGCCTCCCAGAATGAGGCCTGTTTCTCAACAGCCTGAGGAAGGGATAGCATCCCAGGGCAGTGAGGAATGCCTCTTGGATTTCCCACTGTTTTGAGGTTTTTCCATTCAACTGATTAACTCTAGCAACCCTGAGAATAGAGACAGGCAGATGAGGAAAATCACCCTGGGAGATAGTTAACCTTCCTTGCCTCAGTTTCCTCTTCTGTAACAGGGGATGAGACCCCACCTCATGGGATTGCGGTGAGGATAATGAGGACAATGTCTGGCATGTAGGAAGTTCCATAAGTGTTAAGTTATTATTCATAGCAGGGGAGCACCTACTCTGTGCCAGGTCTCAAGCTGGACATTTTCTAGCCATAATTTCATTTATTCTCATGAGAATCTTGCCAGGTGAATGATGTATTCCCACTCTGCAGGCAAGGCTTAGAGAGGGTGAGTGATTTGCCCAAATTTACACAGCCAGTAAGTGGCGGGGTCAGGATGTGCACTGCACCTAGCTGCTTGGTATTTCTGGGCTGTGAGCCCTATCATTCACCCCATGTCTCTGGGTGGCACCCAAGAGGACTGACATTGTGTCCCCATGGGGCAGGCCGTGTCTGTGTCAGTGGCAGTGCTGACTCTCAGCTTCATCGCCCTGGACCGCTGGTATGCCATCTGCCACCCGTTGTTGTTCAAGAGCACCGCCCGGCGTGCCCGTGGCTCCATCCTAGGCATCTGGGCTGTGTCGCTGGCTGTTATGGTACCCCAGGCTGCTGTTATGGAATGCAGCAGTGTGCTGCCTGAACTAGCCAATCGCACCCGGCTCTTCTCTGTCTGTGATGAACGCTGGGCAGGTAATGGCGGGAGCCTTGGGCAGGCATCCGTGAAGTGGGCCCCTCTGAGTCACATACTCCCCTAGAGCAGAAATTTGTCAGGGCATCCAGGGTGGGTGTCTTCTCGGAGGACACCCTAGACCAGGCATCTACCAACTGCAACTCCAGGGTGGGTACCTCTTCTAGTACAGACATCTGCTAGGGATTCCTTCAGGATGGGCACCCCCAGGTTGGGCAACTCCAAGGCTCTCTCTGCCATGGTCCCTGTATGGGGCTCAGCTGCTTGCTTTGGCCCTAGTTGGGGCAAGGTGGCATTGCTTACCAGGAAAGGCTGGGAAGTCCCACATTGGGCCCAAACTTTCCATCTTTTGGTTCCTACAGATGACCTCTATCCCAAGATCTACCACAGTTGCTTCTTCATTGTCACCTACCTGGCCCCGCTGGGCCTCATGGCCATGGCTTATTTCCAGATCTTCCGCAAGCTCTGGGGTCGCCAGGTGAGGCCCACTCTGGTGTCGCTATTTGGGCTGGGAGGGGATGGGGTGCTGGTCTAAAAGACTAGACAGTTTTTTGCCTTCAGAACATGCCATCCTGTCTGCAGCCAGAGAGAGGCAACACCCAGGGACATATCAAACTCAAAGCCAAAAGCACTACTGCCAATCCTGGAACCAAATAGTAACTGATATTGTTCTAGTATCAGTAGCTGCCACTGATTGTACCATGCACCTCCAGGCAGTCTTGCATCCTCTTAACCACCATATATTATCCCCAACTTAATATATGAACAAACAGACCCAGAGAGGCAAAGCAACTTCTCCCAAATCCCTCCTTCAGTGAGTGGAAGGGCAGGGACTCGAACCCAGATCTGTGGGATTCCAGTGCTCAGTTCAGTGCCAGAACAATAGCACCTCCATGTTGCTTGCCAAATTAGGCATGTTGCCCACAATGTCTTCATAACTATCTGACCAAAGCAGCAATGTTACCCATTCTGAACATGCTGAGTGGCAGAGCCTTCCTGGTTCCAGGGCCTGCCTTCTTCTTCCTATTACAAACTGACTGCAGCAGATTTTAGGCAGTATTTATTGTGGTGAGTGGGGGGAGGAGGAAATGTGGGGAGTGCTTAGAGGCCCTTGGCACCAGCAGGAGTGAGTCCTGGGTCAGTGTCGGGTCAGTGTCTGGACAGTGAGAGGATGCAAGCTAGAACAAGGCCAGCCTTGCAGTCTACCAGCACATGCCACCTGCTCCACACAGCTCCCAGGCAAGGTGGCAGCAGTCGCTCTCCTCATCTAACAGACAGGAAAACCAAGACTCAGAAAAAGAAAGTGAGTTAACCAAGGTCACATGGCTCGTGAATGGCTGAGCTGGCCCTAGACCCCAAGTCTCCTGGACTCGAGCTTCATGCCCTCTGCTGCGGGGTGATTCAGGCATCCAGTGGTAGAAGAGGCTTCAAGAATATCAATGGCTGTGCCGGGAGCCTGGAACCATCATAGGCTGATGGGTACTGACCCAAGGCTGGGATCTGTGCTCTGAGGCCCAGGTCATTCCATGCTACCCACCTACTTGCCCCTTGCCCAGATTTCACCATAGGCAGGCATGGGCCAGCGGGAGGCACAGCTCACCTCCACTCCTACCCCACAGATGGAGGTGGTGATCTTAGGAGATGGTGATCCAAGGAGGATGGATGGGCAGCTGGGAGGATGTTGTCAAGTGTCCCCTGCCTCTAAGTTGCCTCATCTGAAACTGAGGGCCAAGAATACCTTCCCCAAAGGCACGTTGGGGGTGGTCTCACAATGAGCTAATGAAAAATGAAGGTATGGTGTTCACCCTCAGTCCAGTCTTGGTCTTTATCATGAATATTAGGTTCCTTCCTATTGCAAGGGTTTGTTCCCCTCATCCACCTCCACCTGCCCCAGGGTCCAGCCTGAAGCAGAGCCCTGAAAAGGAAACCGACCTCCCACCACGAGCTCCTCCCACCAGGAGCTTCTCCCACCGGAAGCTCCTCCTACCATCGCTATCTCTGTGCTGGACAGATCCCTGGCACCACATCGGCCCTGGTGAGAAACTGGAAGCCGCCCTCAGACCAGCCCGAAGAGCAGGGGCAGGACCCCAGTGCAGAACCTCTGCCTAGGGCCCGGGCCTTCCTGGCTGAGGTGAAGCAGATGCGTGCCCGGAGGAAGACAGCCAAGATGCTGATGGTAGTGCTGCTGGTCTTTGCCCTCTGCTACCTGCCCATCAGTGTCCTCAATGTCCTTAAGAGGTGAGAACACGTGGGGAGACATTGGAGTGGGTGGTGGTGGTGGGGTCAGAGGAAGGAGCTCTCTCTGCTTTGGAGAAAGACCTGGCTCCACGCCAAGGCCATGGTGTGACCTTGGGGAAGGTCATTTCTCTTCTCTGGGCCTCAATCTCCTCATCTGTAACATGTGAATAACTACAGTCCTGACCTCCATCATCCACTCATCAGATGGTAGGGCTGAAAACACAGTGAACAGTGTACAAGACAGAGTCCCTGCCATTACAGAGACTACGTCCAGTGGGAGAGAGAAATAAATACATAGTATAACTGCTATGAAGAAAAATAAAATAATGAAAGTGGATAGAGAGTGACAGTGACAGGGGTTGGTGTTTTGTTTTGTTTTGTTTTAAATCTTTTCTAAGATATCATGGTTTTTAAAAAGCCTCTTTGAGGAAGTGCCATTTGGCAGACTAGAAGGAAGGGAGGGACCAAGCCCTGTAGAAGGGACAGCATGCTAAACAGAGGGAGACAGGGGCACCACAAGTGAGAGGCCATGAGGTACGAGGAAAGAACATGGAGTATTTGACATGAGACCATCTCAGTGTGAGTTTGTGCTTGGCTGCTCCATGGCTATGTGACCTTGGGCCTGTCACATAGCCATGCTCAAGACTTCTTTGAGCCTCAAATAGTTTCCCTCTTTGAAAAATGGATGGTGCCTATGACTCCCATCATGCTGCTATCAGGATGGATGAGAAAGTAGATGGGGAGCCTCAGGGGATTAGATAGCTGGTAACTGAGCAGATGTACCCTAGTCCCTGTCCCTGGGCCTACTCTAGTCATACTCTCTGTTGCTCAAGACAAAAAACTGTAGTCAAGACCCCGGACCCAGGAAAGGGCTACCAGGCGGACGGAGGGGTAGCTTCTGTACTTTAAAGACCTGTAGCTTGAGTTCTATGAGCAACGCCACACAAACGCGTATACACACATCTGCCCCATTTCTGACTGTCCTGTCCTCTAGGGTGTTCGGGATGTTCCACCAAGCCAGCGACCGAGAAGCTATCTATGCCTGCTTCACCTTCTCCCACTGGCTGGTGTATGCCAACAGCGCTGCAAACCCCATCATCTACAACTTCCTCAGTGGTAAGTGGGCTGGGGAGACAGAGTGACTGAGGGCAACAGTCCCCAGGAAAATAGCCTCCCTATCCCCAGCCTAGGCCGAATAAAGGATGACAGGGGAGGAGATACTTGCTCCTTTCCGGGGATCTTAACCCTGCTCTGGGAATTCCCACTCAGGGAGAAGACTTGGCCCCGCCCAGGAGCCTTGGTCTGAGTGGGAGACCAGCGACACTCTCGAATGTGGCCAGAAAAAGCTAACCACCACCCAGGACCCAGTTTTGCAGATTATACAGATCAGTGAGTGGGTGGGAAGGAGAGCAGTTAGACCAGCTCATCTCTACCCTTGCCTGGTGCATGCACAGCAGGACTTCCAATCAGCCCTTCTGGTTAACAGAAGCTCCAGAGGGATCCATGCCTGTGGGAAGAGGGCCTGAGGAGATGACTGCATAATTGGGGTGTCAGAGGAAAGAGAGGGTCACCAGCAGAGGCAGCCCCGGGCAGCCAGAGGGCTTTCTCAGGCTAGATACACACTAGCAGAGGAACCAGAATTTGGAGGGCTATCCCTGGATCCAGCCTCCTCCAGCACTAGCCTTCCTAGTCCCCTCTCTGGAATTCCAGGCCTGCCAGTCCCTCGCCCCCACTAGGGCCTCCTCTCAGCTGTCCCACAGTTCCTATCGGCTGGCTCCCTCTACCTCAGTCTCAGAGTGGTCATGCACCCCTAACTTTGACTCAGCAAAAGTGTGACTCACCAGACCTCTGACTCTGGGACGAGGCCTAAAGGACTGGTCCAGATGACTGTTCAAGCCTGGACACAAATAATCTTCAAGAAAAGGTTGAAAGGGACCAGGGGTCAATATTATAACCCTCACTGAGGCTCAAGAATTACTGAACAGAGGCTGGCCGGATGGTTTGCAGCTCAGAGAACAGAAGGGATGAATGGAGTGCTGCAGTGTTTGGTCTACATTTACTGAGCACCTACTGTGTGCCTGGCCCTTTGCTGGGCACCAGAGAGGCTGGCGGGATGATGAAACATGATCAAGGAGGTTTCGGTTCCAGACAAAAACCTGTTTCTCTGGTGTCCCTCGGCTGAACACGGTGGCCGTGGTAGTTGCTCCTTCACCACTCTCGTATTCATTAAGCAAAGGGCTTTGGCATTAGAAACGGTCCGCCTTCTGGCTGGGTGGTGACCTCGGGCAAACCACTGCAGCTCTGTGTGTCTCATCTGTGAAGTGAATTTAAAGGACCCCACCTCTCCTGGGGGTCAAGGCCAAGACACCCGTTTACGGTGCCTGGTGTGAGGGCTACTACTGCTGTCGCTTTTATCACCTTGGAGCAGAGATGGGGAAAGCCTAGACGGAAGGTGAGCCCCAAGCTCCTCCACCTACACAACAAGGAGGGCAGAGGTGACCTGAGGCTCCTGAGCCAGAGGCCACGTTTTGAGCTGAGCTCAGAGCCAGAGCGCAGTCAAGGAATCAGATAAAAATTGCACTTCTCCCTGGAGACCCACTCTGAGTGAGGCCTCTGTCCTCACTCTTCCTGGCAGTGAAGGGGTGGCCCTGGGGCATTCTCCCTCCCAGCTCCACTCTTCCCTCCCGCCCCCTCACAGGCAGCTTGGTTGGAGTTGCGTGGGTGTCCTTGGGCCCAAGGCACCTTTCCGCTACACCTGTCTCCTTATGGCTGTGTCTTCTGTCTCCCAACTAAGGTAAATTCCGGGAGCAGTTTAAGGCTGCCTTTTCCTGCTGCCTGCCTGGCCTGGGTCCCTGCGGCTCTCTGAAAGCCCCTAGCCCCCGCTCCTCTGCCAGCCTGCACAGCCGGTGCTCCGTCTCCAAAGTCTCAGAGCACGTGGTGCTCACCAGCGTCACCACGGTGCTGCCTTGAGCAAGGGCTATTGGCTCCTGGGGGACCAGCCCCTACTCCTTGTGGAAAGACTGTTGGATGCAGTGCAAGGCCAGGGCTCCAGTCCTGGTTTTCTACCTGTTTGACTCTGGGCAAGTCACTTCCCTTCTCTCTGTGTCCCCTGAACAGGACTGATGTGAGGATTAAGCATGCTCAAGAAAGTGGAAAGCAATTTGTAAAGTGTAAAGTGTTGTGGACAAGATTATCGTTGCATTCTTCTCACTTGGCCATATGCCACAGTACCATCCATCCTCATCATCCTTGCAGAGCTTGGCCTTCCTCCCAAACACCTCTCTCCTACCCAATTACCAGCCTTCCCTGGAGTCTGCTAGAAGGGCCCCAGCAGGCATTTCCATCTGGCCCAGTGGCTCCCTAAAGCCTCGGCTAGACTTGGCCAGCCACTCTGATGCCCGGTGAACTCATCTGGGCCCAGCCCTTCTCCTGTGGGAACACAGCCCCATGCTCACCAGGTGCCAAGCGCACGCACCGTAGACCGGACCCTTTTGGCTTTGTGGTGTGATAAAACACTTTCCATGTTGCCATTTAGCATGGAGGACAGCAGCCCGAAGCAATTGTAATTAAAAGCCTGGCACTGAATGTTCCCTTTCCTTGTAATTGCACAAAATCTGTGCTTAGGTTAGGAACAAGGAAGGTGGGGAAGTCAGTGCAGGGGTGCAGGTGGGGAAGGAAAACAGGCAGCACTGGAATGCTGTTACCTAGGGACTACTCCCACCTCCCATCCCCCAACACACTGCATCCCAGATGGGCTCCTAGCCAGGCCTGAGCACACACAGTGCTGCTTCCTCAGGCAGTACCAATTCTGATGCTCGGGATCTCGATCCTTGGCATATCTGTCTGCTCACAGGCCCAGAGGCCTTTGGAAGGTAAGGGGGTAAGGTGGGCAAACAGTGGGGTTAACAGACGACTATTCTCTGCACCTTCTTGGAAATTAGGGCTTGCATTTATTCTCTATGAACTCACTGGATAATAAGAGAAAGCCACAGACTTGGCTAGACGTGCTCTGTCTGCCACCAAGATGATCAGCGGGCTGCCAGATGCCTTGATCCTTGTTGCCAGAGCAGAAGGTGGAACACAGTCTGAAGTACTGCTCTGCTGAGAGAGGCAGGGGACATCTGGCAGAGGTCAGCCCAGCCGCGCGCACCACTGGGTCTGCTTAGTCTGATTAATGGAGCTGTGGGCTCCTTCTTGACCTCACCTGTCTAGAAGTGGGGTGAAACCATGATCCTGCCAGGGGCCCAGTCCAGAGATTTTTAGGCATCACACGGGTGGGTGGAAGGTGTAGTCTATCATCCCACTCTATAGATCACTCACCAACCCTGCACTCATGGACAGTTCCACAGATATGCAGGTGTGGCCAGGTGGGCTGGGCTATACTGCCCATTCTGCACTCCTGCTGGCTTTAGGATCCAAAGCTGTTTGTCAAGTTTGAAGCCAGGCTTGGAGGTGCAGTGTGCAGAAGGAGGTGTGAGGGTTGGCCCCCAAGCTCAGAACCAACCATGCCCGCAAGTACCAACCTAGGTCCTGGGCTCCCTGGCCTCAGCTGAGCACCAGCTGAGACTATGATTGGCACTAATCTGAAGATGGGTTTTAGTACATGCTTGGCTCAGTGGGAACAAAGAAATGACAGAAACTTTCCATAATGGCAGTAGTTCTACTCTACTGGTTGAACCCAGTGCCATGGTGAGCCCAGGGCCTCCATTTGGGGGACTTGGATGAACTGGAGAAAATTCAGGGGAGGTGACCAAGGTGCCAAGGGGAGCAATGCTCAGTCAAGAGTTGCTGAAGAGCTTGGGAGGACTTGGGGGAAATGTGGTAGCAGATTCCAAGTATCTAGAAGGCTGGCATGGAGAAAGGGATGATATATGTTCTGGGTGGCCCAGAAGAGAAAACCGTAGCCAATGGGTGGTGGTTTCCAGGTGGCAGGATTTGGAAACCACATTGGGAAGAAGGTTCTAGGAGTCAAGGAGGAAATGGGCTGCCTAGAAAGGCACTGAGTTCTTTGTCATTGGAGATTGGCAAGCAGAAGCTGGACTCACAGTGGGCCATGGAGGGGATTCTAGGTCTGGACGGGAGCTGGCCTCCAGGAACTAGATTCCATCAAATTCTAGGACTCCAGTAGTACAGAGAATGAACAGGGTTGAACTGGCTGAGCCCAACATACCTGCGGGGCCTGAGCTGCCAAAAAGTCATAGCTTCTTTTCCCAACCACCCACTGCAGGGAGGGGAGCCCCTGCTTAGGGCCTGGAGTTCTTAATCTTTGCCCCTCCAAAGCAAAAGGATATCATACCATTACCTAGGATAAGGTCTCCCAGGCAAATCAGAATGTGACTTGGCTTTTGACTGAAATTTCGTCAGCTCGCTATAAGCATTCGGTGTAGACTGGATTATCACGCTGATCTGAAGACCCAACAGGCAAGTTCAGATGTTTGTGCTTAATAAAAATGGGGGTAAAGCTATAATAATAAATGGAGTTTGTCTGTAAAATAAAACTGGGGCTTGAAATAATAAAAAGGCCATGCTGTAAAAAGTTTAGGGCAGCTGCTTCCATCCCAAAATGCTAGCCCTAAAACTGTTGTAAAACGCAAGGTCAGCTTCTTGAGCTGACCCCAGATCCCTACCCTTCAACTTCATCCTGGTAAATGGGAGCAGCCTTAGGTAGACCATGTACCCCTGAACTGCCTTTTTTTTGCATGGCATGGTATAGAGGATGTACTCAAACATTCAGTGAATGAAAGAATAAATCAAAGAATAACGGAATGGATGAGCATATAAACCCATAGCTGGGAAGGTGAGGTAGAATATGTGGAACAGAGTTTTATCATTTTATTGAAGTTTATAGTTTCACTGGACTTTTGGCCCCAAATGAACAAAACATTTTAAACAAAATTTTACAAAAGCATTGGCAGTGGGAGCAGCAACTGCCCCCTGGGGACTGAAGCCAAGCAGAGAATGGTGGGCAAGTGAGGAGTCTGAGCTGCAGAGGGCAGTAGCCTGGCCCAACATGCCCAGAGAGCAGACTGTCTAGGCACCCTGGGGAGGGACGGCCCCCAGAAGTTAACATACGCAGACTTGTGGGGGTGGTGGGATCCGAGCCACTGTTCCCCCAGGCAAATCTTTCTCCTCCTTGGTCAGATTCCACTTTGGAGAAACGGGAACAGCACGGGTGAGGGGACACAGGTGCGAAGGGCGACACTGCTGGTGCTGGGGCGCAGGAGGGGAAGCCGGAGGCCGGAGCCCGGCCAGCTGGACACTAACCCTTTTGCAGTGACTGGCGTCTCCTGTTACTGCTGCATGGCTGCGCCTCTTAAATGCGCAGGGCTGTAAGACATTCAACTTCCAGTCCTGTCCTAGGGCAGGCCCCTACCAGTGTGGCCTCATCCCAGGACCCCACTATTTGGTGGCTATGACACAGGACACCTAGCCTTCTTGTGGAACAGTGCAGCATCAGGAAAGGGAGAATCTTTTTCTAGGAGGGGCAGGAAAAGAAGAGAGGCCCACATGCTTCTTCCACTATATGGAGCCAGGCAAGGTCCCCTGGTGCATGCCACTCTCTACAATGGGCTGGTCACAGCAACCGAGAAGCTGTCATGGTAACGAAGTCCTCAAAGCTGAGCCGAATGTTGCCCTGCACAGCTGTGTCCTTCTCCCGGAAGGCCTCCGTCAGCACCTGCAGCTGGGTGCACACCTGGATGAAGCGGTCTAGCTGCATGGCAGGATTGGCAGAGCGCGAGCAGTAGCGGGAGACCAGGAGCTGGGTAAACTGGGGGCTCAGGTTGTAGCCCATTTGGGACAGAGCTGGAGAGGAGGGGCACACAGCAGACACAAAAACTTGTCATGAGCATTGCCATCAACCAGCTCCCTGAGCACAGCACTTCAGGGGACTTCACGGGGATTGGCTTCGAAGCAGAAACAGGACAGAAGTCCCGAGGATTTATCCAAGATGGCAGGAGTACAACAGGGGCTCTGTGTGGATGCTTCCCTTAGCTGAAAGGCCCCATCCCTGTTTTTCTAAACCTCCACTACTGTCTGTTCAGTCAGGGGCCTGTGGGGTCCCAGAATGACACCAGACTATCTGTGCTCATCTCTAACTCACCTGAATTACAGAAGGAAGCCTGAGCCCCAGGGTGGACATCAGAGGCCGTGCAGCACAGGGGTTACAGGGCCTGCTCTGGAGTCAAGAGAGGCCCTCGGCAAGCTGCGTAACCTTGTAATCCTCTGTCTTACATCTCTAAATGGGGATAATACTTATTATGGTAGGTTCTAGTAAGGATGAAAGGAGCAGATCATGCAAAAAGCACTTGGTAAAGTGCCTGGCACATAATAAGCATTCAGTGAATATTATTTGTTAAAAATAAAATCATCATCATCTTCCCAGGCAAGGCTTCTGGGCAGTTCTAAGGTCACAGCCTACATGCTGCTGCCCCTGTTCCCCTCACCTGGGAGGCTTCCTTCCTTCCTTTCTGCATAATCTACCAGCTCAGGCTAGAATCTCTGCTCCCCTTTTGGTATGTGGCCGTTGGGCAAGTTTCTCATGAGTAAAAGGGCAATCATAAGGGTAGGGAATAACAAAGTTACCTATCACATGGGGAGAATAAACAATGAAACATATTAAAAGTACTTATTACAGTGCCTGGCAAATAACAAGCATTCATCAATAAATATTAGTTTTGTTGTAATATCACCCTTACCAATATCCATGACAGGACCCCACAAGAGAGTAGGTGATCAGTACAGGTCATCTTTCCCTTCTACCAGAGTGCAGATATGGTGAGCTCACCTCCACCCACAGAACTTCCTAGTCTGACTAAAATCCACAGCCAGGGCAAGGAGCTGGGTTCTCTGAGGAGCCCTTTCTCCCACCCAGGGGGCAAAGCTCCTTGTCAGGTTATCACCCCACTAATCACCCACCCTCTAGAATCAAAATTGGAACCAGACCTGGAGCTGTGACCTCAGGTCATCTTCCCAACTGCAACTTTTAGAGTGGTCTGGGTAGATCCCAGAGTTGGGAAGGAAACTGCCTTCTAACAGAGCTAGCAACGGAAGCCATTTTGCCGAGCCCTGTCCAAGGCTCTTTCCATTCGGCATACTAGAAACTGGAGGGGAAAGAGCCATATGAGCCACACATCCTAGTCTCAAAGTGCTCTGGGCTGCAGAGTTTGCATCCCCATGGCTCCTTGCCAGCTGGGCCTGTCTCACCTAGCACTGCCAGGAGTCCCATCACCAGAAGTCCAGCCCCGATCCTGGATGCAGGTGTTTCCTTGCTCTGGCTCTTGGCTCAATGCCCCAGCCAGGTCACAGAAGGAGTGGGAAGTGGGCCTGTGTCGAGGGCAGTAATTTTCAGTGCAGTTGGACATTTGGTATTAGTTGAGAAAAGCCCTTGCTCTATCTTAGGGAGCAAAGAGAAAAGTCTGGCTTTGCCTGTGCACTGAGTGCCCTGCCATGGCCCTCACCTTGCTGCAGCTCTGTGTAGCTAATGGAGCCCGAGCGGTCCCGGTCGTACTGCTGGAAAAGGTTCTTCCACTGCTGAATGAATTTCCACAAGGCTGAGAAACCGTAGACATCAATGCGGCCTGACTTGGTCTTGTCAAACATGTCTGCAGGGAGGACAGGCGGAGGGAGAGGAGGGAAGTCAGGGTTCAAGATTGAGGGCCAAGGGTCCTTGGGTACCACTGAGGCAGCCCTTCTCCCCAGGCTGGAGTAGGAGACTCCACAGAACCACAGCCTTGAGGCCCAGATGCTAAATCCGAGCTACATCTTCATCATGTGGGGCACCAGCCCCCACCCCTGGCCACCCTCTGCCCCACCCCTGCCAGAACTGGCATTTTCTCTTCTGGCAGCTGACCCCGCACCACCA
>NW_011888817.1:8711368-8725452 GCF_000151845.1 Pteropus vampyrus
CCCCATCTCCTACGAGAGCATGGACTCCCACTCTGCAGAATGGGAAACTGAGTTAGTCTGTGACTCAGCAGAGCCTAGAACTTAAGAAAAGACCTAAGGGAAAGCGCTCTCAGCCTAGGGCATCTAACCTTAAACCCAATTTCCTGCCTGAAATCCTTCCTGGCCAAAAGATTTCTCCTTAGAATGGTTGCCTACCTGCCTATTGTCACGTCAGGTGGTTCTGCCCAGCCTGAGCACAGGAGGAAGGCTAGTACTCACTTATCATCATGAGGCACGTCTCGTCATTGAAAGAGGACCAGTTGGAGTTGACCAGAGCCTGCTTCAGCTCCTTGATGGAGATGTAGCCACTGTGATCAGAGTCCACTGACTGGAACCAGGAGTAAGCCTCAGGATCCACATTAGGGGGGGCGCCACCTGCAGGAAGGGGTGCAAACCAGGGGAGCCAGATACAGGTCTCAAGGCCAATCTGCAGAAATGCAGGGAAGGGCCAGTCTCAGTGCCTCCCTGACTTTTGACTCTGCCCACCCTCCAAGCCTCACGAATCCACTCCTCCCAGCCCCGCCTTCCATCAAGCCAGCATCCTTACACTGGTGGAGAAGACCTTCGGTGTAGACTCAAGAGTACTGCGGTTGACTTCTACTTGTGAATCTGTTGGGCTTTCCCTATAGTGTGCCAGTCACATCTCTATTTGATTTTCAGTTTCTAAGGAACAGGGTCTTGTCCGGCTGATTAACAATTCTCTGAAAAGAGATTCTCTCTTCTCTACAGACTGGGGACCCAAAAATGTTTGCTGAGTACCTAACAAGCACAGCCCAGAGACAAGTACCTGAGAGTCCCAGCAGCAGGGAGCTCTCTGGGGTGGGAGCCAGGTTTGATTATCCAGGCACAGTGGAGAGCTGGCACGGCCTACCAGGAGCTGCCAGAGTGTGCGTGACCATGGAGCTGCTCCTGTCTTCCTTCCCTACCACTTCCCACGTGCATGTGCATCCCCATCGCCGAATCTCCCTAAAGACATCTCTGACACCTCCTCATACCACACATGCAGAGAGCTGCCCAGTTCTGTCAGTTCCACAAACAGGTACCTCCTCCTTCTCCCTGTTCCTCCTGCACCTGCCCTGATTCAGATACCTCTCACCTGGACTGTTGTAACAAACCAAAAAGCCTAGCCGCATTATCCTTACAGTGACTCTGTCACACTGCACCTGCTACCAAGCAATCTTTGTATAACTGAACTGTGTTCTCACTGATTTACCCCGACCTCAACTCAAACTCTTCAACGGCTCCCAAAATCAAGTCCCTATAAAATCAAGTCCCGTATCCTTAAAACAGCATTCCGGGGCCCCTACAATGGGGTCTATTCCTGCCTACCCCTCTCACTTTGTCCTCGCTGTCCCCCTCACACCTCTGCTCCAGCCCAGATGAAGCACTGCATTTGCTCTTACACACACCTGCACACTTCCACCAGAGCCTTTACTCAATCTGTTCTGCCTCGTACCCCTTCTCCTTCATCTCTTTGCAACCATTTCCTGTCCACCCTTCAAAATCCAAATGAAATGCTATTCCTTCCATAAAGCTTTCCTATTCTTCTGTCCCTGGACAGGCAGCCTTCCCCTCTTCTTTCTACTCATTCTCTTTTATGGCATTGCTCACTCCACTGTGGACATGTTTTTTTCCTACCACCTTCCAGGTTAGACTTGGAGCCACCTGTGGGCAGGATCTCAGCCTAACTCAGCTCTGAATCCCCAAGGGCCAGCACAGAGCCAGACACAAAAAGGGAAGGGGCTCAATTCATGCTAAAGTTCGCCTAAGTTCAAGTCTCAGCTCCCCCATTTTGCAGCTCTGGTTATTATTTAAGTTCTCCGTGCATTGGTTTTCTTATCTGTAAAATGAGGACACAACAGCATCTACTTCGTAAGGTTATTGTGAAGATATAATGAATACATGAAAACCCTTAAATCAGCACCTGGCACAATCTAAGCACTATATAACTGCTGATTATTAGTGCCGTTGTCATGGTTCAAATAGCTTCGTTTGTCTGTCGGGAATATCTAAGTAGCTTTGAGGAAAAAAATCATTCACTTGGAAAGAGACGCAGGGTGAGCTGGGGGATAGGAGAAGGAGTGGTAGATGAAAGTGAAGAAGCACAGAAAACTGTCTTAGGAAAAAGCCAGTTACACAGTATCGCCAAACCTACTGACTTAACTGGCCACGAAAGGACTCCTCCACACAGGCAGGATCAGAGACAGCCGTGAGCAGCTGTGCAGCACAAAAACCATCGCCCAGCCTCAAAGGTGAGGCCAGAAGTTTGTCTGACTGAGGGACTATTCTGACCCGCTTGGATGAAATCCAGGCAGACCCCACCTCCCTTCCTAAAACAGTAGCTTTGTCATGGGGGAGCGAGGGCCACGGCCCCTAGAACGGCTTCTGTAACATGTGGTCCCTGCCGTTTGCATGGAAGAGCTCAGGCTCTGGAAGCAAAGAGCTCTGATCCTTATTAGGTTGTGTGACTTTACATAAATTGTCTAATTTTCTGAGTACTGATTCCCCCATTTCTAAATAGACCTACTTCCCGGGGTGGTTGTGATGATTAAAGAGCAGCAAATCAAAATTTTAGCAAAGGGCCTGGAATATGTGCAGTCCCATTCCTGCAGAGGAAGGGATATTTGAACTGGGCCTGAAAAGATGCCTAAGAGTTGTGACAGGGAGAAGAAAAAGCATGTGGCAGAGGCACAGAGTGTGTTCAGAGTACTCCGAGGGGTCTTGGGTTAATGGGAGGGAGGGGCAATGCAGGAGAGGAGACCAGAAAGGCCCTTTGGATCTTGAGTGCCTTTAGGATCTTTCCTGTGGGCAGTGGGGCACCTTTATTGGTCAAATTTGTCTTGCAGAGCAGTGGTGCTCAAACCCCAGATCCTGGATTCAGTGGGGCTAAGGTGGGGCCTCCCAGGTGACCAGTGCAGGTGATTTATGCATCGTGCTTTAAAAAGCACTGCTCCAGAGGGCCTGCCACTAGCTGCACTAGAGAGGAGGCAATGGTGGCCAGGTGAGAGGAAGGTGCAGAAGGTGAGCAGCTAAGAGCCTGAGACACATCTCTCCTCCCCTCTGCAGCCTGAGATTCTCTCTGGTCTCAGGCCTGGGAGAGATAAGCCTCACAGCCAGGGGCTCCTTTCCCTGCAATAACATCATGTAGGCTCAGAGACAAGATTTTAAAAGGATGAGGAAATCCACCATGAAGCTGCTGAGCTGAAAGCAATCAGCCAGAAGCTCTGGGGTCTGATAAGATAAATGCCCTGGCTCACAGTTTAGAACCCTCAAGGTTTGACCATTTCCCTCAGGGCCTCCCACCCAGGTATATATGCTGAGATGCTTCAGCTTCCCAGCAGCGCCATTCCCTAGAGACGCTTCAGGTACACGAGAGTGGTCCAGGCTGCCACTGGCTTGGTCCCCTGGGAACAGCATACTGTGAAGAGGCTGACTGAACTGAGTTTGGAAGGAAGCAAGGGACTGGACACTCGCCTTCCCTGATCCCGTCTAAGACCACTCAGAAATTTTCAGAGTCCAAAGGCCCCACCCAAGATTCTCTGCCTCCACTGAATTGCCAAAGCCCCCTCCTCATTTCCCACCCTGTCCAGTATCTTACCTTTAATATCTCATCCCAACATTCTCCTGCCTGCCTCTGCATCTTTCAGTAGTAAGGCTCTTGCCACATCTGCTGTCACATTAAATGCTAAATACTTCTTTGCTAAGAATGCTCCAGCATGAGTCCTCTCACAGAATACAGATTAAGTTCTTCCCATGTGCCCATGTCTACCTGCATCTTCTCACTTCATCCTTATTAACAATGTTGCGAGGTAGAGACATTCACCCATTTTTCAGATGTGGACACTGAGGCTTACAAAGGGAACGTTATTTGGTCAGGTCAGTAAGTAGTCTGATCTCAGAAGCCCAAGCTTGCAATGGCTATGCTACCTTGCCTTTCTACATAGAGTGGTCCATCCCTCTTACACAGAAATGGGGCTTCTCCCCATGTCAGACTATATTACTGTCTCTAATTATTTGCTAATCTCCATCCCCCTTCCTTATAAGAGCATTGTGTATCCTTTCCACTGCTTGGTGGATTGCAGAGCCCCTTCATTCCCATCTTATTGATGTCAGGCTTGACTAGGGGATGTGGTTTGGCCAACAAAACATAAGCAAAAGAGAAATAAAGTACTTGAAAGCACAAGCTTTAAGAGGCATCATGCATTTCTGTTAGTTTTCCTGCCCTTTTTTGGCTGACACGAGAACAGCATATCTCAAATAGGAGCTGCTCTTCCAGCCTGGATCCTGGAAAGAAAAGATATGTGGAGCGGAACCTCAGAGGCCAAATGCATAGCTGCCGACAGGTAAGCAAGAGTAAATGAGTGCGAGCAAGCAATAAACTTATTTGTTTGCTGTTGCAAGCCAAAGAGACTTTGGAGTTGTTGTTACCACAGCAAAGCTAACTACTAGACTTCTCCTTCTGCTGACGTGAGCTGAAGCTAGAAGCAAGATGCTAAGAGGCCGGAAATAAGGCTGACTGCACGTCAACAGGAAAGGCAAGGATAGGCCCTGCGCAACTCAGAACAAGGTCAGGGGTACCTGGAGCCCAAGATCCCTACTTACCTGGAGGAGGTCTCTGTCCATAAGGCCCAGGATGCTGAGCACCATAGGAATTTGGAGGTGGCTGACCATAGGGACCCCCTGGGGCTGCACCACCATATGGTCCTCCCGGAGCTCCAGAGGGGAGTCCCCCAGGGTTGGGGTGCCCGTAGGGCCCTCCACCACCTGGTGGTCCATAAGGCCCTCCAGGAGCAGGGCCTCCTCCATAACTGCCACCAGGGGGTACCCCACTGCCATACTGCCCTCCACCAGGGTAGTAGCTACCCGGAGGCGCTCCAGGCGCTTGTCCTCCAGTTCCTGGGCAGCCCTGCGAGAAAAGCAAGATATTGGTCAGAATGACAGGGCCAGAAACTAGCCACAGCATGGCACTTGACAGTTATAAAGCACTGCCACTGCCATTCTTTCAACTGATCCTATATGCAGGGCTGGAATTATGACCCCATTACTCAGATGGGGAACCTGAGGCTTCTAGCGGGGATACAACCTACCCAATGTCACACCACCAACGACCAGCAGTCAGGGCTAGAATCCTACTCTCCTGGCTCCCCTTCCCCGCACACTAAGGGGGCTCCACAAGGGCTGGGATCATATCTGGTTTGCTACTTTATCTCCAGCCCCAGTGTAGGATGGATGCTCAGTAAATATTTATTGTATAAACAAGTAGGCAAATGAATCCAAGAGAATTCCAAATCCTCGTCCCGTGGTATCTTCGTCTCCATCTGCAGAATTCCCTGTGCATAAGTGATCTCCACCACATGCCCCCGACACTCTTCAGTCACATAGTATGGATTCATCCTTAGCATGTCTTCCTTACCCTGCTCTAGCTCATGATGCAAAAATATTTCCCCATCTTCACTCATGGCTCTGTGAGACAGGCAGGCAAGTACAATGGTTACAAGTCAAAAGGACCAGTCCAAGTTCGGGTTAGGCCACTTACTAATTGATCTACTGACTTACTCTCTCTAAATCTCAATACTCTGTGCTCTAAAATGGGAATAATAGTTCCTGCCTACCGCCCAGGTTGGTATGTGAATGAAATGAGACCAGTCACATAAAGAGCTTTGACATAGACCCTGGCACAGAGTAAGCACTCAATGCACATTAACTATTAATAACAGCACCCTTCTATAGAGCAGAAAACTCAAGTCCAGAAAAATCACACACAGACTGTGTGAAGAGACTGGGACCAGAATTCAGGTCTCCTGACTGCTGAGCCCAGGCCATCTGTATATTAGAGCACATAGGGGAGCATTCTCTCTCCTATCCATGTCCCCACACCTCCATCCAGGGATCCCTGAGGCTCAGAGTCTTCAGCTCCACCTCCTTAAACGGCCAGCAAAAGGCCCAGCAGAGCACAGCTCCATCACATCTGTGGACAGGTTGAGCTCAAAGGTACAGAGAGCAAACAGCTGGGCCCAGTTCTGAGGATTGTGAGGATGGTGTCACCTAGACATGTTCTAGATCAACCTGCAAGGTACCCCAGTGGCCTAGTCACTGAGAGCCTGGAGCCTAGACTTTCTCTTTTTATTGTGTTTGATAGCTTCTGGGGGTGTTACCCTCAAGGCTAAGGCCAAATTCACACTTCACCTGATAGGGGGTCTGCTTGCTTAAAGAAGGAAGGCTTCTTGAGGGAGGACAGGAAGCAGGCCCTTCCACCTTCCCTACTCAGCATCATGGGAGCCCTTCTGCCTTGGAAGCTAGTAGCAAGACTCCTTCACAGACAGTGAAGTCAAAGGCAAATAAATCTCTGCTCTCCCCAGCTGAGTTCATGACTGTAGGTCAGAGGCTTAATCTCTCTAGCCTATTTCCTCACAAGTAAACTATAATAATTCCTTCCTCACGGAATTGTTCTGCAGATGATAAGAAATAAATTCGGCAGAATTTTGTTGGTTTAATTTTTAGCTAAAGAATCTTTTGATAAAATAAAAATTTTAAAACCGATCAAAGAAAGTTGCTCTGGCTGAATTTAAGGTGGGGATTCCAGAGTCCCCACCATGCAGGCCCCTCCCTTGCTAGATTGTAAGAGAGCTCTAAAGAAGCCTCAATGACTCAAAAGACAGTTTGAAAACCATTAATATAAAAACAAAAGTTCTTACAACAGTGCCTGGCATAAAGAAGATTATCAATAAATCACAGCTGCTACTCTTATTATTATATTATTATTATCAGCAAAGCCCTGAGCCAGGTAAACTCAGGGCAGGGCAGGGGCAGGGGGACATAAAGGAGAGTGAAACATTCTGAAGGAGCTCACAGTTAATAGGAGAGGAATGGAAACACTCTCTATAACATCTTAAAAAACAGCATAAGGAAATAGGCATTTAAAACGGACGCATAAGCCATGTGCCATAGCATCACAAAGGAGAAAGGATGAAATCAGGGAGGGTTTCCATGAGAAAGCAGCATTTGAGCTGAGACTTAAAGAGTGAAAAAGATTCCCAGGGAAGTTGGAGACGTGTGATAGAAGAGGTGGCTAGGAGGTCAGTTACCTAACTTAACCCCTTCAACTTACAGATAGGGAAACTAAGGCAGGAGAGGGGAAGGGACTTGCTTGGGTCATACTGAAGAGCTGGAGACAAGTGGAGCAAGATCACTCCCACCCACACCTAAGCCCAATGACTCCCAAGGCCTCCTGCTACAGCCTTCTCACCTTAAGCAATAGGGCGCAAGATTCCAGGTTAAAATAGAAAAGGGGGTGGGGACTCTGCAGAGTCTGGGCATACCCAAAGAACAGGCTGCACACCAAGCCAGGAAGTAGCTGCTCTATAATAACTCCTGTGAACAAAGCCATAAACTAGATCTGGCTTAGGACACCTAAGGCAGTGGTTCCCAACCTTTCTGGCACCAGGGACCGGTGCTCCTATGAGAATCTAATGCCTGATGATCTGAGGTGGAGCCGAGGTGGTGATGCTAGCGCTGGGAGCGGCTGCAAATACAGATGAAGCTTCGCTCCCTCTCCCGCTGCTCACCTCCTGCAGTGCAGCCCTGTTCCTAACAGGCTACCGACAGGTACCAGTCCATGGCCTAGGAGTTGGGCACCCTTGACCTAAAGCACAGCGGCCCCCCAATGAAATACCCGCAGGCCAACAAAGCACATGCTGCCAGGCAAGTCTTCCCTCCATATTATATTCTTGGGGGCCTCGTGCAGCCTGGGAGCAACTAAACTCTTTCCTTTCTGCCCTGCATTAAAGCTCTCATGTGAATAGTTTACAAAGCACTTTCACATACACACAAACGCTACTGACAGAATCCAGCCAACAATCCTGTAACAGAAAAAAGGAAGCCATTAGTAAGCCTATTTTTAGATGAAGAAATTGAGGTGCACAACTATTAAAAGATTTCATTCGGCAAGCATTTACAGAGCGACAATATTGTGCTAGGCTCTGTGCTAGGCCTGGGGGCACAACACTAAATAGGGCCTGTCCCTGGGGAGCCCACAGATAGTTATGATACAGTCTGATCAGTGCCAGCAAAAAAATCTACTTAAATGCTATCAAGGAGGCATGAGCAGAGGAATTTGTTCTGTTTGTTAAATGATAAATGAACATAAAATGAACAAATGTATGAAATGGGTCAAGGAAGGCTTCCTGGAAGAGGCAGGAGTAACACAGGAGCTGGCACTGAAGGATGCATAGGCCTTTTCCAAAATGAAGGCAGAGGACGACATTCCAGGACAGAAGGGAGAAGAGAGACAAAGGCACAGGCCTATGAGCGAACAAGGAGTGGTCAAGGAATGGGCTAAAAAGCAGGGGGCAGGGGCAAGAATGCAGTGTGAACTCAAAGGCAGGCTCTTACACACTCCTTGTCCAAACACCTTTCCTGCTGCTTTTCAGTTAGCTGGTGAGTTACTGGTGTCTTAGAGTAGTTTCTGTCCATCTATGGTCTCCTCCACACAACAGTAAGCACCCCAGGGACAGACACTGGGCCTCATTCATCACCGTACCCCAGGGTCCAGCACAGTGCCTGACACCTGCAAACCTCCATAAATATTTGAAGAAATGAATACCGCTCTAAAGAATTTGGGCTTTATGCTGGAGGAAACAGAGCGCCATAGAAGGGTTTCCAGTAGGGGAGGAACGTGATCAGAGCCTTGTTTAGAGAATTAACCAGCGGCAGTGTGGAGGATGAGCTAGTAGGGGAGGCAGGAGGCCAGGCGCTGGGCAGGCAGGACTTGAATCAGAGAGCAGATTCTGAGATAGAGAGAACGGGATGGATTCTGAAGCTATTTCAGAGATAGACTAGACATGACTTGGCAACTAATTAGATTAGGGAGGAGATGGAGCAGGGAGTGAGAAAAGGCCAAGTGTTTAGAATGACTCAGGTTTCTAGCTTGCACAAGATGAAGGAAGTGGAGCTACCAACTGAGGCAGAATCCCGGCTAGAAAAATGGTTCCCAGGGTCACCGAGTTGTTAGTAAAGATTCTGAATCAAAAATGAAAATCAGAGTCGCTGACTCCAGGTTCTTTAATGCTACTCCATGCTGCCAACCCTTTTGAGAGGTTTTCCAGGAGCATTTCACACTAATAAACATAAGATAGTGAAAGGGAAAAAAAATACAGGAAGAGTTCAGTAACCATGGTTCCCAAAGCTTCACAGAAATATTTGAGTGGGGGAGGAGCAATTAACATTTTATCGAGACTCTGCTAGATACTGCCATTTCAATTGGCTCTCACTGATGCTCGGTCCTGTGAGGTAAGTGCTATTATGCCTAGTTTACGGATGAGCAAATTAAGGTGCACAAAGTTTAATACTGTGCCTGTGATGACACAACTGGAACAGGTGAGGTGGGATTTAAATTGGGGTCTGCATGACTCTACTCCACTACCCTCTTCTGTGTATTCAATAAATGACCGGGCATCGACTATGTGGCAGTGCCAAAGATTGTCCTAAATGTATCTGTCAAATATAATGGATTTCTACAGTGGAAGGGGTTTAAGGAAGAGGGCTGGATTAGGAGTTCTTTTAGAGGCATCACGCCCAGAAATCAGAGAGACTCAGAAGAATCTTATTCTTTTTTCACCCCAGACCCAAACTGAGAGCTGCAGTATTGGAAGAGATCCCAAAGACTCTACAGTCTAACCTCTCAGTCAGTGTTGGAATCTCTGGAATCTGTCTGTATACCTGCAAGTGGTGGGGAGCTCATCCCATCCCACGTAAGCCACTCAGAAAGTCCTCTATTTTCTTTTGGCTCTGAGGGCTCATTCTTCTACCTCCAAAACTCTTGTGAGGTTAAAGGTTGGTCCATGCTGAGTCCTGACGGGGAAGAGAGCAGGCTACATTGCCAAGATAAGCCCGTGCTCTGGAGCTACCCATCAAGTGCCCACTGGAGGAGGCTAGAGCCCATTCTAAGGGGTTAAACAATCACAAGACATAGGAGTGGTTTGGACTATCACCAACAGAGCCTCCCAAAATAGTTAAAGGCCAGAAACCTGCAGCCATTAGACAGCGAGCCAATAATGGTCCCAAGATTTCAATTACCACATCTGTGCTGACGCTCCAAATGTGCCGTCTTTCCCTCCAGCCTCATCTCTCCTGCGCTGCAGACCCAAGTATCCAACAACATCCTGGACATTCCTTCCAAATCTATTCTTCCCTATGTTCCCATCTCAGCAAATGAGAAACCCTAGTGCCCTCCTGGACACCTCCTCTTTCCTCCCGTCCGATGCCTCATTAGGCACCAAGTTTTCTCAACTCTACCTCCCAAATGATTCTCAAACCATTTTCACCAGGTCACTGTCTCTCTAACCTAGATTAGTTCAATAGCTTTGAAACTGGTTTCCCTGCCTCCAGTCTCTCTTGCTTCAACTCATTTTCAGTGCCCCATGGCAATAGCTCCAAAGCACAAATGGGAGAAAACTCTTCAGCGGCTCCCTCACTATCACTACTCTTAGGACAAAGTCTACGCTCCTCAAAAAGACATCTGATACTTGCTTACCTGTCTGGTCTCATTTCTTACCCCTTTCCCCCTCTTCATAGCAACTGGACTAATCTAAAATTCTCCCCAAATACTGGTCTCTCTCACTGCTTCCGGTCTTTGTGCATACTATTCACTCTATTGGAATACCATTCCTTTCTTCATCCAGCTACCTCCTAGTGGAGATTCAATTTTGGGCTTAAATGTCACCTCCTTTAAGAAAACTTCCTGCCCTCAAGACTGAGTTAGGTATCCCTGCTGTTTCTGTCCTAGTACCTTACACTTACTTCCACTTAATACTTACCAACTTACTCTACAATTTATATATCTGTATGACTCTTCCACTTGGGAGTATTTACTTTATGCCAAAACACCGTATCAAATACTTTACATGGATTATATCATTTAATCTTCAAAGTAACTTTTGAGGTGGGCACTCTTATGACCCCATTTTAAAGAAGGGGTAACTGAGCCTTGGATTTTTCCCAGAAATTTCCGCAAGGAAATGGCAGAGCGGGGATTTGAAGCCAGATCTCTTTGGCCTCAGAGACCAAGCTCTTCAGCACTGAAACCCATCAAGCTGGCTCCCTCACAGGACCAAAGGGTATCTGAATTTTACTATTCCAACACCTAGTCAATGCTTGAGGACCCTGGTGCAGTGGAAAATTACAGTTTTGACTCCTAACAGTAGGCTGGAATCCTCTAGGGCTATGCACTAGGTGGAGAAGAGGTGGCACTAAGTCTTTAGATGTTTTAAAACAACCCAGTCCCTTTCTTGTACCAGAAAGGAGCTGGACAGGTGAACAAGGGCATGATGGGGGAATAAAGCAGTTTTTCTTCTATTCCAGACATGTTTCTCTCTGTGCTCCTTTTCAGTATTTCACTGAGCATAAGCCCAAGCAGCATGGCATGATAACAGCGATCACAGCAGGAAGAGTTATGCCATCATGCACTGGCACGAACGGTGTATTAGCAATGTGCCAAGCTCTCCATAGGCTTTCTCATATTTCATCCTCATTTCAGCCCTATGAAGTATTAGTCTTCTCTTTTTATAAGTAGGAGACTGAGACTCAGATCCCTTAGATGATTTGTCCAAGGGCATATAACTATAAAGTAGAATTAGGATTCCAGCTCCATTCTGTCTAAACTGGAAGTTCAAGCTCTTGATTTCTATGTCACTGCTTCTAGGATGCATACAAATTACCTCTAAAAGCTTATTAAAACGTAGATGCCTCGGCCCTTCCTAGGTGCAGAACAAGTCTAAGGTAGAACCCCCAAATCTGCTTTTTTTAACAAGCTCCTAGGTGATTCTGATACAGACCATCCACTGAGAAACAACAGCAATGATTTCCCAAACAGTGTTCCTTAGGAATACTAGTGTCACCAAAAGATGACCAAACATTAAAAAAAAAAAAAAAAAAAAAAAAAAAGAGTGTATGTGTATGAGGGGGTTCCATGGCTCGATAAGTTTGAAAAATACTGCATATTTAACCCTCTCTGGAATATTTATAATGGATTAACAAATTAAGAATTCTGAGCTGCCCTGTGGTGAACAAACTTATTCAGCAGTATTTAACAGAGTAATCCCCAAATTAAACCACAAAGCCCTCCTCTATTAGCAATTCCTATTAACGTCTCACAAGACGCAGCAAATGGAACAAAGCTTGGGAAACACTGCTTGGTTATACCTCCTCCTAACTCCAGCTGTGTGGGCCTCTCTCTCTTCTACCTCTACTAAGTATACAATAAAAGGAGTTCTAAGTCTAGTGCTGGCCTTATCTCCTCACTTGCTATGTATGACCTCGGACAAGCCACCTAACCTCTCTGGGCTACTTCCTTAGCTATAAATTGGGGGTAATACTCCCTGCTACCATGCCTACAGGGCCTTCATGATTGAGACAATGGAGGTCCAAATACTTTGTACAAAAACTCCTGCATGGGTTTTATCCCCTAAATTAGTGTGATCTTGGGTAACTCAAGAGTGCTCTCTGGGCTCAGTTTCCTCCTTTTAAAATGAAGGGACTATTTTGAGGGTCCCTCCCAGCACTCTTCTAGGAGTCTAGTTAAAAATCAAAATACTAAAAGGTAGCACCTGTTATACTTTTAGTAGCACCAAATGGTTTACAATCACTTCATTACTCTTCATAACAGCGCTATTAGGTAAACCCTATTACATGGCCCTACTTTACGGAGGAGGAAACTTCAGCTCAGAAAAGCAAAATCTCTTGCTCGGAGGGTTCAAAACCATTTAAGTGATGGAGCCAAGGTGTGAACTTTCCTCTGACTCCAAACTGTACTTAACCATTCTACCATTCTGTCATCCAACAAAGCATTCTGACCACAGCATCACCTTGCTTTGTTCTTGTCTGGATCAAAATGGTAACTAGGTAAGAGGTATTGGCTCACAGCTTCCGGGTCTGCTGCCTAACTGCCTGGTGACTTCGCTGTGTCTTCTATGGGTTTCACTTTTCCTATGTGTGAAATGGAGGTGTTGGACTAAGTAGTCAAACAAGCTCACTTGTGGAGCCTGCTAAAACTACAGATTGTCCTGATTATTCGGATGCAGTACATCAGGGGTGTATTTTTATCCCAAATGATACCCACGGATCACTGTTTTAAAAGTTCTGTTGTCGTTGATGACCCTGCCCCAGGGCCCCCTCGGGAGCCCTGGGAAGGCGGGGGGCCCAGGCCGAGCTCAGCTTGTGTGTGAGGTCCAAGGTCCCCAAATCCTCAGGTGCGCGACGTCAAAGGGGGCGCGACATCACCTCTCAGATGTGTAGACCTGAGTGACGTGAGATTGGAGCGACCGATATCCCTTTCCCCTTCTCTCCCGCGCGAGACCTCAGTGTGGGAAAGGCACAGAGGAAGCTCGGAGAAAGCAAAGCCTAAACTTGGAAAGGCATCTGCCTGGATTCGCCCGCCCCTCACAAACTCACCTGCCCGTACGGATAGCTGGCCATGGCGATTTTGACGTAACATGTCGACGAGGGCGGGGCTTCTCGGTGTCAGGCCCGCCCCCGCCTTGCTGGTGGGGAAGGCCCGCTTTTGATTGGATAGTCGCGACTGTCAATCCTGTGCACTTGGGTCGACGGAAGTGACGTTGTAGGGTGGTGGTCTGGTGCCTTTTGGAGAGGCCTGAAGAGCTAAGGGTCGGGTGGCGGTTTCCTAAAATCTTGTGCGCCTTACTGGCATGGCTGTTCCTTTCTTTCCTGGTGTAGAGAAAGCCCCAAAGCTCGTCAGGCCCAGGTATTTAGTGAGAAGCTTGGGTGGGGTGTTGCAGCGGTAGCCATGTTTTAACCTGGCAAATGGGACGCATGATAATGGCGTAGTTGCTGGTCTCACTCCAAGTTTCCGCCCGAGGAGTGCCCAGGCGGTTACTGTGACTGTGGGGAGTAAACCGAGGCCTCCTGGAAAGGATAAAGGCAACGGCTGAAGTACTTCGCTCAAATGTGAAGTTACCACATGCCAGTTAGTAGCTTTGAAGTGGGATTTGTCGTCTTTGGAGAGGAAAATCCCAAACTGTCAGACTGGGAGA